>NW_026126541.1:7715000-8142500 GCF_943737965.1 Phodopus roborovskii | reverse complement strand
TAATTTAACAAAATATTCTAAGTGTGTACCAGGGTACAGTGCTTGGACTCTATTGACTGCTTAAAAAGTACTAGTCATAATTATTTCGATTATGTACTTTGCTATCTGTTTTGATTTTGATGTATCACTGTCACGCCTCCACCTGGAATGATGTGTAGAAACCTACATCATTTCTACACTATGGTCTCTCAGGTATTCACAGTAAAATGACAATGATAATATGAGACAAAATGGCTATAGCTACACTAAAAATTTTAAGCCAAAACTCAAATTCCACCTCTCAAATGACTAGATCTTAGTATTGGACTCTGGGAACAGGCAAGACTGGGGCCTACTGGTCAGTCAGACTAACTAGTCAGTGATCTCTAGACTTATGTGAGAGACCATGTTTCAAATATGAGAGGTGAAGTGTAAGGAGTATGGTTTTTCTGCCGGCCGCTGGTCTTGTCCCGCCGCCGCGCCAGACCCAATTAGCACACAGAGACTCTGTATTAGATATAATTCTGTTCGCCCGGTACTAGTTTCTTATCGGCTAGCTCTGCCTTAATTATTAACCCATTTCTGCTGATCTATGTATTTTCTCTTACCGGGGAGCCGGCCAGCATACTGCTTTCTCCTGACTCTCCATCTTGACCCTCCTCACTATTTCCTCTTTCCTCCTTGTCTCCTAGCCCTTCCTATCTTCTTTCCTATTGGCCAACAGTGTTTTATTCATTAACCAGTATGAGAAACATATATACATAATGGCATCTCCCATCAGTGAAGGGCTGGCTAGATGCCTCAGCAAATAAGAGCATTTGTTACTAAGTCCAATGAGCTTAGTTTGATCCCAGGAAGCTACATGTTAGAAGGAGAGAACTACATCCCAAAAGTTGTTCCATACATAAGCTGTGGCCTGCATATAAATGCCACCCCACACACATAACAAATAGATAGACAGATAATGATAGATAGATGATAGATAGATAGATAGATAGATAGATAGATAGATAGATAGATAGATAGATAAAGATATCAAATAAAGGTGTTTTATTTTTAAATAAAGAGTGATAGAAGACTTTGACCTCTGGCTGACATATGCATTTACACACATGTGCATACACCCTACATGCACATACACAGACATGTGTCTTACACACACTTTAAACAGACACCAGAAAGGAAGGATCCTGAAACTTACTTCATCAGTCTGCAGTGCGATCTCCACACCAATCCCTTGCCAACTCAGAGTCTCACTTGCTGTAGTATAGTGAGAAAGCATGTCCCCTCTGGTAAAGAGTTGTTAATGAGTGTGAAAACATCTCCCTCAAAGGGAGAAAGAACACAGGGACTAACTATTCCCTGACAGCTCAGAGGCAGCTCTAAATATTGTTAATTTGCTAACACAATTACTACTGGTGACATTTTTAAAAAATATTTTTAAAGCCTTACTATGAAATGTTCACCTTTTTTATTTCCACAATTCTCTTTTTTCTGTTTACTTAATATTAACAAAGTTGCGGCTCTAATTCAACTCAAAGATGATACCTTTTAAAAATCAAAACAATTTATGACAGCTTATCAGTGGGGACATGCTAAACACTGACACACTTCCTGATTAGCTGCCTTGGTGGCTCTTGATATGTAATTAAACTTATTCAGAAAAAATTCAAAACAGAATTTTTGTCTTTCTTTTTCAGAGATACCCTTAAAATTGTACATTAAATGTCCCCAATGTGGATATCCTTTCTTAGAAATGAATTAGAAGGTTTTCAAAAGGGAAGGGCAGGATGTGGTACTTGATCTGTTTTTTTAATTAACTTATTTAAATTAAAAGCAATTTTACAGACCAATCCCAGTCTCCTCTCCCTCCTATCCTCCTATTTCCCCCCACCATCTCTCCAACCCACCTCACCTCAGGGAAGGTGAGGACTCCCATAGGGGATCATCAAAGTTTGTCACATCATTTGAGGCAATACATAAGCCTTCCCCCATGTGTCTAGGCTAAGGGAGTATCCCACCATAGGGAATAGTCATTCACGCACTAAGGATAAACACTGGTTCCACTACCAGTGGCCAATATGCTGCCCAAGCCCCACAACTGACACCCACATTTAGGGGGGCCTGGTTTGGACTTATGCAGATTCCCCGGCTGTCAATCTGGAGTTCATGATCTCCCACTTGATCAGGTCAGCTATGTCTATGGGTTTCCCCCAGGAAACAAGGAGGACCCTAATAGAGACATACATCGACCCCCTGAATAGGGGAAAAGAACAAGAGCCCCTGAGTAAATTGGGATCATGGGGGGAGGGTAAGGAAGGTAATAGACTGAGGAGGAGAGGAGGAGAGAAGGGCAGGGGGGAGGAGAACATGAGGGATCAGGAAGGTTGAGTTGGGGGAAGAACAGAGCAGAGCAAGGAAAGAGATACTCTAATAGAGGGAGCCATTGTGGTCTTAATGAGAAACACTGCACTAGGAAAATTTCCAGCAATCCACAAGGATGACCCCAACTAAGAATCTAAGCAATAGTGGAGAGGCCACCTTAAATGCCCTTCCACTATAATTAAATTGATGACTACCTTAAATGTCATCATAGAGTCTTCATCCAGTAGCTGATGGAAGCAGAAGCAGAAATTTCACAGCTAAGCACTGAGCTGAACTCCTGGTGTCTGCCCAGTTGTAGAGAACTTCTACAGATTTTTCTGAGGCCCAACAATCTGTACATGTATACATCAGGTCACATAAGACCTCTGTGCTTATTTTTTGTGTGTCTGTAAAAAAAAAATACTCAAAAGGGACAATTTGAGGACAGGAAGATTTATTTTGGCTCAGGGTTTCAGAGGAATTTAGTCCACCACAGTGGGAAAGGCACAACAGAGTGGTTTCATTCATGGTGGTGAGAACAGGTGATGGAGACTATCTATATCAAAGTGGATCAGGAAAGAGATCATGTTAGAAACCAGAGATATGACTGTAGCCTTCAAATGCTAAGGGGTATTGACATCTTTCCACCAACTATACCCCTCCTCCCCAAAGTTCCCCAGCCTCCAAAAATAAGGCACCCAAATGGAGAACAAGCTCTCAGAACATGAGCCAGTAGGCCACAGGTCAGAATCAAACCAAAAAATCACAATCTTACCAATTTCATCCTTGACCCAACAGAAAACAGCTCCCCTGGGAAGTGTGTCAAATGCTGACCACCATTAGCCAAGCAAAAAAGACTCCAGGCCAGTAATTACACATGAGGCTCCCTGAGACTCTTCCTCCTGGTGTCTTCCAGTAGTCAAACTACACATCAAACAACCCTTTAGATGAACTCTACAGGTTCCTAAGAAAAAACCCTACTCTCTCCTTCCTGGGCTGACTATGAATATTGATGGTATCCTTTTGCTTTGGCATTTAGAGTGACTCATCTGGTGTCCCTGTATGCACAACATTGTTCTTAAAAAGTGGAAACAATAACATTTTAGCCATAATGACAATCCTAAAAAAACAAGATATTTCAATTTTATATTTAAAAGTTTTAAAGGTACATAAGGCCTGATTATAAAAAAAAAAAAACAAACTCATTTGTAATCTCATCCTGTCACCTGTTCTACTTCCCAAAGGCAAACAGCTTTGCCATGTTCTCTGGATATTTTTAAACAAAGTATTTTACACAAATCAAATTGAATTGCATATTTCCTTGTGCTTACTTTAGCTATTTAAGTCAACTTAATTCCTGCTTTACTGGGTTGATAATGTATCATTGAGATCATTTTCCATATTTCAGATAGCTTTCTGTTTCAGGGCATATAGAGCTTTATATTTCTGTTTTGTAGCTATGTATATTATATTGAAGACATCAGTATTACTTCATGAATGACCTCCTGGCCAAGACCTGGCTTGTTTCTCTGACATGATTTGTTGTTACGAATGGCACAGTGACATAAAATCTGTGCTTGTTTCAACTTGCAACGTGGGAAAGCAGCAAGTGAGCTAAAGTTTTGGAAGTGAGATCACTAGGCACATGGTATATTCACTTAAATGTGTGATAAACACTAAAGACTTTTATCCTTCAAAGCTCACACCTCCATCATGGAACAGGGTTTTTTTCATGCGCAATTGCCAGCCTTGGAAAATGTTACTCAACTAAGTTTGAAATCATGTTTTCCCCTTACTTGTAAGTCCTGACATTTTTCCATATAAATGAGAAACTGTCAGTACATCATTTTTATGTATTCTTTACCAATTGCATTCATGTATGTAACTTTTAATTACTCTATAACACCCTCCCTTCCTTTTCTACTCTACACCTTCCCAAGCTATGTTTAAATTATCTTCTGAACTTTTAACACATTTTTCACTGGTCTTTTGGTGTTTGTACTGATTCTTTGACTTGCTTTATATTAAGAAAATTAACTTGTTCTGATTACAAATGGCTACCCTCTGAAGGGTTGAACAGAGAAGATTTCAATCAGTCAAGGCGCATTTATATCGGTATTGGAGAAGGAAAGAGCACACAGCTCTAGCTCTGTTTTGTGAAATCAGACATGAAATAAACAGATGAGTATGTGCCTACTGAGTCCACTGAAGACATTGTGTCTCTCTCAAAGAGGATCCTGACGTGTTTGTGTTTTTGTATACTCATATGGGTGGGGAGCATAAAACAGGGTTGAATAATAAAAACAAAGCTGAAACTCTTACCCCCAAATAGGAAAGTTACTTTGTTCATGGTATTCAATTCAAACTAATAATTAAAGGCTTAGTTCTTTCTACTTGATATAGAATAAGGTAATAACAACCACCAAATGTCATAATGACTTGCCATCCCATCAGGAACATTAAAAGGGAGAATTGCTTGATATGACAACCAGAAATCACACTGCCTTCCAACCTCCCTTGAGAATAGGGATAAGAATGCTTACCAGGCTTTCATATAGCTATGGGAAAATATCATTTTCACATCATTATAGCATTTTCTCAAGTCCCCTTAATAAAAAGCCTGACAGAAACAACTAATAATGAAAGACAAAAAAGTAAAGTTAAAGAAACCCCTCACTTGAAATGAAGGACTAACCTGGAAACCAATATCTGTTCCTTGGAATTTGCTAACTTCCCCTCACAAGGCCCTGAGATAACAAGATACCAAGAATTCACACTGCCCCTCCTTTCAGTGAGTCAGCAGGTGGTAAATAGGGTCCTTAGGAAACAAAGAGATAGCTGCAACTCTGGTTTGCCCAGACAAAATTAATTAGCACACCCTGAGGCCCTAAGGTCTGTTGACCCTAATAGCCAGACCATCCAGCCTCAAAGGGTCAGGTACATAATGGACAGAGGGTCCCACCCCCTCCCTAAGCTTGTGGGATTGCCTTTAAAAACACCTGTGGGGGGGGTTGTCTCTAGCCTGCGTGCTGGAGGAGCCTGTTTGCGCAAAAGTTTCCTGTTCATTAAAGCCTCTTGCGTGTTGCAGCAACTGGACTGGACATTGAGTTCTTGGGGTATCAACCAAAACTGGAAGACTCCTCATTCTGAGGGTCTTACAATAATAGGAAGGATCTATCCTGGCTCATTCTCTCAGAGGGCTCAGTCCATCATGGCAGAAGGGGCATGACAAAAGGTGATGTACATCATGACTGTGACAAAGGAATAACAAAAGAGGGATGCTGATGTTTAGCTGGAATCCCCTTCTTAACCCACCCAGGTCCTCAGGCCAGGGGATGCTGCCACCCATATTCATGCCGGGTCTTTTCCCCCTCCGTTAATACCTTCTGGAAATGTGCACACAGACACACCCAGAAGTATGCTTCACCACTCTCCTCTTGGTTCCAAATTAAGTCAAGGTAACAAAGAAGACGGACACACTCAGGTTCCTATCTACATTACCTTTTTTCCTAATGCAGCAAAAAGTCTAGTCTCTAATGTTGTTGGTGGTTTCTGACATGGCAGGGTCCCACCACCCTTGATCCCCAAATAAACACACAGATGCTATATCAGTTATAAAACTGTTGGCCAGTAGCTTGGGCTTCTAACTGGCTAGCTCTGTCTTAATTATCAACCCAAAACTATCTATGCATTTCCATACATAGGTCTTGGCTTACTGGAGAATGCAGGACCTGCAACTGCTTTGCCTGCTATGTGTCCCAAAATTCTCCTCAACTTTTAGTCCTGCCTATCGCTCAGCCTCTATTGGCCACGGTGTTTTATTTATCAACCAATAAGAGAAACAAATACACAGAAAGACTTCCCCCCATCACTCTAATGCTTTCCTGTAAGATATTTCATAACTTATTTTCACAAAGAAATATTCTTAATAAATAGTCTAATTCCCATCTTAATCTGGAACACATAATCAAGTAATGATGGCAGGGAGATGAGTGGCAAGATGAGGTAAAAATGACATTAGCACCCTACCCATTGCCTGCATGGCTTCTCTCCCTCCTACAAACTCCAATGTATAGATGTGACTCTGTCACCATCTATGGCTGCTTGAGAAGAGGGACTGTAGTTTCTTTAGTTAACTTCCAAAGGCCAAATGTGGCATTTAATTTCACAGCAGTGCTCATGTCCCATTGATGGGAGATATCATTCTGTATATGTTTCTCATACTGGTTTAATGAATAAAGCACTGTTGGCCAATAGTAAAGGAGATAGGAGGGACTAGGAGACAAGGAGGAAAGAGGAAGGGGGAGGGAGGAGCCAAGATGGAGAGACTGGGGAGACGAGACGCTGTCCCACTCCCCGGTAGGTGAAACCACATGGAAATACATAGAAATGGGTTAATACTTAAGACAGAGCTAGCTGATAAGAAACTAGTACCTGGCCAACAGAATTATATCAAATACAGAGTCTCTGTGTGTTAATTGGGGCTAGCGCGGCGGCGGGACAAGACTGGCGGCGGGTGGAAAAACCATACTCCTTACATCCCATATTTATTTGTTTTCCATTGCTGCAGCTTAAATGGCTTTCCTTATCAGTGGGGGCATGCCGCAGTGATTGTTTTCAGTAAAAGTGCATCTAAGCTGCTCTTAGAACAAGATCTTCAATGTCAACCTAAGCAGTGCAAGGGAAAGCCATGTGCTTTTCATCACATTGCCTACCAGTGCATAAGCCTAGAGAAAGTATGCAAATGAAGGCATGGAAAAGAAATTAGGCCCATAGCTCTTCCCCATGTGTCTAGGCTGACAGAGTATCCATCTAAGTGGATTAGGCTCCCAAAGTCCATTTGTATACTAGGGATAAATAATGATCCATTATTAGACTGCTCAGTCCTCTAACTAACTAACTAACTAACATCACATTCAGGGGGTCTGGGTCAGTCCTATAAGCAGTTTTCTTAAGCTGCAAAATTACAAAATATTCTTACCTTTGTTTATCAAGTGGCTCAAGTAACAAAAATGGTGAAAAAATGTCAGCTTTTAGTATTTGATTGGACATGTACCCATTTTAGTCGTGACATTAAATTCTTTACAAAAACAAAAAATGAAGTGAGGCCCATGACTGAGAGAATAAGAAGCTCTTGTGTGTAAGGCAGGTGACTAGAACAGCCGACTTTGAAGCAGTCAGTGGGGCAGTAGTGGATAGACTTAAGAGAGAGGCATGAGGAGGATTTTGCTTCTTGACTTCTCAGTCTGTAGCACATTCGGCACTATCGTTAATTAAACAAGAGGAGTCCCTCACCCCTTTAGTGTGGTTTATCTGTAGACCCAGAAGCTCCTATTTTGCTTCCACAATGACAAGGAGGATATAAGGGAAGTGAGAACACAGACATTAACACATTTGAGTCCACTTACAAAGCACATAGTGCGTGCCAGGCCCATTGCCAGGTCATACCTAAGCCTTATGTTATCTCATTCTCAATGCCATTATACAGGTACGGGTACATGGTACATTTCAGATGATGAAACCAAATTTCATGTCTATGAAATGCTTGTACTGTAGTTAAAAATCTCTTCATTCTTTTGCTATATGTATTAGTTTATTATTGCTCAACTGATATGGTTAGCAGCAAACCGGTGCTTTTTACATGTGGAGTGGAGATTTTCTACAGAGAACAGAAAAAGCCATTCCAATACTGTTGTTTGTCCATTTCTTCAAAAAAAATGCCCTCTTACTGCCAGGTTTGGAAGTTCATTCCCAGTATCACCCATGTTAACTACTCTGGCTTTGAAATTTACAGATCTATGTTCCAAAGGAATTTTGGAAGGGCTAGGATTGGTTTTTAAAAATTAACAGTTTTGAAGAAAAAAGGAAAAGATGTGAAAAGAATTCAAAATCAACTCTGTTTCTCAAAGTTAAAAAAAAATTCAGTAGCCTTATATTATGTTTCTACCGCTATGATGAAATGCCATGACCAAGGAAACATTTTAAAAAGGCATTTAATTGGGCTTACTGTTTCAGAGGGTTAGGGTCTGTCATTGTTGAACAGAGCATGGCAGCAGAGACATCTGAGAGTTTCCATCTTGACCCAAAAGGAGGAGGCAAAGAGAGGGCACAATGGGAATGGTACAAGTCTTCTGAAATTTTAAAATCTGTTCCGAGTCACACACGACCTCCAACAACACAGCTCCTAATGTTTCCCAAACAGTACTACCAACTTGTGACCAGGTGTTATCTTCATTCAAACCATCACAATACTAAATACTATTTATTAAATAACATTTAATAAATAATTCCATATTAAATAAATACAAGTGGTCTTTAATGTCAAGAAAAAATGTCCATTTTTTTATTTTTTGTTAAATTTCTGCCTGTGGTATCTAGTTAGTCATTGGTGTCTTAATGGGTTGAACTCTCAAACAAGGAAACATATGACAAAGGAAGCCAATATGGTAAGGTTGACCCAACTTAATGGTTGAGGACAAGGAAAGCTATTGAAAAACTAAGTACAAGCCAATTAATTTATCTTGGAGAAAAGAAGAGTCACAAAGTAGATTGGCATTGAGAAGCCTCTCATCAGAAGGAAGCTGCTTATCCTGTTCACAGCAGCATTCTATTCTCAGAAGATGCATTCTATTCTCAGAAGATTATATTTCAGAGAAGCTTAGACTCTGTCATTTTCATAATACATTAAAGTCAGAAATGAACTTCTGTTAGTTGTTTTATGAAATGCACGTGGTAGATCTTTGAAGGCTGGACTTTGATTATGATCAAAGAGAGCTTACAGGGCTTAAGTGGGAGGTCTCTAATCAAGAGAGGGATGCAGATTATCCAGACTGATTTTTAGTCATCAAGAAGTCAGAACACACTGAGGAAGTGTTTAATAATAGTTTTTAAAATGCAAAAAAAAAAAAACCAAAAGTGTGAAATTGTGTTTCTCTATTGTCAAAGTTCATGATTGTAGCCTACTGTTCTGATCTACAGTTAATCATCCCATCTGAAATAAAATTTAACACTTCAAAAGAAATAATTTCATATTAAAATCCAACCTTTTTATCAAATGTGAACTGATAGAATTTAACAACGATAAAGGAATTTAAGGGATCATTCACTTTAGTATCCATATCTAGTACACATTTGACAACAGGAAAAAGAGGCTTAAGAGCTTTGGTTATTACTAATGTAAAAATATTAATCAATATCAGATCTGGGGCAAGAACTTAGGCTTCCTAACATCTTCCTCAATACACAGTCTGATTTCCTTTTACCACAAACCCAGTAATAAGGCTCAATAGCATTATAGTTGATTCTCTTAGCTTTGAACTACTTAAAAATATTTAATTGACAAATAACTATGTGCATTTATTAAAAATGATATTTCTACCTATATGTACATTGTATGAAAGTAAGAATTTAAATCTAGAACATAATATTTTTACCATTCATATGTATGTAAAGAGTTCCATATTGAAAACTGTCCTGGAGGAAGAAATTATAATAAAAGAAAAAAATTCCAGGGATAGTGCTATAAGGCATTTCAATAATGAATTTTAAACAAGTTTCTCATGTGGAAGATAATTACAAATGAAACATTTGCTCTAAAGGGAACTTCTCAGGATAGACGTCATCACTTCTTTTTAGATTTATAAAACAAAAAATAAGTGCCCCAAAAGCTTTAGACAGGTGTGAGAAGCAAGAACCTGAGCCTGAGTCCAATCCTTGTCATTCACAATTCCCTCTACCCACAGCCTTACACTGGCTCACTACTGTGCTTATTTATACTATTTGCATAATGGTAAAATCTGTTGTTCTGACCACACAATATCTTTTTGTTTCTTTTGGTAATACTAATAAGGATTGTCTTGTCCAAAAAATTTCTTCTCTGTGCATTAGCATGTTAGTTCTGTACATACATGTGCGTGTGAGTAATTACAAATGTATACGTGTGTATGTGTGTGTGAGTGTGTATATATGTGTGGTTGTGGTCTCATAGGTATGTGTAAATGTTTGTGTTTGTGTTGGTCAGTACCTAAAGCCCATATACAGCTTCTACTCAAGGGAAACTGCAGCCTTCATCTGCTGTGGGGGCTCAAACACTGCTGCCACAGGACTGATGGTAGAGAGACTCTGTGAGCCTGAAGCTCACAGCATTCAAGAAAGTGAAGTCATTAGAGCCTCTAGCAGCAGTGGCACCTAGATCTAAAAATATCCATTCATGGGTGTAAATTGTTATTTTTTTTTTATCTTCATCCAGATTGGGCTGCATCTCCTGACACTTACAATAAGAAGCCTGACTGACACCACAACTAAACAAAACAGCTAAAGTTTAACTGGAACACAGCAAGTCTGTAGAGTGAGATTAAGCACCATGGTTTGCATCAGGGAGATTTGCAGGGCTTAGTAGCACAAATGACTATTGTACATCCCATGAGAACAATCCAATGGAGTGCCTAGGAGTTGGGAAGTCACAAATGCTACTCTTTAATCCTCTACCAGTGTTCTCATCAATCACCTCTAATAATCTGATAAAAATTTGCTAAATTTGATTTGTATCAAAATCTCTCTTGTGACCCTAATTTTTAGACCATATTTTGAGAACACGGATAAGGTAACAAAGAAATCTGATGGCCTCCTTCCTGGTTAACTGCAGAGCTTCTAGTAGAATTGAAAGTGCATGCCTGGCAAAACAAACTTCAAGCTCAATAGACAATGCTATAAGACCTAATTTCTAGGTTCCTCTGTGCAGATAAAGACTTGGAAAGCTGAATTTAGCACTGTTGTTAAATCTTACTAATGGATTTGGAGCCTGGTAAGATATAAGGAATTCTCCACTGCCTGGAGTGGGTAAAGAAAGCCCATTGTTGGCATAAGAGCTCAGACTGTACGGAAGAGGCCTTCTGTTCACCTTGAGACTAAAGAGAAGGGATCTAAGAGTGTAAACAGCTAGGGTCTGAGATCCCCTACAGATATTTTCTTTTTCTTTCCTCTCTAATTTTTTTGATAAGGCCTTATAATGTAACCATGCTGTCCCAGATTTACACATGAGACCTTCCTGACTCTGCCTTCCCAGTGCTAGACAGCTGGGATTATAATTATGTGCTACTACGCCCCTTGAGCATTGACTTTTGGCAAGGTTGATACTAGTTCTTAAGGGTGGCAGTAGTTCCTGAAAAAGACAAGCTCCTAAACAAGTTCTTATAGTCTAGAAACTGATAAAGTGGATACCCACACTATAGTGTGATAAGTGTATCATGAAGATGAGAAAATACAATGATACTCATACATGAAAACATTGTAATGAATCCCATTTGGTATGCTTACTGAAACATTAAAAACCAAAGAGCAAGCACCAGAATGAAAGAGAAAAGAAAGTATCTTGGAGAGCTGAGGAGGATCTCCTGGCTAGAGAGCTCAGGTCTGGTTATGGCAGGATGGGAGTATAACGTCACATGGAAAAAAGTAGAAATGTCCATAGGAGGCTGGTCTTGAATGTCTTTGATTTCCACACTGTTGCTTGAGATTTGTTTGTGTTATTGTTCCAAGACCTCCAATGGTTCAGAGGGTATGATCTACATTCAACTGGATGGAGTGAACAATATAGTTTTCTGGTAGACTCAGAGGAGATGGAAGACACAGGAGAGTAAGAAGAAGGGCCAAAAGGAGATACATGGATCCTTTGAGCAGGGAAGCTTGGAGAATAGAGGCCTGGTGCTCTCTGAATCTATCTATGAAGTTTTATCCAAATATCTGAATCCAGACAAGTTTTATTAATAAAATAGTATAAGAAGCTCTTTTATCTGGCATTTAATATGGGGCAAGATCACAAGGCATCTTTTAAAGCCAAACCGCTGGTCACCAAGAAGGGTTTTTCTGGCTGCTATCTCCCTGAAACAACATTCCTGTCCCCAAACACATAGTTGCAGCTGCCCACTGGCTATGCAGCCACCAGAGTCAGCCACACATATTGCTAGCTTGCTTTATCATTCAGGCAGCCAAGTGCCCTCCTACAGCATGCCAAATCTCCTGATTGTTTTCCAATTGCATCCACTTCTCAGACCTCTTGCTTCTCTCCTGGCTCTGCCCCACACGAAATACATATGTACCTTTCCCATGTTAAGAATGATGAACGTTACGAAGCAGAGAATAAGGTCTCTGAATAGTTCCACAATGGATGGGTTGAAACTGGAAAAAGTAAATAAATTGATAATAAATTTACCTGAGATTGATTTAATATATATTATAATCATTATCAGTTTGGAAATTCATGGTTTATTCTTTAAAAATGTGGGTTAATATTGGTGCCAACTACTTAAAAAATGACTGACAAGATACAATCCTTAGAAAGATCTACTCATAAAACTAAGAAAAACATTCACACTCAGACAGAGACATTTAGAGCAGAACATACTGCACCATTGCTCTATGAGACTGAAGAGGAGCTGTCCAAGGTTATTAGAAAAGCCAAAGCTAATCTACCCAGGTACCATTCAACAATGACCACCAGGTGATAGCTACCCTCAAGACTATTCAGAGGTTAACTGGAACCTTGCAGAAATAGTAGATTTGAAGAGATTTAGGAAGAAGTAATTTCATATGGTATGCACTCACCTTTTCTGAAGATGTTAAATTCACGGGCAACTCAGAACAGATCATTCTACAAGACTGGAAAAATTTATCTACAGCATTATTGGAAGCTGGCCCTCAGTTACAATGGAAACATGGTGGAGAGAGAAAGCTAGGGTCACAAAACAATGAAGTAGGACTATAGGTATAGAAATTTCCCAATATCAACTCCTCAGTGAGGCCCTGTATACTGATTTGCCAAGACAGTGTAGATTTGGTGCTATGTCTCATAGCAGCTTTGAATGCTTGGGACAGGGTTGAAGAATCAGGAAAGAAGTTGAGATGTTTTAATTGTGGTAAACCAGGTCATCTGAAAAGAGTTTGGGGTAACATATTCCTGAGAACAATGTTTTGCTTGTTTGTTTGTTTGTTTTGTTTTTTTTCTAGAGGTAATCCAAACAGAAGGCCTCAGCCTTCCAGAATGCAGAAGGTATGGCAAAGGCCAACAATGGACTAGTGAATGTAAATTTGCCATTGGAAAATACCTTAGGAAGCTTCTCACAGGCTCCAATGTAAAATTTGGTTCAATCATTCCCTGTCAGCATTGGGGAAATACACCCATGGAGCAATTAAAAGATGAATGCCTGTTGTTAAAAGCCATACAGCTCTAGATGACATAACAGCTTCATTAGATAAAATTTTCAGGAAAGACCATAAAACAATATTTAGGAAAACTTCTATAAATGATCAAACACCAAAGATAAACATAGAAATTAAATGGCATTTTGATCAAATGCTTACTAGTCACAGGTGTGGCTATAATAATCATTTCACCAAGATCTAGGCATCCAAATTGGCCTCATCAGAACTTAAATGTTCAGCTTATAGGTATTGGAACTTTATCTCAGGTAAAACAAAGTGCAAGATAGGTAATGTATATAGGAACAGAAGGGCAGGTAGGGAAATTAAAGCCATATGTGGCTAAAACAGCAATAAATTTATGGGGATGTGATTTGTTACACTGATGGAAAACCCAGATTAACATTACTCCAATCTCAGAAACAAACTATAATTAATGTAAGCTTCTGAGAACGTATTTAAAGGTATTATTAATAACAGTCACTGACTATTCAGGTTGTACATAAGTTGGCACAACATCTGCTGATCTTTCAAAGATACCAATAGCCCTACCTTTAAAACAGTTAACTGATGAATCTTTGTAGGTGTAATAATGGCTTTTGCCATTAGAAAAATTATAGGCATTAGAACCGCGGGTACAGGAACAGCTAAATGTTCAACATATTAAATGATAAAGCAGTCCTTGAAATTCTCCTATATTTGTCATTAAAAAGAAATCTAGAAAATGGAGAAAGTTAACAGATTCAAGAGCCATAAAAAGGTAATTCAGTCAATGGGTTCTTTACAGCCTGGAAATCACTTGCCACCTTTATTTCCCAAAGTACATTCTATTATTGGAATTGAGTTAAAAGACTGCCTTTTTACTATACTTTTACAAGAACAGGATAAAGAAGTTTGTCTTCACAGTGCCTACTAATAATAATTCCCAGCCTATTAAATGGTATGAGTGGAACATTCCCCCACAAGGGATGTTAAACAGTCCCACCTTGTGTCAATATTCTGTACAAGAGCCACTGTAAATAATTAATAAATGATTTACTCAATTTATAATTTACCATTATAGGGTAAATACATTACTATTTTATTCCTGTAGCATGATAAATAAAAGACCAAGAGACAAATATTGGGGTCCAAGAGACCAGAGAAGCAAAGCAGTCAAGCCACTAGCTCTTACCTCTACCTCAGGCTGTCACCAAGACTCAGATTGCTACCTCTCCTCAGTGTGGCTGGAGATTTCATTGCCTTCCTATCCTTAAAGTGGCTGGAGAATGAATGTCTGATACTGACTACTGAAGACCCTGATCTTATACTTTATACCTCTCTAGTGATGGTATTAAAAAAGTATGATTCCAGGTGTTGAGATCACCTTTGTGTAAGCTGCTTCTTTTAGTACTGGATCAATTTTATATAGTCAGTGTGTTCTCAAACTAGCAGAGATTCATCTACCTATAAATCTTGAACCTAGGATTCAAGGTGTGTACCAGCTCTACCTAACATTTATAACTTAAGGCTGACTTTGATTTCTGAATTCTCAGGAAAGATTTAAAAAATTATAAATAATATATCACTACAGATTCAGACACAGATACCTTAGAAATATTGTTAGAAAAAAATAAAGAAAAATTTGCCTTGTTGGGTATTAAAAATTGCTCTTGAAAAATACAAAGAGAATATTCCATTAATTACTTTGGATATAAGATAGTTTTACAAAAATATTAACCATGAAGAGTGCAAATCAGAAGAGATCAGTTAAGAACTGTTAATGATTTTCAAAACTTGCTGGGAAATATTAACTGTCTGTGACTCACAATTGGATTAACAACTCAATAGCTAAGTAATTCATTTCAAACATTACACAGGGATAAAGACTTAAATAACCCAATAAATTACCTACTGAACCTGAGAGAGAATTGACATCTGGAGAAAAGAAACTACAGAATGCCTTATGAATCACTTGAACCCAGACCTTGATTGTTTTCTGGTCATATTACCATCTAAATATTCTCCTACAGGAATTCTTAGGCAGAGAAAAGATAATATTTTAGAATGGATATATTTAGTAAAAAACTAAAGACCTATGCTTTTAAAAAAAAGGTTTATGACAAAAGAACTAATAGAAGTTATGTCTCAATTGGGTTTAACAGACATCTCTAGAATATTCCACCCAAACACAAAATAATATGCCTACTTCTCAGCTCCACAAGTAACCTTCTCTAAAATCAATCACATACTAGGCAAATCTCAACAGATAGAAAAAAAATTGGAATACTCCCCTATATCTTATCAGACCACCATGCTTTAAAGTTGGAATTCAACAACAACACAAATTGTAGAAACCCTACAAACTCATGGAAACTGAACAATGTGCAATTGCACCATTCCTGGGTCAAGGAAGAAATAAAGAAAGAAATTAAAGATTTCCTAGAATTCAACAAGAATGAAGACACAACATTACCAAATTTATGGGACACTTTGAAAACAGTACTACGAGGAAAGTTCATTGCACTGTGTCCATATGAAGAAAACGGAGGATAGTCACATTAGAGAATTAACAACACAACTGAAAGCCTTAGAACAAAAAGAAGCAAACTCACCCTGGAGGAGTAGATGCCAGTAAATAATCAATTTGAGGGATAAAATCAATAAAGTAGAAACTAGGAAAACAATACAAAGAATCACTGTAACAATATGATAGACAAACCTTTATCCAAGCTAACCAAAAACCAGAGAGGGAACATGCAAATCAACAAAATCAGAGATGAAAAGGGGAACATAACAACGGACACTGAGGAAATCCAGACAATTTTCAGGTCATACTTTAAAAACCTGTACTCCACAAAATTCGAAAATTCAAAGAAAATGAACAAATTTCTGGACAGCTATCACTTACCAAAATTAAATCAAGAACAGATAAGCAACTTAAATAGACCTATAAAAACTAATGAAATAGAAGTAGTCATTAAAAGCCTCCAAACCCAAAAAAGCCCAGGGCCAGATGGCTTCAGTGCAGAATTCTACCAGAAATTCAAAGAAGAGCTAATAGCAATACTCCTCAAATTGTTCCATAAAATATGAGCAGAAGGTCCATTGCCAAACTCTTTTTATGAGTCTACAATTACCTTGGTATCCAAGCCACAAAAAGACACAAATAAGAAAGACAGGTTTGAGGAGAAAACTGACTCTAGAGAAATGTACAGCAACCTGAAAGACTGACCCAACTAACAATTTGAGCAACCGTGGAAAGGCTACCATGAATGCCATTCCCTGATAATGAGATTGATGAATAACTTATCTACCGTCATCACCATCACAGAGCCCTCATCTAGTAGCTGATGGAAACAGAAGCAGACACTCACAGCTAAAACTGAGCTGAACTGGAATCCAGATACACAGGAGAACAGGACAAGGCTACAGAAACATACAGAGATAGCTGACCTGAACAAGGAGGAGCTCATGGACCCCCAGACTCATAGCTGGGAAATCAGCATTGGACAGACTCAGACCCCCTGAACATGGGTCTAGGTTAGAAGGCTTGAGCAGTCTAAGGGACCTCTGACAGTGGAACCAGGATGTATCTCTGGTGCACAAAAGGATTTTTGAAGCACATTCCCCATGGAGGGATACTCCCTTAATCTAGAAGCAGGAAGGAGAGTCTAGTCACTACTTCAAAAGACTTGACAGATATTCTTGACCCCTCCTGGAAGACATCACCCTCCCTGTGGAGTGGGGAGGGGTGGTTGGGTGATGGGGGCATGGGAGAGAGGGAGGGAGGGAAGGAGGGAGGGAGGGATAAATGGAAAGGAAACTGAAGTAGATAGGTAAAATAAGAATAAATAAATAAATATAAAAAAATTAAAAAAAGAAAAAATAAAATTGTGTTTTAACATTGAAAAAAAGAAAGATAAAAGAGAACTACAGACCAATACCCCTCAGGAACATTGATACAAAAATATTCGATGAAATACTGGCAAATCGATTCCAAGAAGACATCAGAGAAATAATCCACCTTGACAAATAGGCTTCATCCCAGTGATGCAGGGATAGTTCAACATGCAAAAATCTATTAATGTGATCCACCATATAAACAAACTGAAAAAGAAAAAAACACATGATCATATCACTAGATGCTGAAAAAGCCTTTGACAAAATCCAACACCCTTTCATGATAAAGGTCTTGAAGAAATCAGGAATAAGAAGAACATACCTAAACATAATAAAAGGAACATACAGTAAACCAACACCCAACATCAAACTGAATGGAGAGAAGCTTAATGTGATTCCTCTAAAAAATAGGAACAGGACAAGTCTTCCCATTCTCTCCATATCTCTTCAATTTTGTACTTTGTTACGAGTAGTTTTTCCCCGCTGCCAGTCCCACAGCCATTCTGGCCCCAATTAACACACAGAGACTCTGTATTTGATATAAATGCTTGGCTGGTTACTTGTTTCTCATCAGCTAGCTCTATCTTAAGTATTAACCCATTTCTATTAATCTAAGTATTTCCACGTCATCTCATTTTACCGGAGAGTGAAACTGGCATCTGCTCTCTCCAATATTTACATGATGACTCCTCCCTACTACTTCCTCGAATCCTCCTTGTCTCCTAGTCCTGCCTATCTTGCTTTCCTATTGGCCTTTATATTAACCAGTATGAGAAACATATTTACAGAATGACATCTCCCATCATCTCCTCTTTTATATCTAAATAAAAGAAGAGTTTTCATCTTAACATAGCAAAATGTATCACAGAAGAGTTATTAAATGAGAGTCATGGTTAACAATATTTAGTCCATTAACATTTAGTAAGATTTAAGAAAATATTCCATCATCTATTCTATCTTTGGGAGTCTAAAGTCCTATATGTAATTTATCTTTAATCCTAACTAAGGAAAACTATACATAACTATCTGTCTTCAACTCCTTTAAAGACCACAGAAGGATACTATATATAAACTCTAGAAATGACAGAGTCAGTCATTTCTAGAATGCCTAGTCAGTGCCTAGTCAGTGACCCGAAGTTCTTCTGTAATCTTCCATCTTCAGCCCATAGGCCATAGTGTGTCTGGCAGACTCTTCAGCAAAGCAGGAAACTTTAAACTGTCCACCTGCATTGGCAGTTTGTCAGTCATTTTTCTCTATGTCCTGCAAACTGGCAGACTCTTCCTTGAAGCAGAAACCCTGTCCATCTTGTATCAGCAGTCACTTTCCTGGGGTCCTGCATGCCCAGTTTATACAGCATAAAGTCAAACAGTCCAGACAAGAGCAGTATCTTGTCCAAATGGCTAGTCTTGCAATATTGGAAGCAAACTTCATAATTCATTTCTTCAAGGTCCTTTTTTCTTTCTGATGTAGGTAGTGTTGCCAGGAGCAGTTATGTCTCATTGTCAAGAAAAACTTTAAACCATTTTAAATGCCATATTCTGTAGGTCTTTGAAAGGTTTGAAGAATGCCTATCTATATCAAATACATCTCTGTGTATCTTCAAAAACCTAACTAACTTAACTCTAAGCTTTGACTAAACATAATAAAAGGAACATACAGTAAACCAACATCCAACATCAAAATGAATGGAGAGAAGCTTAAAATGTTATTCCTCTAAAATTAGAACAGGACAAGGCTTTTCTCTCCATATCTCTTCAATATTGTACTTGAAGTTCTAACTAAAACTACAAGACAACAAAAGGAGATCAAGGGGATACAAACTGGAAAGGAAGAAGTCAAACTGTCACTATTTGTAGACAATATGATAGTTTACATAAATGACCTCAAAAACTCTACCAAGGAACTCCTACAGCTGATAAACACCTTAATCAAACTAGCAGGATAAAGAATAACTCAAAAAAAAAAAATCAGTAGCCCTACTACATACAGACGATCAAGGGGCTGAGAAAGAACTCAGAGAAACATCACCCTTTACAATAACCACAAACAACATAAAGCATCTTGAGGTAATGATTACAAAACAAGTAAAAAACCTATATAGGAAGAACTCTGTGTCTTTATTTTTCTTTATTTTTATTTTACATATCGATTCCAGTTCCCTCTTCCTTCCTCCCTCCTTCTGTTTCTCTCTCCCCACCTCACATGAACCTCGACCACTCTCCCCTCTCCTCCCCCGCCACTCCACACATAGGGTGATGCCATCCAGGAGGGGTGATCTAAATCTGTCAAGTCATTTGGAGTAGGGACTAGGCCTTCTCTCCTGTCTCTAGGTTAAAGTAGTATCCCTCCATGCCCGCAAAGTCCTTTTTTGCACCAGGAATACATCCTGGTTCCACTGTCTGAGGTGCCTTAATGGCTCAGGCCTTCTAGCTGAGACCCATGTTCAGGGGGACTGAGTCAGTCCCATGCTGGATTCCCAGCTATCAGTCTGGGGGTCTGGTAGCTCCTCCTTGTTCAAGTGAGCTGTCTCTATGTATTTCTGCAACCTGGTCTTGTCAACTCTCTCTGTATCTGGATTCTAGTACAGCTCACTATTTAGTTGTGGGTGTTTGCTTCTGTTTCCAACAGGTACTAGATGAGGGCTCCATGATGGTGGATGAGTTAGTTGTTCATCTCATTATCAGGAAAGGGTATTTATGGTAACCTTTCCACTGTTGCTCAAATTGTTAGTTGGAGTCAGTCTCGAAGGTCTCTAGACATTTCTTTAGGTTCAGTTTTCTCTTCAAATCTATAATGGGTCCCTCTTTTGTGTGTTCTCTCTCTCTCTCTTCTGTCTTCTATTCCTCCCCTGACTCAATCTTCCTAGCCCGTTATACTTTCCTCTCCTCCTCTTCTCTTTCTCCTAGTCCCCTCTCCCCTCACTATCCTCCACCACCAGGTGCTCTGGAGAACTTGTTCCTTCCCCCTTCTGTGAGGGACCTTATATGACTTTCTTAGATCTACCTTGTATCCTAGTTCCTCTGGTGGTTAATTATAGGCTGGTGGTTCTTTGCTCTAGGTCTAAAATCCATATATAATTGAGTATATATATGTTCCTCTTTTTGTGACTGGGTTACCTCATTCAGGATGGTTTGTTCAAGTTCTATCCACTTGCCCATGAATTTCAAGATTCCATTGTTTTTTTCCCCCACCGCAGAGTACTATTCCATTGTGTAGATGTACCACATCTTCTTTATCCATTCTTCAGGTGAGGGGCATCTAGGTTGCTTCCAGGTTCTTGCTGTAACAAATAATGCTGCTTTGAACACAGCTGAGCACATGTCTTTGTTGCGTGGATGTGGATCAACTTCAGGAGGCATTACCATCCCCGACTTTAAGCTCTACTACAGAGCTATAGTCCTGAAAACAGCCTGGTATTGGCACAAAAATAGACAAGTAGACCAATGGAACCGAATTGAAAATCCTGATATTAACCCACACACCTATGAACACCTGATTTTTCACAAAACAGCTAAAAGTATATAATGGAAGGAGGAAAGCATCTTCAACAAATGCTGCTGGCACAATTGGATGAGGGTATATAGGAGACTACAGATAGACCCATGTCTGTCACCATGCACAAAACTCAAGTCCAAATGGATCAAAGATCTACCTTGTATCCTAGTTCCTCTGGTGGTTAATTATATGGATCAAAGACATCAACATCAATCCAGCTACAATGAACCTCTTAGAAGAGAAAGTAGGAGATACCCTTGAACAAATTGATATAGGAGACTGCTTCCTGAACATAACTGCGGTAGCACAGACACTAAGATAGACAATTCATAAATGGGACCTCCTCAAACTTAGAAGCTTCTGTAAGGCAAAGGACACAGTTGACAAGACCAAGATTTTCACCAATCCTACATCTGACAAAGGGCTGGTGTCCAAAATATACTAAGAACTCAAGAATCTAGTCAACAAAATATCAAATAATCCTATTAAAAAATGAGGTACAGAACTGAATAGAGAACTCTCAATAGAGGAAATCAAAAAGGCTGAAAGACACTTAAGAAAGTGCTACACATCATTAGCTATCAGGGAAATGCAAATCAAAACAACTTTGAGATGCCATCTTACTCCTGCCAGAATGGCTATAATTAAAAACACCAATGACAACTTATGCTGGAGAAGATGTGGAGAAAGGAAAACACTCCTCCATTTCTGGTGGGAATGAAAACTTGTATAGTCATTTTGGAGATCAGTATGGCAGTTCCTCAGGAACATGGGAATCAGTCTAGCACAGGACCTGGCAATCCTGTTCTTAAGCATATACACAATGATCCATATCCATGCAACAAAGACATCTATACAACTATGTTCATAGAAGCATTATTTATAATAGCAAGAACCTGAAAGCAACCGGGATGCCCCTCAACTGAAGAAAAGATAAAGATGTGGCACATTCACACAATGGAATATGGAATACTACTCAGAGGATAAAAACAATGGAATCTTGAATTGCGAAGGGAAATGGGTGGAACTTGAAGCAACCATCCTGAATGACGTATTCCAGTCACAAAAAAAAAAAAAGGAACATAGAATGTACTCACTCATATATGGATTTTAGACTTAGAGCAAATGATCACCAGCCTATAATTCACATTGCCAGAGAAACTAGAATACAAGGAGGAACCTAAGAGATTATACAAGGACCTTCACAGAAGGGGAAAGTAACAACATCTCCTCAACATATTGGGAGATGGGTGGGGTGGGCAGTGAGTGGAGAGAGAGTTAGGAGATAGAGAAGGGGAGGAGAGGAGAACATGTGGGGACAAATAGATGAGAGCAAAAAAGAGAGAATTACCATAATAGAGAGAGCCATTATAGGTTTGAAGAGAAAACTAACTCTAGAGACCTACAAGGATGACCCCAACTAACAATCTGAGTGACAATGGAAAGGCTACCCTAAATGCCCTGAGATTGATAACTAACTTATCCACCATCATAGAGCCCTCATCTAGTAGCTGATGTAAACAGAAGCAGACACCCACTGCAAAACCCTGAGCTGATCTCTTGGAATCCAGTTGCAGAGAGAGAGGAGTGATAAGAAAATGGGGTCAATTGAGAACACATCCCCCATAGAGGGATAACTGCCTTAACCTAGAGACAGGAAAGAAGCCCTGTCCCTACTTCAAATGACCTGTCAGATCTATATGATCCCATCTGGATGGCATTGCCCTACATATGGAATTGTTGTGGGGGGATGGGTGGGGAGAGTGTTCAGGGTGCATGTGAGAGGGCAGAGAGGGTAAAAGGGGCGGAGGGGGGAGGAAGAGGGAACTGGTATCAACATGTAAAATAATAAATTTAAAAAAAAAAGAAAAGAAAGTGGGGTCAAAACCAGGCTGGAGAAAACCACAGAGTCAGCTCACCTGAACAAGTGGGAGCTCATTGACCCCCCCTCCCACAGACTGATAGCTGGGAAACTGGCATTAGACCGACTCATATCCCCTGAACATGGGTCTCAGTTACATAGCTTGGGCAGTCTAAAGGACCTTTGACAGTGTAACTAGGATGTATCCCTGGTACAGAAAAGGATTTGGGGAGCACATTCCCCATGAAGGGATTCCCTTAGCCTAGAGTCAGGTGGGAGGGCCTAGGCCCTACCCCAAATGAGGACGGATTTTGATGATCCCTCCTGGAAGGCCTCACCCTCCCTGTGGAGTTGAGGGTTGGAAATGGGATGGGACAGGGGTCGGGGGCAAGGAAGGGAGGGAAGAAGAGGGAACTGGGTTTGATATATAAAATAAGAAATTTGTGTGTGTGTGTGTGTGTGTGTGTGTGTGTGTGTGTGTGTGTGTGTTTCTGAATTAATTCTGAAAGGAGATTTGAGATTTTGTCAATTAACAGAAATAGACCCAGAAGAAATTGTGGTATCTTTTACTACTGCTGAAATTTCCTCATTATGGTTATAAAATGAACATTGGCAAAGAGCTTGCAGTAATTTCTTGGGAGATATTAGCAACAAATATCCCAAAGGCAAGAGACTTCAGTTTATAAAAAGAACAAATTGAATTCTTCCTCACATGGTGTGAGGAACACCAATTTTTGGAGCCCTATATTCTATAAGGATGAAAATAAATCATAAAAAAGAAGATATATGTCAGGAAATATAACTAAGGTGTCTCAAAGCTCTTATGATTCTATTCAAAAGTCAGAATTACATGCTATTCTCATAGTATTATTAGATTTTCCAGAGTCTCTTAATGTAGTTACTGTCTCTCAATGTGTGAAAAGAGCTGTTTTACATGTTGAAGCTGCTTATTTTATTCCAGATGATTCATAATTAGCTTTATTTATGCAATTATAATAAATAAGTGGAAATAGAAATCAGCCCTTGTGTGTGTGTGTGTGTGTGTGTGTGTGTGTGTGTGTATCACATATCAGATCTTATATGGGTCTACCAGGCCCTCTAGAACAATATAGTGATGAGATTGATCAGTTATTGATAGTAAATGTGATAGAAGCCTCAGAATTTCATAATAAACATCATGTTAATAGCAAGAGTTTGAAGAAAGAGTATTCTATTAGTTGGCAACAATCCAAAGCAATTGTAAGGAAATGTCCCATTTGTTCTTTGTGTAACTAAACTCCACTACCTGCAGTAAGTAACCCTAAGAGTACTCAAAAAACTGAAGTTTGGCAAACGGATTATTTTATCTTGCAGTATTTCGAAAATAAAAGTGTGTGTACCATACCATAGATACATATTCAGGATTTCAATGGGCAACTGCTTTGATTTCTGAAAATGCTAATTCTCTAATTACACATTTGTTAGAAGTAATGGGCATCATTGGAATACCTGTATAAATTAAGACTTACAATACTCCAGCTTGTGACTTAATAAAATAGAACACTTTTGCATATTATAACTTAAAGCATATTACAGGTATAACACACAATCCTAGAGTAGAAGCAGTTATAGAGAGATTTAATAGCACTTTAAAAGATGTACTTAATAAGCAACAAGATGTAATAAAACATTCCAGGGATACATTACACAATGTTTTATTAACTTTAAATGTTTTTAAAGTTAGTAGAAAAGGAACGACATCTGCTAAGAGACATTGTGTAGTAGATAAAACTGCTGAATTAAATTGGCCTACTTTAAGGATCTGTTGACCTCTGAATGAAAACCAGTGTATGTGTTACATTGGGGAAGAGGTTTTCCCTTTTGTTCCCATGGGAGAAGAGAAGCTATGGATACATTTATCTACTTAAAATATATCTCTGTTGGACCTTGAAAACATAACTACTAACCTCTCTTTATTATTCTAATAGCTTTCAAGGACTATAACTTTATATTTTAAAATGAGGAGCGTAAGTACAATACCTTAAGCAAGAATAGAAACATATATACAGTATAACAAAAATAACCTTAAATTTGTAACAATAAAAAAAGTTAAACATGAGTGGAAACATATATATATGTCTTCTGTCTTATATCAGGTGGCTCTTCTGACATGAGGCAGGATTTTAGATTTTCCTTTAACAAACATGCTGGGCTTTAGAATGTGAGAACATGCTTCTACTCCAAAATGAGTTTTAATTTTTAATTGAATTGGTACTACAAAAGGCCATTTGCCTTGTATATCTATAGAGAACAGCCGAAATAAGGATTTGGGAATATTTATGAGATTTTATTCTATTGGAAGTGTGCTTTAAACATTGCATGGTTCTAACTGGAAAGAAAAACAGGACCAGTTTGTTCCTTAATGTGTAAAAACAGAAGACTCCAATATAAAGACAGCAACTGTCTAAGGGAGCTTGTACAGTGAGTGAGAGTTCCTTCTGCATAAGCATGAAGACCTTAGCTCAAATTCTCAGCACTCAGGTAAAAGGGTCAGTGTTGACCTGTGCACCTATAACCCCAGAGTCATTGGAGTTAAAGGCAGGAGCCTCACTGGGGCTTGCTGGATGCCAGCCTAGCTCCAGACTCAGTGAGAGACCCTATCTCAAAGAAATAGTAGGAAGAATAATACTGCAGGACATCACTGTCCTACTCTGGCCTCTGCACATTCTCCTACACACACACACACACACACACACACACACACACACACACACACGGTGATAATCATGAAAATGAACCTCCATTCTAACCCTTAATTATTTTTTAAATGTGTTAGTATTAAAAAGACAACATATTCAGTATTTTGTTGAGTGCATATTAAGAGGTGTTTTAGTTGTTCATAAAGAGGGCCTCTATTCTCAGAACAACAAAGACTCTTTGAGGGAGGAAACCAAGGATGAGTTCCTGCACAGCCCGAGTGGCTTAAGAGCACCTATGCACCTGTGTCCCTATGGGAAAAGGTAATCCCTCCTCTTTGATATCAGGCAAAGCTGTTATTCTACTGATGCAGCTCTCATACTCAAGGGATGTTTCGGGAAGATGTGTTGGATGTATTTGCTAACAAAGCACCCCACTGCATGAGATAACCATGGAAGAATATTTTTTACCCATCCCTGCCCACGATAGAGAGGTCAATGATAATTTGAGCCCATCCAAACTCTGCTTGGTGAACCAATGAGTTTACGGGTTACTTATTGGATGGTGGGTAATGGAACAGGAGCAGCAGCACCACAAAACCACACCCCATCAGGGGAAACTATTCTTGAAAGTGGCATCCCTGAATTTCCCTATACAGCATGCATGCAGTCCCTCGCCAGTCTCCTCTCCCCCAGAAGTTTGCTGATTTATTACATAATTTCAGAGATGAGGATCATGAGTCTTATAAGTTTCTTGTGAGTTTCATCTCAAGGAAGAGATGTTTCAATGCCAAGAAAACAGCTATAGCTACACAACACCATCATCACCATGGTGATCTCTCTGTTCCCTGTGCTAAACATCTCGCCAGAAAGAGTGTAGGCAATTCAGCCTCTCTTGTTGTGTGAAAAATAAAAGTCCCAGAGACAGATATTGGGGTTTAACCTGAAAATCAGGGATGCAAACCAGCCAAGCTACCAGAGAGCTCTTACCTCTAAAAGGGCTGGGGTGTTCCTATTCTCAAAGTGGCTGGAGTCTGAATGCCTGATAGTGACACCTTGTTCCTGTCTTATATACCTCTCTAGTGCAATAATTAAAGGAGTGAGCTCTGTTACTCTTTTAGACTGATTCAGTCTCATGTACCCCTGGGTGACCTTGTACTCAGAGAGATCCATCTACCTCTAATCCTGAGTCCTAGGATTAAAGATGTGTACTACCACCTCCTAACTTCTGGCTACCATGATTAAATGTGTGTGACTGGCTTCTATGGCTTATGGCTGACTTTGCTTTCTGAATCCTCAGGAAAGCTTTAATAAATCATAAATAGTATTCATAAATCATAAATAGTATATCACTATACCTCCCAGTTCCTAGGATCATGAAAAACATCCCAGCAGAGCAGAGGATTTTTACTTTCTAATCTACCTTCATTCTTAGATCACATCATACCCAACTTGGCAGTGGCTGTTATTATCAACATCCTTAAGAGTTTAGAGGTGACCGTCTTATTTGGCCTTTGTTGACACCTATGTCTCTGATCTCTTTCATGTGACAGACAGGATGCATGCAAAAGATAGTAGACCACAATGGCTTCAAAATGCAAGATTCCAAGCAGGATAGATATAGATTGAAATGCTATTTTGGCATTTAACAATAGCATGGCTTTGAAAAGCTTAGTTGGTGTATCTAGAATAATCTTCCCATCTAAAACAAATTAGGTTCTTTTTTTCAGGCTGCAGTATTTTTTTATTAATTCTTTGAGAATTTTATACAATGTATTTTTAATTTATTTATTTATTTATTTTTTATTTTACGTTTTATGAAAAAAGAGAAAATATCTTAATATATTATCTCCATACTTGAAATATAGATAAAAGTTCAATTAAAATGTGTAATAGTTGATAATCAGTTCCATCTGTGAAGCCCCCCCAGTATAGAATATAATAGAAATAGAATGTAATAACGAATGACCCTTAAAAGTGTCATTATATCAGTTGCAATAAACAGATGTGTGATCTTTTCCCTGAGTTCTGTGAAAACTTCTTTAATTTTCTTAAAATAAGCTAAGGGGTGATACAGCTTCTCCATGTATCTATAAATATGTTCTCTATTTGAACTATATACATAGGCAGGGTGGCTTATGGTCATTTAAGATCCATTAGGCTCCACTGCTGCAATTAGGCTACATCTAATTAGGATTATAATTGCAGAGCAAGGATAAATTGGTTCAACCAAGATGTCTTCATCTGGGAATATGACCACACAACAAGCTCCGCAGCTCTGTCTCTTTGTAGTACTTAAGCAAATATCCCTGTACTCCTTTCAAAATGTAAGGGCAGATGACTGTTCAAATGGGACTGAGTCTAGCTCCAATAAAGAGGGCACTATCCAATCAGGTTCACAAGGAGACAAAAGCTGGTAATGAAGCAGTGAATTCTTTGGGGGAACCCTCTTTTCCTGTTTTCCCAACTTCCCTTCTTTTCTAAAAATAACAAAGGAACTTTTATAATAGAACCAAAAGTGCTTAATATTGACACATACATTTTTTATACATTTATTTTCTTTTAGATAGAAGCTAAGCTGGTCTGTAGGTCAATCAATAACAATTCACATACTAATATAACATAATATGCACAGCAGTTCCAGGTCCAAAGCCCACCCCTTAAGCCACCCTGCTCTATTTCCTCGCATTTTTTAAGGTAATCAGAGGCTGCTTGCCTTACAGAGATTGAAAGGAATGAACCATCAGACATCCCTGTCTCTTGTCATCCTATGTCTCATCCAGTGCCATAATGGAATGTGAATGTCATCAAGGACATTCATAAAGAGACAGGGATTATTTGGAGGTTCCTTGGGTTTTCCAACACAAAACCATCATGATCTATAGTAGCCACTTCTTTTTAAAGAATTATTCAGATGAGATTGGGCATGTTCAGGGTTATATGGCCTGAAACTGTGATGCTTCTGTAAGGCAAAGAACACAGTCAACAAGACCATACAACAGCCCCCAGACTGGGAAAAGATCCACCTGACAGAGGGCTGATCTCCAAAATATACAAAGAACTCAAGAAGCTAGTCACCAAAATACCAAATAATCCCTTTAAAAAGTAGGGTACAGAACTAAATAGAGAATTCTCAATAGAGAAATCTAAAATTGATAAAAGACACTTAGAAGCATGCTCAACATCCTTAGCCATCAAGGAAATGCAAATCAAGTCTACTGTGAGATACCATCTTACTCCTGTCAGAATGGCTAAAATCAAAACCCCCAACAGTTTATGCTGGAGAAGATGTGGAGAAAGGGGAACACTCCTCCACTGTTTGTGGGAGTGCAAACTCATACAACCACTTTGAAAATCAGTATGGTGGCTCCTCAGGAAATTGGGAATCAGTCTACTATAAGATCCAGCAATTCTACCCTTAGGCATATGCCCAAAAGGATATTGGTTCAACTATGTTCATAGCAGCATTATTTGTAAAAGCTAGAACCTGGAAGAAACCGAGGTGCCCCTCAACCAAAGAATGGATAAAGAAAATGTACATTTACACAATGGAATACTATTTGGTGGGAAAAAATGATGGAATTTTGAAATTCACAGGCAAATGGAACTAGAATAAACCATCCTGAGCAAGATAACCCAGTTACCAAAAAAAGACAAATATGGTATGTACTCACTCTTATATGGATTTTAGACATAGAGCAAAGGATCAGCAGCATATAATCCATACCACCAGAGAAGCTAGGAAACAAGGAGGACCCTAAGAGAGACATACATGGTCCCCCAGAGAAAAGGAAAGGAACAATATCTCCTGAGTAAATTGGGAATATAGGGGGTGGGTGAGAAGACAGAGGGAGTTAGGAGAAAGAGAATGGGAGAAGAGGAGGGGAGAGTAGAGCATGATGGAGCAGGAAGATTGAGTCAGGGAAAGAATAGAGGAGAGCAAGAAGAGAGATACCATAATAGAGGGAGCCATTATAGGTTTAAAGAGAAATCTGGCACTAAGGAAATGTCCAGAGATCTACAAGGATGACCCCAACTCACAATCTAAGCAATAATGGAGAGGCTACCTTAAATGCCTTTCCTGGATAATGAGATTAATGACTATCTTATATGCCATCCTAGAGCTTTCATCTAGTAGCTGATGGAATCAGAAGCAGACACCCATGGCTGAACACAGTTAAGCAGAGAGGGAGGAGTGTTGAGCAAAGGAGTCAAGATCAGGCTGGAGAAACCCACAGAAACAGCTGACCTGAGCAAGGGGGAGCTCATGGACCCCAGACTGATGTCTAGGAAACCAGCGCAGGACCGACCCAGAACCCCTGAATGTGGGTGTCAGTTAGGAGGACTGGAAAATCTATGGGGCCTCTGGTAGTGGTCAGTATTTATCCCTAGTATACTAATGGACTTTGGGGGCCCATTCCACATAGAGGGATACTCTCTTGGCCTAGACTCATGGAGGGAGGGCCTAGGCCCTGCTCTAAATGATGATTCCGCCATGGAAGGCTCCACCTTCCCTGAGGAGCAGAAAAGGGATGGGATAGGGGGTTGGTAGAGAGCAGGGGAGGAGGGGAAGGAGAGGGAATGGGATTGACATGTAAAGCAAGCTTGTTTCTAATTTAAATTTTTAAAAAAAAAGATTAAAAAAAAGTAATTATCCAGAATTCAAAGAAGAATCTAGGGGCAAAGTGTGTTAGACAGAAAATTAGCATTACATCTGCAGGAGAGGGATGACAGATCTCCTCTGAACCACATTCTAATACATCTCAGGGAACATAATTTGGGCTCAGGGCTTCACCATTAACTGTATCAATGGGATTAATGTCTCAATTCCAGCAGGGAATGTGAAATACTTAGGGGACTGTTTGGCCCAGATGACACATTATTATTAGTAATGAGGGGTGGAATCATTTAGTATTCAGATGGCCCTTTATTTGCTGGGCGTGTTTGATGGCTTTCTTACACACATAGTAAAATCCTAATGGTCATTTTGGGTTCTCCCATTCGTTATGTTTGTGTGGATTTGTATCATTCAGACATTTTTAATAGTAAGTTAAGTAAGTGCTGCTGATGGCCTGCAGCTGCCGCCTTGTGTGGTCTGCTGCCCTACTCATTCACAGAACACTTCCCTCGCCTGCCAGGAACGCTGAGCCCAAGCATCCCTGACCACCACATTGTTCTGTGGAAGTGCCTTCCTTTCTATCTGCAAATTGCTTCCCTTTGTTTAGATGGTCACCCAAATGACCTTAAAATAGAGTTGGTCTCAGGGTACTCGAGCTTCAGTTCATTGAATCCCAACTGCAGACTTATCTAGAATAATGCATCCAGGAGTGGGAACCCGCAGTGGTCATCTGTTTCATGTGTAAGTGAATTCTCCCCAAATAAACCTCACTTAACCTACACTGAGTCCAGTGAATCTTAATTCCCATGCACTACCACTCTGCATGTATAGGAAATTACCTGGACAAACACTGGTTCGCACTGGGTAGTACTAACGTAATGATGTGACATTCTCTGCCAGGTGGCACTGTGATAGATGACCGAGTGTGAAAGATTCCAAGTAAAGGACTATTTGCTGGGTGGTAGAATTTTAAATTAAAGTAGTGATGGTGATGGCAGATGCCATATATACATAATGCCATACATATACATAATACATACACCATCATGATGATGTATGGGTAGCATGTTCTTCATTGCAGGCCTACACCAAGTTCTTCTCCCATTATCCAACTGAAACTTCACGTCACCCAGACACAACAAGTATATAGATCAATTTCACTAATAGAGATAAAAATTATTTTTTTTTCATATGGCATGGCTGGTTGATAAGGGAATTAGGTACCAAATCTGGTCTATTTTATTCTAAAATTCTCTTATGTGGGTGTACCTTCCCCCACAGTCTCCTTTCCATGTCTGCACACAGGTGGATACTAATGAAAACTAGCTGGGAACTGCCCTTCACTGCCAGAGCGATAATGCTTCTTCCCACCTGTAGTTGGAATGTCCCTAGTGGCCAAAGGTGATGACAAGAGTGACCCCTGAACTCAGATATAACTGAGGAATCAACCCACATAAGCTTCAGACCCAGCTGGCCTCTGGACAGAAGTAATGTCCTTCCTTCTCCATCTTAGGAATGAAAAGGGATCTTACATGATGAATCATGGGGACCAGCTTACGGGCCACCTGCCAGATAAATGCTCCATGCTAGGGGCTTTTGTGTTTCCCTCACAGAGAGTTCGTTCAAAAGAATTTGGGAAATAAACAAGGCTTGATGGAGGGAGGGACCAGAAAATAAGTCGTTCAGCTTGGCTTTTGACCAGATAGGATGTTAGAGCAAAGCAAATGTGTGTGGTGGTTAGTATCTTGACAGCAATCTAATATCCAGCAATGTAACCAAACACTATTGGGTATTGCTCTAAGGGTATTTGTGCAATAAAACGTACTTCATCAAATCCACAGAAGGCCTTAAACTCAATGATGTTTCCCAAGGCAGTCCTAGGTTGTAATGTAGATTCTTGACTAAGTTACTGGCTTGTAAGCCTACTCAGTAAGTTTCAGACCTGCCAGCCCACCATGGCAGGGATATTATTTAAATAATTCTACTATATTTGTATCTGCCTCTGAACCTGTAATAGTTTATATGTTTATGTTAAAATTCTTGGAAGCATAGCTCAGGGTAAAACATGTTGCTCCCAATGTTCTCTGGCTAAGAGTCTAATTTTCAATGTCTCCATGAGGCAGTCTTTTGAGGCACTGTCATATGGTTTGGCAGATGATAAAATCCATGGTCTGGACTCTTGTATGTGTGTCCAATTGAAAGATGTAAAAAATGAGCACTATGAGTGCAAACAGTTGTCACGGTGACCTGAGTAACATCACCAGAATGCTGGCATGCCTCTCTACAAGGTAACTATGGAAAAAGCCTCCACCCATTTCTGTAGAACATGTGCTTCTCAGCATCCCCTTGCTGTGCCGCATCAAATCACTGATGGGGAGGTCTAAGGCATTATCCAGGGCTTTGCACCATCACCGTTTATAGTACCAAGTGAAATCCAAGTGGTTTTTTTCTGACCAATTTAAAGTCCATCAAACACTGGCTAAGAATTGTCTGAAAGGTCTGTAAATGAATTGATCTGTCTTTCTCCAAAGACAAATATGTGAAGAAAATTCAGCTCAGTGTTATCTAGCAAGATGATGTTCCTAAAGCTGTCAGCATCCTTTACTGTCTACGAACATGAAATTAGGCAAACCTGCCTTACCTCCAATGCCATTTTAAATTGTGTTCTCTGTATTATAGATAGATCCATTTCTTCCTGGTTGTAAGACAAGCTTCTGAGGAAGTAGTGACAGTTTGTATTTTTATTTCAATGTGCTTCTAATTCAGAGCTTATGATGAAATAGTAAGGAACTGGGTTAAAAGAAATAATCATAAAAGGTCAGTCAAACCATTTTCACTTATGTTCAATGAGAAATAATCGGTGTTATTGGAAAGTCTCGGGATTGCATTGATTTTCCCATCCAAGCTGAAAACATTGGAGACACTTTTTATTAAACTACCTTATTAGCTAGGAAAAGGTCTCTCAGGAAAAATTACATCAGCCATGAGTTCCTTGTATGTTTCTTTGCCATTTTCCTTCAATGCCTGTCCATGGCCATAAATAATTTCCCACTTATTAATACTGACTGACTGTCCTGTTCTGGTGCAGTAAAGAGGTCTGGCCAATGGGTGTGTAGAAGCTGGACCACACCCACAGTCCACTATGTATCTTGGAGGTGGGACATAGTTTTTATATTCACATGAGACCCCCACAGTGGTTCTGTTACTATCCTCAAGCCATGGACAAGAAGGTTAATAGATGCCATTATGTTTTTATAGATTTAAAATCAGGTCTAAGAATATGAAAAGGAGAATAAGGATGCTCCCTTTGTTGTGGGACTAGAATTGATTATACCAGTATAAACCCATGATATATGAGTAAAAGAAACAAATACAAAGATAAACAAATTAAGTGTGTGTGTGTGTGTGTGTGTATGTGTGTGTTTGTGTGCACAAGTATGTGTAGTTATAAGGCAAACTTGTACTTAAACTTAGCTCCATACCTGCATGACTTCAGTTAAATCATCTATCAGCAATTCTGATCCTCTGCTTCCTTGTCCAAAATAAAAGAGAGAGGAGGGGTGGGGGAGAAAGAGGAGGAGAAAAAAGAGAAAAAAAGAAAATGGGAATGCTAATGGTATCTACATCAAAAGGCTGCTGTAAGGCCTAACTGAAACACAGCATACTTATCACAACCTCATACTACAGCTAGTAGAACATTGCCATTATATATTGAACTACAATGGCTAAACATCTTTGCTAGGCCACCTGAATATACCCAGTCTTTAAGCTGATACTTGATCTTACTTTCTCCCTGGATACCGAATTTAATTTAATTAGAGATAAGATGTCTCAGGGCCTTCACAGGGTCCAGTCCTGCCCATAGAGAGCTGCCCTCTTCAGCTGAGCATGGAGTAACTTAGAAAGCCTCCCTGTACAGAGCTATGACTGAAAAAGTTCAAACCTTATCACAGAGTAGCTTAGAAAACCTGCCCATGGAGAGACACCACCTGGCTAGGTTCATGCAAGAAAGGAATATTTCATTAATAAGAACTAAAGACAAATATCCCTATCATCCTCTGCCTGAACTTTAAGAAATATATCACAGAATATTTTGAAAAGCTTTTCATTTTAGGGGAGTTTACTTAATCTGGTTGGTGGAAATAATAGTGGCAAAATTCGACAAACCTCTCTCATACCTGGTTCAACCAAAACATGATATCACTGCAGAAAGACATCATTATCCCACTGAGAAAGAGTCTTTCAGAGAAAATTTATACAAAGTGAAAAATGATCATCTATCACACCTTATGATTCTTTGACAACATCCACATTTTCCCAGGGACTGAGTGCAAATAACTAAGTTTGGAAAGGAAGGTGTTATGAGCAGTTTTTACAACCAGCCCAGTCCCACAGCTGCGTCAACCCCAAATAACACACAGAGAAACTGTACTAGATATAAAGCTGTTGGCCTGTTACTAACATTTCTTATTAACCCATTTTTATTAATCTATGTGTTTCCACGTGGTTTTATCTTACTGGAGACAGGGTCCAGACCTTCTTCTCAAGTCCCTACATCTTGATTCTCTCTACTACATCTCCTAGAATTTTCTTTGTCTCCTCATCCCACCTATCTTGCTTTCCTATTGGCCAACAGGGCTTTATTCCTAAACCAATATGAGAAACGTATTTACATCTTCTCTTTTCAATCTAAAATAAAAAGAAGGGTTTCAACTTTAACATAGAAAAATTACATATAACAAAACAGTTGTTAAGCAAGAACTATAATCGCAATATTTAGTCCATTAACATTATCAAAAATTAAAGAAAATATTTTATCTGTTTCTGTCCTCACTGTACCATTTGGAAGTTGCCCATCCACACTTCCTACCCACCCTAGTATTGTTATATTCCTTCTCAGGTCTCTGATGAGGTTGAAGATTAGACTATCACAATTATTATTCTCTCTTCCTAGTTAGATATATTAGCTTTCCGTCTTAGGACAACTCTATTGTAAACTCCATTATGTCTTCACCTTAGGACTAGATATGTAGGTTTTAAGTTTGTATGTTCTCGATTTTCCTTTTCTTAGAGTATACTTGTTATTCACTGTTTTGTATATAGTTTTGTATCAAGCCTAAATTTTTTCTTTAGACTAAAAGGGGAATTGTAGTGAGATATTCACTTTGTCTATGCACTGGCCACACCCATTGGGAGTGGGGACAGGGCAGATGTGACCTGAGGGAACTAGGTCTGGGGAAGGGAACCTGGAGCACTCTCTTGCTTCCTGAACATAGACAGAAAGCATCTGGAAGCATTCTTGGGACCAGGAACCTACTGGCATTCATCTGTCTCTGTTGTAAATTATTTCTCCCTAAATAAACATTTATTTATCCTATCTGTTTTTCCCAATCCTTATTATTACATGATAAGAGGGTATATTTTATCTGTTGTCGGATGGCTAATTAAAAGACTATTTATAAAAGCCTGAGATCTTACAATCCCACAAGGGAACTAGGATGTATCCCTGGTGCACAAAAAGACTTTGGGAGCACATTCTCCATAGAGGGATATTCCCTTAGGCTAGAGGCAGGGGAGGGGGACCTAGTCCCTACTCCAAATGACTTGACAGATTTTGATGATCCCTTCTGAAAGGCCTCACCCTCCCTGTGCGGGGGTGGGGGGTGGGAAAGGGGCCTGGGCATTTCTATTGGCAGAAAAGAAGCCCTTGTGGTCACTGTGGTCAATGCTAATGTCCTACAAAAACACCCAAGATCTAGACTCTAAATATAGTTCTCTTAAGGATAGCATCTTGTTCATCAGCATTTTGCCTTTTAATTATAACACATGAGTCATCTACATTTTCACAAATTTTAGTTGATCATGATTCAGTTAGTCTAAATTAATGAGCCTTGCTTGGCAGCTTCAGATTTGGAAATCTATTAAGCAGAGACATCATCATTTTCTAGGAAAAGTTCTACTCTTTCTTTGAGACTTTCCGAAGTAAGATAATTATGCCCATACACAGGCCAATACTTCCTGATGCAAAAACTACTGTCACATATTGGGCAAACATTTTGTATTTGATCTTTCATCTTTATATCTTTATTAGTATATCATTCAAAGCCTGGAACTCCATTTATGCATCAGAGTAGTACCAGCAACCCTGCCAATCAGTCACCTCCTTTGCTTCTTACATAGCATCCAATGCATGTGGCTTAAGCATCATCTCTCCTCAAATGCCTTCCAAACATGTAATTACTCAGAGTGAGAGGACTGGGATAAAATGGACAAAAGAAAGTGGATTGGCAATTATGAATGCTAGAAATAATAACTATTAGATATTTACAGAGCTTGCAGCCAGGAATGGGAGATGACTACACACAATACTAAAAACAAGTGAAAGACAATGTGTGGTCACAAAATTATAGTGTGAAAAATAAACATGTTGGTATAGAGCATGGCATTTTAAGATGATACATGAAGAAAATGAGTAATACTTAAATAAAAATAGATTTTAGATAAAATGAAGATTTAAATAAAGTAGGATACCATTAAATTGAGATTCATTTTGTTGATGACTTTGAGTATTTGTCCTCTGCCCTCCCCCCCACACACACTAATTACTAGTTGCATCAATTACTAGTTGATATGACAAAAAATACTTGACAAAAGCAACTTAACAGACAAAGGATTTGGGTGGGTGCACAGATTGCAGGTATAGTTTATTGAAGTCATGGTGGGTGGAGTGTGAAGCCAGTCACCTCACATTTGCATTCAAGAAGCAGAGAGCAGTGAATGCCAATGATCAATTTGCCTTCTCCTTTTCAATGTAGTTTGGAAAGCCGCCTGTGGAATGACACCTCTCGGTTCTAAAGAAAGAAATTAAAGAAGATACCAGAAAATGGAAAGATCTCCCATGCTCTTGGATAGGTAGGATAAACATGGTAAAAATGGCAATCTTGCCAAAAGCAATCTACAGATTCAATGCAATCCCCATTAAAATCCCACCACAATTCTTCACTGACCTTGAAAGGATAATAATCAACTTTATATGGAAAAACAAAAGACCCAGGATAGCCAAAAGAACCCTATACAATAAAAGAACTTCAGGAGGCATCACTATTCCTGACTTTAACCTCTACTACAGAGCTATAGTTCTGAAAACAGCCTGGTATTGGTACAAAAATAGACAAGTAGACCAATGGAATCGAATTGAAAATCCTGATATTAACCCACACACTTATGAACGCCTGATTTTCGACAAAACAGTTGAAAGAATACAATGGGGCAAGGACAACATCTTCAACAAATGGTGCTGGCACAATTGGATGAGGGTGTGTAGAAGACTGCAGATAGACCCATGTCTGTCACCATGCACAAAACTCAAGTCCAAATGGATCAAAGACCTCAACATAAATCCAGCCACATTGAACCTCTTAGAAGAGAAAGTAGGAGGTACCCTTGAACAAATTGGTATAGGAGACTGCTTCCTGAACATAACTCCAGGGGCACAGACACTGAGAGCAACAATTAATAAATGGGACCTCTTCAAACTTAGAAGCTTCTGTAAGGCAAACGACACAGTTGACAAGACCAAGCGGCAGCCCACAGACTGGGAAAAGATTTTCACCAATCCTATATCCCACAAAGGGCTAATCTCCAAAATATACAAAAAATCAAGAAACTAGTCAACAAAACACCAAACAACCCTATTAAAAAATGGGGTATAGAACTGAAGATAGAATTTTTCATAGCAGAAATCAAAAAGACTGAAAGACACTTAAGAAAGTGCTCAACATCCTTAGCTATCAGGGAAATGAAAAACAAAACAACTTTGAGATACTATCTTATTCTTGCCAGAATGGCAAAAATTAGAAACACCAATGACAACTCATGCTAGAGAGGATGTGGAGAAAGGGGAAAACTCCTCCACTGCTGGTGGGAGTGCAAACTCATACAGCCATTTTGGAGATCAGTATGGCGGTTAGTCAGGAAAATGGGAATTAATTTACCACAGGACACCTCTCACATTAAGAATGTGTCTTCCTACCTTAGAGAACCCAATCTAGACAATCTCTCACAGTCACACCAGAGTATTGTCTTCTAGATTATCTTAGTTCCTGTCAACTGAACAAAATTAACCATCCCAGAGGTGAAGTTGATTACATGAATGACCTGTCCATCCATTACTCATAAGTTATCTTTCTTTTTATGTATTTTCATTTAATTTACATAAATTGTTATGGAATATCTCTATACAAATCACATACAGAGTCTAAAATGGATTTCAACTATTGTTTACTTTATAGAGACGAAGTTTAAGCATAGGGAGATGCACAAATTTTACAAGTGATTTTCAATTAATTTTGTCTTTTCTTTTTAATTTCCCAGTCTACATAGTTTATAAATTTTGTTCTCTTTCAATTTCATACGTGTTTCTAATGCATCCTCCCCCAGCCCTTCTTTCCCCCACACCCCTGCCACCCCACCCCTCCTTTAAAAGTCCCTTTCCCATATTGGCTTTTTGTTTTGTCCTTTGCCCTGCAGAGTTTTATTAGGACTGCCTGCATGACTCTGGATTTAGAACTATCCACTAGAGCCTGGTAGTGCCACCATTGGATACACAACTGGAATCTGACTGTCTTACCATGTCCCATAATTTGATATTTTCCATAGATCAACGATAAGAAGTCCCCTGGGCCTCTTCCCCATCCATAGCCAACTGTCAGGAAGGCTGGACTGTGTGCCCAGCTACTGTGAATCCATGGTTTCCCTGACTGTGCCGTGTCATGTCACAGCATTCTCTATCTTCTTACTCCTTTCACCAAGTCTTCCTATCCTGCCGTATCTCTGAGCCCTAGAGGAAATGGCTCAAACATCATGTTTCGGGTGGATCCCGCAATTCTTTGTTACTCTCACAGATGTGAGCCTCTGCTTTCACTTCCGATCACTGAGGGGGAGAGGTTTTTTTGTCTAAGCCTGAGGGTATAAGCACAGGCATTTAGGGTGCAGTTTAATACTGTGTCAGTTTGGCTAAGCAGCAGTCTGAAGTTCCCCTTATAACCTAAGACCTCTTCAGTCATAAGTTTTTTGCAGTAGCTTTCCAAGCCTAGGAATGTAGTGAAGTGAGCCTCAGACACAATTAATTTGACAAACACGTATACTTATATAACCCAGATGCTTGTCAAGACACCAATTTTATTTATTTATTATGAATTTATGATTTGAGGTTTTTTAAATTTTTATTTTATTTTTATTTCATGTACATTGTTGTGTTTATAGCATGTATGTCTGCATGAAGGTGTTGGATCCTCTGGAACCAGAGTGACAGAGGGTTGTGAGTTGCTATGTGGGTGCTGGGAATTGAACCAGGGTCCTTTGGAAGAGCAGCCAGTGCTCTTAACCACTGAGTCATCTCTCCAGCCTCCTGTGATTTTATTTACATTTCAGTTTTTTCTTAAAATATTTTTAGTTTTTTTTATTTTCACCTGTAGTCAAAGATGCCACTGATGCATTTTAACACATTCACAGCTTAATTAAGAATTGGAGCCAGGTACACAGACATAGGTACCTGCCACAAATTAAGACTTTTTCTTTGACCTGACATGGTTCCATCACAGTCTCCGGGACTGGAAAGATGGGCAGGGCTGAACATCACCCCATGTTAGAGGTTGTGCACAGGGACCTTAGGTCTCAGGCAGAAGCCCTGCCTCTCACTTTGCTTCTCTCGCTTCCCAGACACTGTCTTTTGCTGGCATTTGGTCATGGCCCAAAGGACTCTGAGATGTTCATCATGGAAAGCCATCCTTCTTGGCCTCTGTAAAAGTCCACAGAAAGGACTTCTGTAGAGTGGAGTGATACTACACGCAGAGCTGTTCATGCAGTGAAATAGAATGTGCTGAGGAGTGCAAGATGCTTATTTATCTCAAATCAGCAGAGCGAGAAAAAGATAAATTGGTGACTGAATCATGAATTCAGTTTTTTTATTGCACTAGACTTCGGTGCCAAATAAGGTTCCCTGGGACTCTGCAAATTGGTATTTATGCATTATATTGGAGGCATAGGGGAAGTTGTATTACAGTTAGAATTCAACAGCAGATAAAGTTATGTCTGTGCAGGTGTGGTGGTGCCACAGGCCCCTCCAAATAGATGAGGCATCCCCAAGGCAGGACTTCTGTGTCTAGAGGCACAAAACAGTAATTGAAATTCACCACAGATGACCAGGAAATTGTCCAAAGCAAGGAGCTGTTTTTCTCTGAGGTATGGAGAAAGGCCATGAATTTTCACTCAAGAATGATGATGAAGAATTTCAACATAAATAATACACATCTTTATAAAGTATCATAAGCCTGTTCTGAAGAGAACTTGGGTTCTGCAGTCCATTAAGATTCTGAGAAGGAGTAATGCATCCTACTTAGGGAGGACACATTTAATCTGTCAGCTATGCTTACAACCATAGTTACGTGCCGCATTTTATCAGCTCCAGTGCTCAAAGCAAGGACGAGAGAGCAGTCTCACTGGAGCATGGATAGAAGCTACATTGCCAATCACTGTTCCATACCAGACAGTTGGGAACCCATGCCTGCCCCTCACTGACAACTACCCCCTTTCATCTCCTGAACCACCTTTCAGCCCGTCATTGTCTCATGCTACTATGAATCAGCCTCCTAAATGTATCCTTGGTTGTATCCTTACATTTCTGAAATCTACCACACAGAGGTATTTTCATGGAAGGGGAGGGCAAACAACACATGGCAAACTACAAAAATTATTACACATAACCAAATGTACTGCCTAGGCAGAATATTCCAGTGCCCTTCACTGCCTCAGATCTTAAATCCTAGGCCTGGCAATAATAACAAGGCTTTTTGACAGCATCTCCAACCTCTTTTTTCCCCCTGAAGACATTGTCACCCTCATCTGAGTGTCCTCAGGTCCCTGTAACTCCGTTTCCTCACCGAGGTCCATAGTTCATCACTCTGAGCCCTGTGCATGCAGCCTTACTCCTTATCTTCTGCACTCAGCCTTGCAGAAGAGGTCTTGAGATCTCAGTGGTTAGAACTCACCACTCCCAGGGTTTTCAACACCACATGATCATATAATAGTAAGCTAATTTTCTGTGTCTTTAATTTCTCATCTACAAAATAAGTTCAGTGCACCCACACAGTGAACTCAAATGCTTTAACACAAGTGTGGCATTTATAAGCATTAACAAAGAGCCCAAACATGACTATGATCCACCTCAGACATTTTCTTTGTCTGTGCTTCCAAAGCCCTAATTACATGCCATTACCATATTAATATAAGTGTTTAATATGACTGAGTGACTGACTGAATGGATGAATGAATGAATGAATGGATGGATGGATGATTTTTAAAGATTTTATTTTTATTTTTTAATTATATGTATATGGGATCAGGATGTATACATGAGTGCAGTGTCCCCAGAGAACAGAGAGAGTGTCAGCTCCAAGCCTTGGGAGTTACAATCTGTGAGCCACCTAATGTACACACTAGGAACTTAATTTGATCTTCACAAGAGAAGCACGCGATCTTAGGTGCTGAGTGATTCCTTCAGTCCAATAGACAACTTTTAAAGCAGATGTCTTAGTTAAGTTTCTATTTCTGTGACAAAATATCATGACCAAAACCAATTTGGGAAGGAAAGGGTTTATTTCATCTTATACCCATCACTGAGGGAAGCCAGGACAAGAACCTGGGAGCAGGAATTGAAGCAGAGGCTATGGAGGATTATGGCTTACTGACTTGTTCTTCATGGTTTGTTCAGTCTACTCCCATGGCCACCATCCCAGGGATAATGCCACTCACAGTGAACTGAGTCTTCCCACGTAAATCATCAACCAAAAATTACAAACCAGTCATATGGAGAGATCTTTCTCAATTGAGAAGCCCTCTTCATAAATGACTCTAGCTTGTGTCAAATTAACTTAAGATAAGCCAGTACAGTAATAAATGATAAATACTTGAAAAATAACACTAGAACACTAGTATCTGCCTTAGAGCATATCCGACTGTAAAATGTTGATGCTACAGAGATTAAGAGGAAGGGGTGAAATTAGGCTGCCAGAGACAGGGTCTGGTAGGATGAGTGTGTTTTTAAAGGGCCATGGACCCTCTGAGTGATGGTGGTACCAATTCTAGATCCAACAATCCTCAGTTAATTGGAGAATGAAGTGAGATAGAACTTAAGTAAACAATAAATATGATCACAGCAAAACTGTCCACATGGACTTAAAGCAAATGCATCTCACTATGGTGGTTTCGCTTACGTGGCCAGGTTTACGCAGTAGGTACCTTACCCCATTGAGCAGCCATCTTGCTGGCACAGAATATATTTGCACATGATAATGCTATTCAAAAGTAGATAGAATAAAACACAAATGTGTGTTCTGACATGGATGAACCTCAAATATTTTGCTCAGTTAAAATACCAGACACATCCATACCTCATATCACAGGGCTCTGTTGGTGAGACATCCAGCAAAGCAAAGGCTATCAGGATTTTAAAAGACATTCATATACCAGGCTACAGAAACACACAGAGACAGTTGACATGAACAAAGAGGAGCTAATGAACCCCCAGACTTATAGCTGGGAATCCAGCATTGGACCAATTCAGACCCCCCTGAACATGGGCCTCAGTTGGAAGCCTGGGCAGTCTAAGTGAAATCTAACAGTGAAACCAGGATGGATCCCTGGTGCACAAAAGGACTTTGGGAGCACATTCCCATGGAGGAAATACTAGAGGCAGGAGGGAGAGCCTAGACCCTACTCCAAATGACTTGACAGATTTTGTTGACCCCTCCTGGAAGGCACCACCCTCCCTGTGAAGAGGGCAGGGGGGGGGGAATGGGATGTGAAGGGAGGTTGTGGAACAGAGGAGGGTTGGAAAGAGGGAGGGAGGGAGAGAGCGAACTGGGATCAATATGTAAAATAAGGAAAATAAATAAATAAATAAAAGATGTTCATATTCATTGGGGGGGATCCAGAAAGAAGAGTAGTAAATGTGTATTAGAGACCTTACTTGGGGTAATGAAGATGGTTGAAATAACTGATTAGCTTACTAAAACAAGAATTCCAGTTGTGGCCCACCTCATTTCATTCTTTCCCAGCTTATGGTGAACTCTTAAGATGCATTTTCATAATAGAAAGAAAAGCCTTTGAAAATTTTGAGTGAGCTGCAGAAACTGAGATGTTGCACTGTGCACCAATCTGTAACTCCTTTGGATAACACCAGATAGTCCAGATAGTTTCAATGACATCTTCTACATTGGATACACTGGGAGGTTATGGCTATGAAAATGAACTATAGGCAATTCCAAATGTTAAAGGTAGAACGTGCATCTCAATGGCTGTGTGTGCTAAGTCTATATCTATCAAAGAATAATGCTATCAGCTTTGTAGATTGAGAAATATAAATTCTCAAAATTCATGAGTGCAATAAAACTGGGTCATTTTTGTTATAAGCTAGGGCTCACGTGTTATATATGTCATGAGGATAGAATAAAGGGAAAAGAATAAAAGGCAAATAATTTCCCTTGTTTTGAAATATGCTTCTCTCTGTGATAAATATAAATTCACCTATAAAATAGAAAAGCAAAAAATAAACAAATATACTTGTACATATTTTGTGTAGTCTGAGAAAAAATGTATAGATAGGCAAATACTACCTTATATTTTCCTAGTATCTTTGTCTCTCAGAAATACTGTGGTATTATATCTACATGGAAAGTAATGGAGGCCCTTTATGTAAAGGATTGGTGAACGAGGGCAGACAAGTATGAAAGATAATAGCTCAAAGTTATCTACAAAATGACCTTGTAATTCAGTAACATTTGTCCCTCATATGTGTTGGCACAAAGAATGAGCATTCAACCATCAGCCTTGCACCTAGACAGGATTTCTCTGATGGCAGTGGAAGCAGACAAGACACTTTACCACAAATGTGAAGCCACTGCCATGAAGAAAGTCTGATGAGAGTCAGTTTTCAGCAGCCTGAGAATGATGCCCTGTGCTTATCTGGGTCTCTATGTTCCTCGGCACATGGAGCACCGCTAGCACACAAAGCTAAAGGTATTTGTTTTTCTTTGTCCCTGAAGAGAAATGCATCCTCACGTAAAGTGGAGAGGGCAGTAAGTACACATAAGATGGTAGGTGCATTGATTGAGACGGGAAATCTCAGTGCTGAAAATGTAGAAAGTGGTACTGGCTTGGGTGTGGGGACTTCCTGATGTCCTCAGAATGTCCTCTCCGTTGTGGGTGTGGAGGTTTTTCTGGAACACCCAGAGTGCTCATCACAAAAGAGAGAATAGATGCACTCATCGCCATCACATTTACTTTCAGCTACTGTGTTCGGGCCTCTGAAATTGGAGTTACCTTCAGTGATCTGATTGGGAAAAAATTATCCCCTTCCACATTGATCTGAGTCTGTAAAAAGGTTGTTGCTTGAGGTAAAGTAGTGGCTAGCATTTTAGAAAAGGTTAGAACATTCCATAAACTGGAAACAATAAGAGGAGGAAATATTGAGTATCTTAATGAGTAATTAATGCTTTTATCTGTGCTATGAAAGGTAACTCATTCATCTCATGGCTTTTTAATTATGGAAATAGAATCTGAGCAGAATCCTGCTGTGAAATGAAGAAACGTATAAGGTTAATACACAACTTTTGGAACACCTACATATTTTAGCTTAGTAATAAACACCTGTGGCTTTAATTAAGACACATGTCACTGGCATTCGAGTTGTATTTAACGGACCAAAGTACGGTTGATGAATCAAGACTCTCTGGTCTTGATTTGATACAACCATTGTTCTCTGGCTATATCAGTCATTTATGATGCATTTTTCACAGATCTTGGTGTTTGAAAGAGGTTATATTGATGATAGCTATGAGCACAAAGGAAGATACAGTGTCTAGTGGATGCCCACATATTCTTTGTGTCATTTGTAGTACGGATGCCATTGTTGTAATAAACTTTGACATGTGGACTTTCAGTGAACTATCTAACCTCATATTATACTGTCCTTGTTGTTGCTTTGTATTCTCTCTTGACTGTAGAATTCCCTCCATGTTTTAGCAGGAAATAGCTATACAGTATTGCTTGTCTTTTCACCACTACTAATATTTTGGCCATTTGGACAGAAATGTAGTAAGTCATACAGCCATATTTCATTATAATGGACTATAGGCATTGCTGTGGGAAATTAGAGGGAAGACCAAATATGACAATAGTTCCCTCTGGACTTCAGCTAGAAGACGGTAGAAAATGAACTTGTAGCCCACCTGTCAGGAGAAGGAGTAACTGATGGCAGTCCCCAAGGAATTTGGAAGAGGGATAGGCGAACAAATCTCCTAACTTACAACATTGGAATTTAGTGGTTTGAGAGTTGGCTCCAGGGAGCTGCAGTTTGGTTCCCATGAATGTTCTATAGTTTGCAATCACCGATGACTCCAGTACCAAGAAATCCAATGCCTTCTTCTGGCCTCTGTGTGAACCTGCATAGATGCAACAATCCTGTTCATGCTCATACTCTCACTCTCTCTCTCTCTCTCTCTCTCTCTCTCTCTCTATTTCTCTCTCTCTCTAAATTTTTACAAACAATACTGGGGTCTATGTGAGGATTAAATGAGATATCACATATAAAATATCCAGAACCATGTCCAGCATACAAAATTTGCTCAATGTAGATTTCTTGTGTATTTTCACCTTTTTTCTTTTTCTTATTTTACTTATCATCTATTTATTATTTAATTTGTTATTTTACATTTTGATCCCAGTTCCCTCTCCTTCCCTCCCTCCCTCCCATTTACCCTCTCTGCCCCTTGGCATGCACCCTGACCAACCTCCCCTCCCATCCCCCCACCCCAATTCCACATGTAGGGCAATGCCATTCATTCAGTTGGGGTCATGTAGATCTGACAGGTCATGTGAAGTAGGGACTAGGGCTTCTCTCCTGTCTCTAGGTTAAGGCAGTATCCCTCCATGGGGGATGTGTTAGCAAGGTCCTTTTGTGCACCAGGGATAAATCCTGGTTCCACTGACTGAGGTCCCTTAGACTGCTCAGTCCCTCTGGCTGAGACCCATATTCAGGGGGGCCTGAGTCAGTCCCATGCTGGATTCCCAGCTATCATTCTGGAGGCCCGTTAGCTCCTCCTTGTTCAGGTCAGCTGTCTCTATGTGTTTCTGCAACCTGGTCTTGTCCTCTCTGTCTTCACCTGGATTCTAGTTTGACTCAGTGTTTAGTTGTGGGTGTTTGCATCTGTTTCTACCAGGTATTAGATGCGGGCTCCATGGATAAGTTAGTTGTTGATCTCACTCTCCGGGAAGGGCATTTATGGTAGCCTTCCCACGGTTGCTCAAATTGTTAGTTGGATGCAGTCTTCTAGGTGTCTAAACTTTCTTTAGGTTCATTTTTCTCTTCAAACCAATAATGGCTCCCTCTGTCATGTTCTCTCTCTCTCTCTCTCTCTCTCTCTCTCTCTCTCTCTCTCTCTCTCTCTCTCTCTCTCTCTCTCTCTCTCTCCTGTCTTCTATTCCTACCCTGACTCAATCTTCCTAGTCACACATTATCATCTATTCTTATGGGTATTTGTCCTGAGTATACATCTGGATACCACATGCATGCATGTGCACAGAAACCTGAAGAAGGCAGCAGATTCCTTGTGGCTGGAGTTACAAATGGTAGTGAGGCCCCATGTGGATGCTAGAAATTGAACTCAGGTCCTCTGGAAGACTAGTCAGTGGTCTTAACTGCTGAGCAGTCTCTCCAGCCCCATGTTTATTGCTATGGATTTGTATTTCTTTATATTAAATTAAATATCCTTCCATTCTAGAACTTGGGTCAGCATTTTCCTGCCTAAGAAATTGTCCAAAATAAAAGGAATCAAGTACACAATGTTTAAGTTGGGTTGTGCCCAAGTGGTTTCCTCTATTGAAATATCCTGGGCAACATAAATGATCAGATTGTAGATTCAGGAAGGAAGCTTGGAAAGACCAATTCTACCAATTCTACGACCATGGGGACCTGGGTTCACACCTCCAGCACCCACATAAAAAACTAGGAGCAACAGTACAGGCATGTAATCCCCACACAGTGGAGGCAGAGACAGGTGATTCCTGAAGGGCTCTGGATAGCAGGACTAGCAGAACCAATAAGCTCCAGGTTCAGTGAGAGACTATGTCTCAAAATACGAGGTGGAGAGCAATTGTGGAAGATACCTACATTGACTTATGGTGCTGACACGTTACCTTTACACAGAAGGATACACATAACACACAGCAGGGGAGACACTTACGGAAGTACAACACAGAGAATAGAGAAGACAAAGATATGGGTGAGGGGGTGGAATGAACAATGGCGAGGAAAAGATTAGGTGAAAAAAGATGAATTTCTTCAAATAGGCATGACACTAAAATTTTGTTGATAGGGGTAGGAAAAGAAAAGGTAGATATTTATTCTTGGGACTAAGTTGAAGCTCTCACTGGCCCTCACTCTGCAAGCTCGTGTGCTACTCTGGTCCTCGCAGAACGGCATCAGACTCTCTAAGATGGTCTGTGTGTTGAATCATTTTAGGGAAACCAAAAACCAAATTGACTTGCAGAGATGATAGGATCTGTTGGCTCCATCTACTTCAGAGTTAGCTTTTAATCGGGGCTGTTTCATCAAGAGTAGAGAGAGCCCTCCAAGTCCTCACTAAGCCCATTCCTTCTTACATCAGGCACCAGTCTTTGTCCCTACCTCCTGAGAATTTCTTAGTGTCTCAGACCCTAAACTCTATATAGAGTTGTTTTCCCAGTTCTGCCCCTAAGGCTCAGGAGCCCTGGAGAAGAGATGGGCCGAAAGAGTGTAAGAGCTGGCAGATCAGGGAGTTTGCTATGATATTGTATCACCTAGTAAAATCAGAAGCTACACTTGTGAAGTCTTACCAACATGACTGACCAAATGTAAGCTGAACAAAGTTAACACCAATGAAGATGCCAAGACCAGGGAAAGCCCATGAGGCCTCAACAATGCACAAAGGACTACAGGCAACTAGGTAAAGCTGGGAGCAAAAGCACAAGAAAGAGCATACCACTTGGTTGTCCGGTGCCAAATGATCAGCCCAACAAAACATACATACACGTGGCATGATATGAGCTCAATGGATAATACTTAGGAATATCTATGTATATAAATTCAGTAGTAATAGACAAAAAAAGACACCATGAACTGAAGGAGAGCAGGGATGGATGGACGGAAGGATTTGGAGGGAAGAAGGTAAAAGGAGAAATGTAATTAAGTCACAATTTCAAAAATAAACCAGAATGAGAGTTGTTTTCCTGATAACACTGAGGGTCCTTTCAAACAGATGGTTCCTAAAATCCTTTCGGTGGTACATGATGAATTACACACAACAAGAATATTCTTACTTCTGCTTAATAATGATGATGATGGTTACGATGATGATTGAATACTTTGCAGCTGCAAACCATTTCCAGGATTTTTATTCTACTTAAAACTCATAATTAATGTATCAGTTAATTTTAAGCAAAATCTATACGGACAAGTATTGTGCTTAAATAAGGATCAGGCCGAATAGGCCGAATAGATGTTTATTCAGGGAGAAATAACTTACAACCTAGACAGATGAACACCAGGAAATTCCACCCGATGCTCTCCTATCCAAGTCCTGCCAGCAAGAGAGCTTTTCCCAGCTCTTGCTCAGACCTCCTTCCACAGGTCGCATCCGCCCATGGCTCCACCCCCAATGGGCGTGGTCAGTGCCACAGAAGGACTATCTCACTACAGACAACCATATACTCATGCATGTGTTAAAGGAGTACATTTCAGATTCAAACAACAATAATCACCTTCCCTATCTTTGTGGAAATAAAAGCAACAACTCCCTGTGCTTACATAAATTCTAAAATCCTCTAATGCAGCTACTTCTTGACACTTGTTTTGCTCCATTTCCTATGGACATTCTCATTCTTTCTTTCCATCCACAAGGAGGGTTATGCACATTGCAGACATGCAAAGTAAGTTGAAGAAGTCCACAGGATGAGCAAGGCAAATGAAGGACTCAAGGCCCACGACCTGGATTTCAACACTACATAACCATAGGCTTCTCAAACGCCAAGAAGAAGAAACTTTGAATGATTAAAATAACTCATGCTCTTCAACAACCAAAATGAAAGTAGGGGCCATGGCACTGGTGCATGGGGAAACTCAATTTACAACTTCACTAAACTTCTATTTCTAAAATCCTGTTTCAAAAGATCAGGTGAGTATGTCTTCATCTAGAAATGTTTTTCTTACAACATTCCTGCCTGTAATTTCCCAATACTACATGGGAAAAATCATTGTTCAGAGAACCAACATCAGCTGCAAAGTTGGTGTGTGTGTGTGTGTGTGTATGTGTGTGTGTGTGTGTGTGTGTGTGTGTGTGTGTGTGTTTTAATTTTAAAAAGTACAACCAAGAGTTTTCTATAACTCAGAAAATATACAGTAAGAGGTTTTGAGTTAAGACTGAAAAATAGGAGAAAAATCTGCTCCCAGCAGGCAAAATATTCCAGACATTTTTTAATAATAATGAAAACAAAGACATCCTTAAGGCAAAACTGAAATGCATTTTTTATGTAGGGGGAAAATAGGTTCCATTTAATTTGTTTAGGTTTCTTTGTGAGGCTTTGTGTTTGAAAGTTTGAGGATGTGAAAAGAACATAAAATAAATGTCTCAGTGGTTAAGGGAAGGTGTGAGAGAGGAAGCCAATTTTTCTAAACAAACTAGGAAAAGCACAAAATTGGTGTATAAAACTATTCCCCTCCCTTTCTTTATTCAATTTTTAACTTTAATAAAGCAAAACAGAAAATGAAACACAGACTTGTGTGACTTTATAATCTATAATACCCTTGCTGTGGAGGCTTGGAAATGCTCAGTTAGTTTCTACTTTAACTGATGGATTTGATTAATTCACATTAATAGGTAAAAAAAAGAAAGGTTAAAAAAAAAGATGAGCATTTTTAATTGTTAAAAGTTATGTGATCACTTTAAATACCAGATGGAGCTGCCCTGTGAGACACAAGTTAGATTAATAGTGTGTGCTTAAACAGTGACTAATATTTACCATGTCCTGCAAGCAAGAGAGCAATCCTGGGCTCCTCCTCAGACCTAGTCAAGTCACTTCCGCCCCTGTCTCCACCCCCAATGGGCATGGTCAATGCCACAGATGAGGACAAAGTGAGTATCTCACTATAATCATGCATATTCAATAAGGTCCCCCATGGAGGATACTCCTTTAACCTGAAGACAGTAGAGAAGTCCTAGTCCCTACTTCAAATGACTTGACAGATTTAGATGACCCCTCCTGGAGGGCATCACCCTAAAGGTGAAGTGGGGGAGGGTGAGAGGGGAAGGTGGGAGGGGTGAATGTGAGGTGGGGAGAGAGAAAAAGAGGGGAGGAGAGAGGGAAGAAGGGAGGAAGGGAGAGGTAACTGGGGTCAATATGTAAAATAAAAAAATAAATAATAAAATAAAATAATAAATAAATAAAAAGATCCTAACACTGCAGCTCTGTAGCTTTGCTTGATCTAACATTCATTTCTGAAGTCCTAGAGCAGGCAATGTCAGGTTTAACCTATAGTATTCTTTCTGCCTAGAAGACTCTGGTAAATGAGTGAGCAGTTCCATAACAGAGCAGTCTGGCCCTAGAACCTGTGAACTTTTCATACCAAAAATGTTCCAGCATTTGAGACATATTTGATATAACAGCAGAATTCCAGGTCTTATGTAGAGTTGGACTAAATAAAAGAAAGGCCCTGATATAGTTCTGATCTCCTAAGGTTAAGATATACAATCTCAACTTGTAAGATATACAATCTCAACTTCAGGACCTCAGAATTGAGTGCAAGATAAAAATGAAACAAATAACTACAGCATTGGGATAGTCATATTTTGTTACCAATAACACAATACAATAGATTGGGTGGGTTTTAATGAAAAAGATGTATTTCACTCATAATTCTGGAAATTCAAATTCAAGAAACCACATTTCTTTTTGTTATTAAAGTCCCAGGAGGCATAGGTCATCATATGGCAAAAGAAAGGAAATGTGAATATTTGTGTGTGTGGTGTGTGTATGTATATTGTGTGTGAATTGTGTGTGTCTATGTATGGTGTGGGTATATGTGTATGGTGATGCATCTGTAGATATGTGTATGGTACATGTGTTTATGTATATGTATTGTGTATCTGTTGTGCTTGTGTGTATATGAATTCTATATGTTTGTGGTATGTACATGTGTGTATACATGTGTATTTGATATATATGTGTGTGTGTGTGTGTGTGTATATATATGTGTGTGTGTGTGTGTGTGAAAATGCATTGTGGATGTATGTCTATATGGGGGGTGTATGTGTATATCTGTGTGTGCAAGGGATATGTGTGTGTTGAGGGAATCTTTCTAGAATAAGCACTCTGACACCAAGAAGAGTGGGAAACAGAAAGATGTTACTGCTGGACAAAAGCAAATAGGTCCTGGATCCAGTTTGTATTCTCACTCTATACTCTAAAACCACAAGATAGGGCATGTAAGCAAGAAATATATATATATATATATATATATATATATATATATATATATATATATATATATATCATATCGATCCCAGTTCCCTCTCCTTCCCTGTCTCCCATGCCCCCCAAACTCCCTCCCATCCCAGTCCCCCCACCACTCAACAGGGAGGGATTCCAGGAGGGATCATCAAAATATGTCAAGTCATTTAGAGTATGGTCTAGGCCCTCCCTCCCGTCTCTAGGTAGGGAGTATCCCTCCATGGGGAATGTGCTCCCAAAGTCCTTTTGTGCAACAGGGATCCATCCTGGTTCCACTGTCAGAGGTCCCTTAGACTGCACAGGCCTTCTAACTGAGTGAGACCTACATTCAGGGAGTCTGAGCTGGTCCAACGCTGGTTTCCCAACTATCAGTCAGGGGGTCCATGAGCTCCTCCTTGTTCAGGTCAGCTGTCTCTGTGGGTTGTTTTCTGCAGCCTGGTCTTGACCCCATTTTCTGATCACTCCTACCTCTCTGCAACTGAATTCCAGGAGTTCAGCTCAGTGTTTAGCTGTGGATATCTGCTTCTGTTTCCATCAGCTACTAGATGAGGGCTCTATGATGGTGGGTAACTTAGTTATCGATCTCATTATCAGGGAAGGGCATATAATGTAGCCTTTTCACTGTTGCTCAGATTGTTACTTATAGGTCTCTGGACATTTCTCTAGAGTCAATTTTCTCTTCAAATCCATAATGGTCCCCTCTATTATGGTATATCTTCTTGTGTTTGTTTGTTTGTTTGTTTGTGTTTGGTTGGTTGGTTGGTTGGTTTTTGCTCTTGTCTATACATTCCAGTTTTTGCTCTTGTCTATTCGTTCCTGATCCCACATGTTCTCCTCTCCTCCCCTTCTCTTTGTCCTAACTCCCTCTACTCATTGCCCCCCCTCCCAATGTGCTCAGGAGATCTTGTTCCTTTCCCTTTCTGTGAGGTACCTTATACAAATCTCTTAGGTTCCTTCTTGTATCATAGTTTTTCTGGTGGTATAAATTATACGCTGGTGATCCTTTGCTCTTTGTCTAAAATCCTTATGTGAGTGAGTACATACCATGTTCCTTTTTTGTGACTGGGTTACCTCACTCAGGATGGTTTCTTCAAGTTCCATCCATTTACCAGCGAATTTCAAGATTCCATTGTTTTTGTTGTTGTTGGTTTGCTTTGCTTTTTTTTTTCTAAGTAGTGCTCCATTGTGTAAATGTGCCACATCTTCTTTATCCATTCTTCAGTTGAGTGGCATCTAGGTTGCTTCCAGGTTCTTGCTATTACAAATAATGCTGCTATGAACATAGTTGAACCGATGACTTTGTTGCATGGATGTGGATCATTGGGTATATGCCTAAGAGTGGAATTGCTGGGTCCTGTGGTAGGCTCATACATATTTTCCTGAGGAACCACCTTACTGATCTCAAAAATAGCTGTACAAGTTTGCACTCCCACCAGCAGTGGAGGAGTGTTCCCCTTTCTCCACAATCTCTCCTGCATAAGCTGTCATTGATGTTTCTAATTTTAGCCATTCTGACAGGAGTAAGATGGTATCTCAGAGTTGTTTTATTTGCATTTCCCTGGTGACTAAGGTTGTTGAGCACTTTCTTAAGTGCCTTTCAGTCATCTTGGATTCCTCTATTGAGAATTCTCTATTAAGTTCTGTACCCCACTTTTTAATGGGGTTATTTGGTGTTTTGAGACTAGTTTCTTGAGTTTTTTGTATAGTTTGGTGATCAGCCCCGTCAGATGTGGGGTTGGTGAAGATCTTTCCCCAGTCTGTGGGCTTCTGTTTGGTCTTGTCCACTGTGTCCTTTGCCTCACAGAAGCTTCTCAGTTTCGGGACTTCCCATTTATTAATTGTCGATCTCAGTGTCTGTGCTATTGGTGTTATGTACTGGTGCTACTGGAAAAATTTGTTCAAGGGTACCTCCCACTTTCTCTTCTAAGAGATTCAGTGTGGCTGGATTTATGTTGAGGTCTTTGATCCATTTGGACTTGAGGTTTGTGCATGGCGATAGGCATGGGTCTATCTGCAGTCTTCTATACACCATCATCCAGTTGTGCCAGCACCATTTGTTGAAGATGCTTTCCTCCTCCCATTGTGAACTTCTAGCTGTTTTGTCAAAAATCAGGTGTTCGTAGGTGTGTGCGTTAATATCAGGATTTTTTATTCAATTCCATTAGTCTACCTGTCTATTTTTGTGCCGATACCAAGCTGTTTTCAGGACTATAGCTCTGAAGTAGAGCTTGAAGTCGGGGATGGTGATGCCTCCTGAAGTTCCTTTATTGTACAGGGTTGTTTTTATTATCCTGTGTCTTCTGTTTTTCCATATAAAATTGAGTATTATCCTTTCAAGGTCAGTGAAGAATTGTGCTGGGATTTTAATGGGGAGTGCATGGAATCTGTAGATTGCTTTTGGTAAGATTGCCATTTTTCTGTTTATCCTACCTATCCAAGACCATGGGAGATCTCTCTATTTTCTAATGTCTTCTTTAATCTCTTTTTTTAAAGACACAAAGTTCTTGTTATATAGGTCTTTTGCTTGTTTGGTAAGCATTACCCCAAAATACTTTATGTTGTTTGTGGTATTTTAAAGGGTGATGTTTCTCTGATTTCTTTCTTGGCTCCTTTATCGTCTATATATATATATATATATATAGTAGGGCTACTGATATTTTTTTAAGTTAATCTTGTATCCTGTCACTTTGCTGAAGGTGTTTATCTGCTGTAGGAGTTCCCTAGTAGAGTTTGGTTCACTTATGTATACTATCATACCATCTGCAAATAGTGGCAGTTTGACTTATTTCCAGTTTGTATCCCCTTGATCTCCTTTTGTTGTCTTATTGCTTTAGCTAGAACTTCAAGTACAATATTGAAGAGATATGGGGAGAGTGAGCAGCCTTGTCTTGTTTCTGATTTTAGAGAAATTGTGTTAAGCTTCTCTCCATTCAGTTTGATGTTGGCTGTTGTTTTACTGTATATTCCTTTTATTATGTTTAGGTATATTCCTGTTATCCCTGATCTCTTCAAGACCTTTATCATGAAAGAGTGTTGGATTTTGTCAAAGGCTTTTTCAGCACTAGTGAGATAATCATGTGGTTTTTCTTTTTCAGTTAGTTTATATGGTGGATCACATTGATAGATTTTTGTATGTTGAACCATCCCTGCATCCTTGTGATGAAGCTAATAGGTCATGGTGGATGATTTCTCTGATGTTTTCTTGGATTCAATTTGCCAGTATTTTATTGAGTATTGTTGCATCAATGTTCATGAGGGATATTGGTCTGTAGTTCACTTTTTGTTGTATCTTTATGTGGCTTAGGTACCAAGGTAATTGTAGCCTCATAAAAAGAGTTTCATAATGAACCTTCTGCTTTTATTGTGTGGAACAATTTGAGGAGTATTGGTATTAGCTCTTCTTTGAATTTCTGGTAGAACTCTGCACTGAAGCCTTCTGGCCCTGGGCTTTTTTGGCAAGCAACATTTTACAGCATCTTATGTGGCAGTCAGCGGGTGTGAAGAGCAGCCACCCATTGTTTCAGCTACTCCTCCAGGTCCTTGTCTTCCCATTGAATTAGTTATCTGGGCAGACAGAGAATAGAAGCAGTGCTTTACATAAATTTCTAGATAAATCAATATACCAATATTCAATGTTTAGATTTTCCACCTTATTCTACTACCCGATGTATCTGTGTCTGTTCATATATGTGTGGTATGTTTGTGTTTATAAATTGTGTAAAGGTTTGTGTGTTTGTGCACATTGGTGAGTATGGTATCTATGCATGTGTATGCGAGTGTGTGTGGTGTGTCTATGTCCCTGTGGTATGCATGTGTACATGTGTGTGCCTGCACAGGTGACTCTTTTTCTATGCCATTACTAGTTCTCAGTCATGGATGACTTTATCTGACAGTGGACACTTCTCAGTGGCTTCCCCTCTGGACATCTGTTTTAGTTCTATTGCTGTGAAGAGACACCATGAGCAAGGCAACTTTATAAAGAAAGCATTTAATTGGAGGCTTGCCTACAGTGTTAGGGATTAGTCCACATTCATCATGGCGGGGAGAGACAGTCATAGCACTGCAACAATAGCTGAGAGCTTTACATCCTGATCAGAAGTTATAGGTAGGAAGCGAATACAACACCCAATGACACACTGACTCCAGCAAGGCCACACCTCCTAATATTGAACCTATGGTGGCCTTCTCATTGAAACCACCAGGTCACAGCCATATTAAATTCTACCCTTCTGGTATTTCACAATTGGATTAAATTTCAACAATGAACCCTTGGGGATACACTCAAAATACATCCAAAAAAAACAGAAAATACAATTTCGATTGTTTATTTTGCCTTTGTGTAAAGTTTGACTTTTCATAGTGTTTAGGAACACAGCCCCAACTAACAACATTCTTCAATAAATGAATTATAATGCCATGGTCCTTGATAAGAGTGGATGCGATGATATATTTGTTTATTATTTAAGAAAACCACTGGAGATCAAAATGCAAAGTAAGCCATAGCCATAGAGCCAGGCAATGGTGACACACACATATAATTCCATCAGCTACACTAGTTAGCTATAGAAACTGGGCCGTAGTGGCACACACCTTTAATCCCAGGACTCAGCAGACAAAGGCAGATGGATCTCTGTGAGTTCAAGGCCAGCCAGGGTTAAATTAGAGTCAATCGGTCTAAAAGAGAAACAGCTCACACAAAGGTGTTCTCAGCACTTAAGATCACATGCCTTTAATTCCAGCATTTGGGAGGCAGAGGCAGGCTACAGGAGAGTGAATCAGAGCTCACGCCTTTAATCCCAGGATTTGAGAGGTGTAAAAAGAAAAAACAACGTGTCTCATGTGAGATTTAGTTTCCTGACAGAGAAGGATTGCAGGCTGAGGCTTTGTGAAGAGCAGTGCAGTCAGCACTGTACTCTGAGGATTCCTGAGAACAGGACAGCCCTTTCAAGCTGAGGTAAAGGTAAGAGCTAGCGGCCATCTGCTTTGCTTTTCTGATCATCCGCTTGAAGCACAATATGTGTCTCTAGGTTTATATTGTTTGTGCTACAGTTGGGAGACTGTGTGACTTTTCCCAACGCCTCTCCTCTTTCAGGGAAACCTTCTTTCCAACTTATGTTTTTCTAGATGGAGCTGTCCCTTATCTCAGAAGGCTGTGGCTAAGGAGCAATGCCTTGGCTGGATCTTCTTTTCTATGTGATACCTGATAATGAATCTGATATGCAAAATTCACCAGAGGCATTGGGCCCGAGGCAATACACTCATGTAATAGAATGCTCCTTGTGCCGTGCTTGTAGATCAGAACCTGGATGCTGCTGTGACTTTAAGTGTTAGCTGCAGCTCACATGGGTCAGGGGGAGCCATGCAAAATAGTACTCCCCTCCAGTGCCTTCTGGGCTCTCAGTCCTTCCTCTTAAGGAGTAAAATCGTGCTGTTTGGATTGCCTTCTTCTTAACAGAACTACGTTTTGCTGTTAGGAGACACTGTTGTGACAGCCACCTAGCACTGTCTGCTTTCCCAACAGCCATGCAAATTCCGCATGGCCCCTGCTGCCTTCGTAATGTACCTGGAAGTGATTTGTGTCACTTTGGGTGTTCACCTGCTCACTTCATCTTCCATCTACACGTTGATTGGCAGGAGTGAAATATTTACTGTTTCCATTTACTCTTGATTTAAAATTTTATTGGCTTTTGGGAGGAAACAGAAATAGCAATTTACAGGTAGCATTGAGAACAGAATACTAAAGATCTGCAAAGCAAAACACACACAGTTCCAGAAAAGAACCACGACACAAGGAAACAGAGCTGGTCCTCGGGAGTGCCCCAGAAACCGAAGGCTGAATCACACAGACACACTCTGGAAGGAAAGGGAGATAAAATATATTGGCTGTGTTTTATATACCTGTCACTGTTTCAAAGAAATCTCAGATGAGAATTAATTCACTCTAACTTGACAGACAGCAAGTAAGGAGTCACATGGTATGTTCAGTTAGCTGATGTGATATGGTAAAGACCCAACTGGCAGACAGACCTGAGTCCATTCACTTTCTCAGGCCTGGAGTTATTGAAAATGATTAAGAATTCCTGGACATGCTTCCTCTCCCCATGTGGGGATGGTATAGTAAGGTTTACAGTTTATCTCAGGTGATTCCCAAGGCTCTGCTAGCCTGTATTAATGACCTTTCCCACTCTGAGGGTTTTTCTTGGCTCCTAACTCCATGTTGGTTTGGGTATGGTAGAGATGAAAAATGAATTTGAAGTCACCCATGTATTAAGAACCACAATATACCTAGTATTAAGAATAGATGTTACATATTTATCCATCATCCATACAGTATGTAATATGAATGCACATACATAAAATCAGAGCAAAAATACTAAGAGTTCTGTATAGAATGTTAAAATTACTTTTTACTTGGTAGCAATTTTTATTTTTACTGTGTGTGTGTGTGTGTGTGTGTGTGTGTGTGTGTAATACATGCACTGCCTGTGGAGACCAGAGGAAGGCATCAGCTCCCCTGGGACTGGAGTTACAGGCAATTGTAAGACACCAGGTAAGGTCTGGGAATCAAAAGAGAATCCTCTGAAAGATTAACTGCTGTACCATCTCTGCTGCCACATATGATTATAAATTTTACAGGTATGTTAATAATCTATGTACCTAGATAACATCAACCTAGTATATGCCTTTAAAAACAAGTTGGTGGGTAGAACACACATTCAAGAGAAGAAAATGAACCAAATAGCTCTTGGCTTAGAAATACCTTATTGGCATAGAGGGACAGGAAAGGGACAAGGGAGTCAATTCAGCTGCATTCAACTTTCCTTTATCTGGAGCCCTTAGCTTTAGTCTACCTTGCATCTGTTCCCTGTCTTTTCTTCTCTCTGGAACTATGTCTGGCTTGTTCACTGATGTACACAACACTGCCACAGGGTGCCCAAGTATACTGGGTAAATGCATGAAACGAGGGTCAGTAAGTGCACTCGCACCAAACACTTTGGGCATGAAATTATAGTAATGTTCCAAGTGTTCTGCTCTTCCCTGACCTTCGTCAGCTGGTGAGTTCTGCACAAGGAAGTCCAGAAAAAAAGCCAGCACTGGCATGGGCAGTGTGGGCTGTCCTTTGGTAGGTTCTGTAACAGGGAAGTATCAGTCAATCTGTCTCTTTTCTCTCCTCTTCCTGCTTCTCCTCCTCCTCCCCTTCCTCCCTCCCTCTCTCTCTCTCTCTCTCTCTCTCTCTCTCTCTCTCTCTCTCTCTCTCTCTCTCTCTCCCCTCTGTCTCTCTCTCCCTCTCTCTCTCTAAATGTGAAATCTCAAATCTAAGACCACTCCCTTACTTGTTTATCAGGTTCAAGTAACCGGTTACTTAATTTTAAGATTAAAAGATGTCTGTATTTGAACAGAGAGAACAGTTTTGTCTAAGATGAAATGAGACAGTGATATCAGTTGTGATTCACAACGGCAGCATTTATGATATTAAAAAAGGAACAAAGCCATACCTCCTTCAAGAAGTAAACTTATCTTTAGTAAGGAGTATGGTGGCATGGGAGAAGGAATCACATTTTTGTCACACTTTACAAAGGTTGACCAAACATCAGCACACTAAAGAAGCAAAGAGAGCATTGGGCAGCCATCCCAGCGGGCAACCATCCCAGCACCGCAAACTCAGCCTACCTTGTCAAGCCATCGGGTACCATTGGATGAGAGCTCATCTGATCAATCCAGCACATACTCTACTGCTTCCGAGTGGTTTTCAAAACCACGGAGTTTATACCTGTACATCCCACTAAAGTCAAATTGGTTTGCGATAGCTAGGGGAACATAACAACAAAACTAAATCTTACCCTATGACAAACCACAGAAATGTCAACGGTTGATATCTTTTAGATAGAATTAGTGAGTGTCTTTTATGATTACCACTAGTTATAGACCGGTGGTAGGTTTCTCCCTTGGTTGTTTACTAAACTGACATCCAGAGACTTAGCTGAAGGAATGGATTTGGTGGCATCCTACTTGTCTAGAGAGTGATTTGTATTCTAAATATTATTAAAGTCTTTTTTAAAATTGGTTAAAAAAATCTCATCACACACACACACACACACACACACACCATGAAATAACAGGGACTAGAGACAGGAAATAATAACCTGTAAATCTGTAATTCATGGCTGCAAGAGAGGTGTATTGTTAGTAGAGAGAGCCTATCTCTGTTACTATTCCACTTCACACCAGTTTATAGGTGGTGGGTTCTTCGCTATAGAGAGGGGGAGCAGTACAGAGCCGGGAGGTCATGAAAGAGCACAGGCAAATGCCTTTTCTAGTTTTGTTTTGTTTTCCATTAGGTTAGCTTCTCTGGTGACAGGCAAGTCTAAGTTAAAACATCTATCATAACCAAATTCATATCCACTTTTTAAACCTAAAGCATCAAAGTTAGTATAGATTAGTACTTCCTAGGACCTTTTGTCTATATATAATGACTTAGTTTATAAGAGATGTTCATCGATAAGTAGCTCCTAATGTCAAGGTTTAACCCAGAAGATTCTTAACAGCAAAAGGGTGTGCTCCAGAGAAGAAACATTGTTTATTATTATACAAAGGAAACTAAACTCCCTCGAGGGCTGTAATAAAGACAGTTCCTAAATATTAAGCCCTTAATGTTATCCAGCAGAAGGTTATACCCATGGGCAAGTTATGATGCCCTTTAATTACCTTGTGATGAAGACACAACAATTATTCTTGACTCATTATAAGTCCAAAAACAGCATAGGTTAAATTCCATGCCAAGTATTTGACATCAGGACCCATGTACTGAACCTGTCCCTATGATAATGCCATTAGGAGCCAAGATTCTGACTCAGGTTTGAGATCGCAGACAAAATTGAACCTCTTTTGCCTTCACCAAATAAACAACTAAGTTTTACATGTGAGACAGTTGTCATACATTAGTTGCAAAGACCAGAGAGTGGCTTATAAAATGTCTGGATGAGATTTTTCACTCTTCAGAAATCTGCTTGCTTCGAGTTCCACTAACACCTGGCAGTTTATTCTCAGATTTCATTCTTCTCCATGGAGAAAAAAAAAATCAATTTTCTTGCAGCTAAAATGTGAGCTGAAGAATCGTAATCTTATGTTTTATTTGTATGTAATAACAACAAGTTTATGTCATTGTTCAGTTTTCAAATCTGCTGCATAGCTCCTGCTCTCTGGCTCAGGGAACATCATGGAGGAGAGAGTGCAAAGATCATCAGAGCCTGAATACCAGGAGGTCTACTGTGAGACGGCATCTCTTAGAAATGGCGGCTTAAGTGAGATCTGAACGACGGCAACCTCAGTAGATGCTAACATGAAAGGGTGGATGTAGCATGAAAAATAAAAGACCCAGAGACAGACACCAGGGTTCAATCTTCAAGCTGCAGATCAGAAAAGCAAAGCATCCAGCCACTAGCTCTTACCTCTGCCTGAGTGAAAAGCAATCCTCAGACAGTTCCCAACTTCACTGTTCCTCAGATTCACTCAGACTGCTACACTCTCCTCAATATAGCTAGAGAATCCTGAAAATGAATACTAGCTCTGGGACCTTGCTCCTGTCTTATATACCCTAACCCTGGGATCAAAGGCTTGAGCTCTGTTATTCTTCACCCTTGTGTAGGCCATGGAGTCCTTGAACTAACAGATTTCGTCTACCTCTTAATCCTGAGTCCTGGCATTAGAGGTGTGTACTGCCACTGCCTGATCTCTATACCTCAAGGCTGACTTTGTTTTCTGAATCCTCAGGCAAGCTTTAATAAATCATAAATAATATCACCACAACTCCCCTTTTTGTCTAATACAAAAAGAAGGCTACAACTAACATAAGAAAAACTATACAATAAGTATATAAAATATATACAGGCAACAAGTTCGTCAACAATGTCTAGTCCATTTGCATTTGACAAGTTCAGAGAAAATACCTATTCCAGGGGGAAATTTCACAAGGTTCCACCACCAGACAGAGAACTACACACAGAAACAACTACTAAGACAAGGAGACTCAGCTTCCCTCAGGGATGAGCCCCAAATTGCCTCTCCAGTTCAAAGTGGTCAGCCCTGAAACCACACACACAAAGGACAAAACTGGACTCAGAAAGTTATATTCATACATTTGTCGCTGTGTTTGTATGTGTGTTGGTCCTGCTGAAGCTGAAAAGTCTATCATTCACCTGCTCTGTGTCTTGATTCGTGGCCTGCATTGGCAGCCTGGTTTTTCTTGTCTACAAAGCAATCAAATGAAACTTGAAATATACCTCATTTCTCTGAGATAAATCTAAGTTTCATTGTAGTCTTGATAATTAAGTCACAGTAGGCCACTGTAGCTCTTATCTGAGCAGGTCTGAGAACACAGTAGGCCTTCAGCAGTACATGCAAATAGGCAGACTGGTCAAGTAACTTAGGTGTACATTGCCAGACAAAGAACATTGTGGGGAAAACACGAGAGGAGAGCACCTGACTCCACCTCTGTGTCCTAGCCTTCACTTTGGTGCATCAGCAGATGTCATCTCAGAACCTGGCATCAATTTGCAGTTTGAGTCAAGGTCTCTAGGATGAGTGAAAAGCATCTCTTTAATTATACAGCAGAAGCTGTTCCACGGATGATCTCCCCAATGGCCAGCGTTCTCCGATAATGATTCCTCCTGTAAGTGTGCCCTGAACAGATCCTTAAAGCTGGGAACAGAGAAAGAACTTGAACAGACATGAGTTTGGATGACAAAACATACTTCCTGTGAGAGTCTGGATTCCCTTCGGCTGCTTTACATTTCATAACCATCACAAAGAACTGGCAGAGACACTGGCGCAAGGTCTGTGCACCTTTTTTCTTTCTCAATACAAAACAGGGCCTTGTTAGCTCATCTGCTGCTTGGACAGACAGGGAGATAGAACGAACTTCTACAGAACTAATGGGTTAGAATGGGTGTGAGTAAAGCATAGCTCAAAATTGGGATTTTTCTCTTGTCTTTTCTGACTCTAGATACAAACTCTCACACAACACTCATCACCATCCACACCACCCAAATGCCATCCCCTGTATTCCTCTCTTTCCCCAAAAACTCCCATCTCTCATTTACAACCCAGGCCGTAACCCATTCCAAGATAAGATAAATACATGACCAGGTGCCAGAACTGGGGCCATGGGAGACATGAATGGAGAACTGTAGGGGATTTACCAGGCCATAGTAGTGACAAAAAGGAACATTAGTAGGTACTGCTGGGGGTATCACAAAAGGCTGCAAAATAGGAAGCATGGGCTTCCCTGTGAAGGCGTAGATCCAGCAGAGAGGCCTAAACCAGCAAGGCATCTTGGTTGAGACTTCCTAGAACAAGACACTGAAAGAAAGAATGTAATTCTAGAGGGTCATTGGGAAACCAGTTCCCATAACCCATGGGAACATCGCGAGAGGGCATTCCAGAGACAGGAACAAGCCAACAAAGGAGTATTGTAGGCGTGAGCAATCCCAGATGGATCCTATCTGGGGGAAAAATACTTTTTCCGGTCATTCAAGATTCTAGAGTCAGTTTCATCCTGCCTCATTATTGACAGAAGAAACCTTAGAAGAAAGACTCAAACATCCAGAAATTCTGAGAAAGGCGGGGTGATATCAAATAATCAGTGAGGGCTGAGTGATGAGTGCTAAGTTCAAATGCAAGCATCAAGGTACCAGGAAACACAAACCATGATGACTCAGGAAAAGCACAGAGAAGCCAAATGAGAGCAATCTCACTCCAGGCTTTCAGGAAGCATACTCACAGAACTGAGCTGTTAGGCAAGAGCCTAATTGAAGAGTCAAGTTCCCTGTTTGTGGGGGGAAAGGCATCTAGTCAAAGTTGGTGGTCAGATTCACATTCCTATTCCCATTGAACCTGAACTTAAGACTCAGATTTCCCATGAGGAAGATGAGTGTCATTATAAGCGGCTAGTTGTACCATGGCATTAGGGGTTGGAGGAAAAGTGGGGGTCCAAGTATATCCACACAGATGAGCAGGAACTGGTAAATCTGCTAGGCTCTGACTGAAAAACAGACTGTTTGCTGTTTGGAAACCTAATCAAACTACATTATATTTTTTTATTGTGTTCTTTCACAAGAATGCTAGCGAGGGAGAGAAAGAATAAAGAAAATAACAGAAGAGAGGTGTTAAAACTTTCAATGTGACTTTCCATCAGGTATTTAAGAAGAAAATTAAATTTTTCATAATGCAGTTTTGTTTGCTTCTTCCCCTCAAGATATAAAATAATAGAGAATATAAAGTTCCCCATCTGCTGAGTCGGCTATGAGCAGCCTATGATGTTCAGTGAGAGAGGCAGCCTCTCTCATCCCTGGACCATTGACTCTCACAGGCCAGAGATGCCACCAAGGTCTGTTGTGCAAAATAGTAAACAGAGAGAAGGGAGACCAAGAGAAAACTTAAGTCAGAAAATCAGAATCTTCAAATCTTCAAGTAAATCTTGGCTTATTACTTTATTTTTTCCTATGTAAACCAAACCAATTTCTTTGAAAAAAAAATGGAGAAAATTGTTCAGCCAGAGGCCTACAAAGGTGATAAGGAACTGAGCAAGATGACAAGGAACATACATCATCCCCTCTCTCGGCCTCAAGGACAGCATCAGACACAGAGCAAGCAAGAATCCAAGTTCTGGCACTACCGGAATGCCCCAGATGTCAGCAGTGTGGGCTGTGACTGATAACAAGTCTGACCACACTGCCGTTTAAGGGTATCAATGGTCTGCACTGATTGATACATGCACATACTCCTTGTAGACTGAGAAATTAATAGGTAAAATAAGAAAATCATTCATAGGCATTGCATTCCTTAAAAAATTAGGAAACGACAGCCATTAGTAATGTCTGAGTCTGTACGTGTAACTGTGATGATCTCTTAAATCGGTAGTAATCTATAATATTACCTTGCAATAAAAATATATTTCTTATGTTAATAAAACAATATGGTCATCAGAAATCATTTATAAGGCATTACTCTCCCTCCAAAAGTGTTGTGCATACTATTCTTATAAAGAAAAAAAAATCAAAACTTTCCGGATGTGAAGGATTAAAATTAATTCTTAACAGATAACACAAACACAGTAGCCTTTCCCCCTGCAACAGCATGCTATTTCACAAGACCATAACTACAATTAGTCAGAGGGAGAACTGGTAAGATCATATTTAACTGGTTCTATAGGAATATGATCCATTTCAACCTTTACTTTTGTTTACTAGCACAGAAGGGTAAGCCATGTGCACATTTTGCCTACCACCTATATTGTATAACATATTTTCTGCTGTGTCTATGAAATACAAATTCAGGGAAGCCTCAATAGGATTAGCATGACAAAATAAAAATTATCAATAAGAAGCAAATTTATCATAGTCAGATTTAAATATATTAAAAGATCAACGGTATATTAAATGGTAACTAAGTTGGATAGCAGGGCAATGAATTTCTCTACAGAGTTCTTATTAGTAGGCAATTAGTATTAAAACCATGCTGACTGTTCTTAAGTACTGCAGACAGTGGAGGGGATGGAGGAGCACATGACAGGAAGCAGATGAAGAATCTAATTACTTTCCAATTACAGGTGGCATATTAAATACAAAAATCTGTAAGTCACCCCTCCATTCATCTTACAGCTGTGTTTCTTGCAATAAATAAATGTATTATTTCATTAGAGGGACCATAGCATTAAAATAAAGACCCAGAGATTGATATCGGGGTTCAAGCTTTAAGTGGAAGATCAGAGAAGCAAAGCAGCTGGCCACTAGCTCTTACCTCTACCTCAGGCTGAAAGGGCTGATCCTGCTACCTCTCTTCAGTGTGGCTGGAGAATAATCCTGACTGACTACTGAAGACCCTACTCCTATGTTATATACCTCTCTAGTGCTGGATTTAAAGGCTTGAGCTCTGTTACTCAGTTAGACTGGCTTTGAACTCAGAGAGCTCCATCTGCCTTTGTCTCCTGAGTCCTGGGGATTAAAGGTGTGTGCCTGGCTTCTATGGCTAACTAGTATGGCTGTTTTGCTATTTTGATGTCCAACGGCTTTCCTAAATCATGAGCACCATATCATCACCAGGGACATTTTTGTTACAATTATAACTACCTACCCACAATCTGTGCCCCAAGTGTGAGTTCAGAAGGGAAGGACACTGACCATTTGAGTCTAGCTGAGAGATGAGCTTGTATTGCTGGGTTAAGGCTGCAGGCACTGAGAGGTAGGCACAGAAATTAGTGGCTGGGAAGTTTTCTTTCCCAGAGAGAGAAAACGCCAGACTTACTTAGTAATTGGTGTGTTTCCCAGCAACAAATACACAGAACACACTATCGTCCAAGTTCCACACAAATAACAAAGTTTTTACATCTCATTTTAAACTGTGTGTAATTCATACCACGTACACTGGAAGGAACAAGACTTGAGCTAATATCCAGCATTGTACTTTGGGGTTTTTTTTTTCCAACTGAAATTGTAGAAAAATAATCATATACTCACTTGCTGTTGTTGTAGGACATAATACAGAGGAAACCTGTGTGACCTGTCTTACTTCTCCAGCAGTGACACAACCGGGACACTGAGGTTGATTGCATTCAATTATTTATTGACAAATCTTATTTTCAGGTAAGCATATTTCCTTGGGCAATTAATTGTACACGTCACACTTTATCTAACAGTCGGTTGTGATAAAAAGTTTAAAACCCATGATTGTTGCAATTGGATACATTAGTAACAGCATGGCTTCTTGCCTGAGATAGATCTAGGCCCAAATTTGTGGCTGTTAGCCACCTGGCCTAGGACAATTTATCTGAAGTAGAATGAGCTGCTACATCTGAAATGTGGAACTAAGAGTCTCCATCCTGTAGAGGTATGGGAGTAAGTGAAGTCCTTCCTTCAAAGAGCTTGTCATAATCTTGGTGCATTTTATATTAACCTTGTATGACCTTGTGACTTTATTTACATATTTATTTATACTACTTACATGTGGTTTTATTTACATATACTATAATCGTTAGAGGATACGAGAAAATTTTATTTTTGGGAATGAGCAGAAAATTCTTTTGAGAAGAAAAGATGTTTTCACATTCATAAACTACTTTATCATGGGTGTTTTCTTAGGATAAAAGTTTCCTACAGGTGAACATCTGCTCCCATGATCTGTAGTTGCTATCAGGAACAATGTGTGCATTTCTCCTGTATGGCATGGATTCAACCTTCTTGATTTCCTCCAGAAAGTGATGAGGGGTACCCAAATATAGGAGCCTTTTGCATGAGGACTCAGACTTCTACAAGACTGAGTTGATAAAAGTAGAGGATGGGTAAGTTCATTGACAGTATTTTCTGTACCAGTCACGAGAAGGTAGGATGTAGAATGGACTTGGAGGTCATTCCCAGCCATCAGTAGCAATGTAAGAGGCATCATTTGAGAATTGGGAAGCCACCTGGTGGTTTTTGAGGAGGACTGAAAGTCTGTTGAAGGTAGAGATTTCCCTGAATCAATAACTCCAAATCCAGAGTTTTCAGCTGGATTTTTTTCTGTTCGGGTATTCTCTTCTCATTGCGCATCATTTGCATCACCTGGTGTTCAGAAGGAAGGCGCTCTTAGTAAAGAAACCGCAAAGGGGAAGAGAGTAGCACTGGCCTCAGATATCAAGAAGAGGAATCTGAATGCATAACATTTGGCTTTTAGTATGTTTCAAAGACAAAGGTAGGAAAGCCAGTATAGTGAACTCAGCTGTGGGTACGGGGATGAGCCTTACACTGCTTGTATGATAAATGGACTGCAGGGAGAGCCACCCCGTGTGAGGGGAAGGGTGTTAGAAGTAACCTTCCACGCTCAGTGCTTGAGCAGAATGAGGGCTCCACTTTGCGCAGGCTCCTTTCCAGTGTGAACCATCTTTGCAAAAGCCACCTTTCACTTAGCACTTGCTGGGTACTTCTCATAGCAGGGGTGAGTAACACTGGCCTCGTTGCACAGACAAGCAACAGAGTTGGCCCTTACCTGAGGCCACTCAGCAATTTACTTACTGAATGGAACTTGGCGCCTCCCTTGCAAAGATGTCTGAGAAGTCAAATCCCTGGATTTCTGTAGTATAATATAACATTGTGTTCAGGTGTGTCTGTTCCAGGAATTCTGTTGCCTTCCGTGCATACCCTGGTGAAGTCACACATCTCCATAGTATTTCAGAGTCTGAAGATACGTGGACAGTTATAGTAGTGTGTTGCCATTTACAGTGCTGGTAGCTCTTTGAATGAAAGGTGCTAGTGTTGACTTATGTGACTCTGAAGCAGTGATTCATCTGGAACTGAGACCTCTGCTGCTATGGGAAGAGGCTCCCGTGCAGCCAACAGCTTGCTGGGTCTCTACTGTCACTTCTTTCTTCAATAGGATAGAGGACAGGGGAGGAAACTAAGTTTGGGATTGTTGCGGGTGTCATAAGCTAAGCATCTCTCTGCATCTGTGTTGTTGAGAAAAACAGAGAGAGAATCAGATATCATGTAGCAAGAAGCACCAGATTTCTGTGCATGCATGCGTGCATGCAGGCATGAGTGCGTGTTTGTCTAGAAATAAACATTAGATGGAAAGAGGGGATCAAAGCACCTAGTTCAGGTGGTGCTAAAGACAGGTGAAGACTTCTCGACTCCCTTACGTCTCTAGGCAGAGAAAAGCTGAACAAGCTGAACGACAGAAATGAGAGCCCATGGAAAGGAAAACAGAGTTGAGGCTGCATCCTGAGTGGTGAGCTTGTCCTGACATCCTTTGATAAGAAAAGCGGGCCACTATACAGGATCTATGGTATACAAAGTGACACCCACTCTATGAAATAAGTCCTGTGTGTTTTATCTCAGCTGGAGAGGGAGGGGGAATCTTACTAGAAAGGGGCTGAAATGAGCCTTGGGCAAGTGTGGAGAACAGCAGGAATTTTTAATGAGAAGTCTGGAGCCCAAGAGACAGAAAAGACACAAAACGGCTGTTACCCCGGAATGCCCATAATATTGACCATATTTAGATGTCCACAAGTTATGTGATTTTATTTGTCTGTAAGTGATGAGGGGGGCACATGTTCAGATCTGTCTGAATCTCTGTGGCCAAAGGGATGTTAATAGCATTTTGTTTACTGTAGTTTCTGGAACAGTGAGTTAATTTGGCCTTTTGGACCTACACAATATTTGATTATGAATGTGAACTTTCGAGAGATGAAGTACTCTGCATAGGAGTCAGTTTTGCTTACAAGGGTAACCTTGGAAAACAAGTCATACCCATCCCCACCTGAGTCCTGCACACAGGCTTGAGAGAGCACCTGCCCATCTTCAGATTCTCTGAGATCAGTTGGTACAAAATCCGGACTCAGCCTCAGAGAAGGTTGTATGCCTTGATTTAGAGCCGGACTTCTAGCGGATTTGCTCTAGGACAATTTTATTAAACTTGGACAAGAGGGGAAAACCGCAAACCTATGATAGATAGCCCTGTTTCTAAGCAGTACTTTAGCTTAAAGTTTTTCTTCAGGACATTACTTTCCCTTTAAAGCACATACTTATTCATTTATTCTAGTCTCAGGGTAGGTGACTGTCAAGGCCAAGGCCTTTGCAAAAGAAGAATATTACGGTGAGTGGAGGAAAACCCATAGAGCCTTTAGATATGCTTGTTAGTTATACAGATTGTGGGTTCTCTAAATGAAGGATTTTGATGTCACAGTAATAAACTAGCAACAGAAAAGCACCTTTCTGTCTGTAATTGGAGAATGGGGAAGTGAAGGGATTTAGACATAGCCTTAACATGTGAGTCAGTCAATCATTGCAGAAGGAAATGGGGAGGAAGTGCACACATTTTTATTAAAAGCATATAACAAAAAACTCACTCAGTTCCTGATCATGGGACCTGGTTCCGAAACCTGATTTATTTATTGCATCTGGTGGTAAGAAAACCCACTTCAGCACTGACAGCTCCGTCAAGCAGTCCTGAGTCCCTGTGAGCATGCAAACGCCTGCCTAAATTTTCCAGCAAATCCATCACTATTTAGAACCAGTGTGAGCAACCCTGTGAGAAGCAGGGAGAATGGGAGCAATACATTTCCCCCTGTCAAGTCAATGCACTGAAAAGTCACACACTGAATGGGAAGCAGAAAGAATGTGAGAGCAAAAAGAAAGAGTGTAAGGCTGCCTTCCAGCCACGGCATTGCAGCCTTGCACTCCCAGGAGCTGCGCTCACCGGAAAAATATCTGCACCATGTTAGGCCAGTCAGCGTTCTTGCCTCATCCTCGCAATGAAGACTTACTGTGGTTGCTGGAGAAAGAAGAGACATTGCCTTTAATGGGGGTGGACACTGGCAAGATGCCAGTGGTCATAAATAGCCCCTCATCCTTGCTCCTATAAGCAACCCTAATTAAGATCTTGATCCATACACACAAAGAGGGGAGGAAGACACTGCCTTTCAGGGAAATATGGAGATAGGAAAATGGTGAGAAGTTGGAGTGTGACGTGGACCATCCAGCACGCAACACTGTTTCCACGTCAGGTCTCCATTTCTCCAGTTCTACCTCTTGTCACCACAGTCTTGTGGAGAAGGTCTCAACAGCATATCAGCTTCCCTGATGCATAAATCAACTATACTTTTCCAGAAGGAGCCCTATTTTCACGTTATAATCCTTGCTATATCTAACCCCAGTACTTCACACAAGCTTGTCAAGACCCCTACTGCACCAACAAAACAGGTGGCCCAGAAAGTCCGATTATACTGCCATACCCAGGAGGGTTGCAGCCAAAACAAATAGGTCCGTGCCAGCTGGAGCCCTACCTGTCTCTCCAGGGTACCTGCTACATGTAGACTTCTCAAATCATCTCATCTCACAGAGTGTTTGCATACACGCAACGGCATTTTCTTTTTCTTCAGACACATTTTAATTTGCATTTGTATAGTATGTGAGTGTGTGTGTGTGTGTGTGTGTGTGTGTGTGTGTGTGTGTGTGTGTGTGTGAGTTTTCCCTGGCTTCTTAAATAAATTATAACTTCCATGGAAGCACAAAGTCTTGCATTGAAAACAACTATGGGGCAGATTAACTCAAGGGGTAGCGTGCCTGCTATACGGCATGAGGGCTTGAGTGTTACAAGCACTTTTCCATCAGCCTGGTCCCACAGGACGTCAGCCCCAAAATAACACACAGAGACTCCACTAGCTATAAAGCTGTTGGCCAATGGCTAGAGCTTCTTATTGACTAGCTCTGTCTTAAATATTAACTCATTTCTGTCGATCTAAGTGTTTCCATGTGGTCTTCCTGGAAAGAGAGGTGTGGTAGGGTATATCTGCAATCCCACCACTGGGATGGCAGAGACAAGAGGATCCCTGGGGCCCCTGGACAGCCAGTTTAGCGTAATGAGCAATCCCCAGGTCCCAGGGACAATGACAGACTTGGCCTCAAAACAACTAGGTAGACAAGTCCCGAAGAGTTACACACACACACACACACACACACACACACACACACACACACACACAGCTGATCTCCACATGTAAACATATGCACATGCACCTGTGCACACACATGAACATACAAGTTAAAATCACACAAAACCGTTACTGTCTGCGTAATGCTAGAAGGTTCCAAAGCCTCATCCCACTGGGCTCCATTCCTGTAATGTGCTGTCAGTAAATGTATTCTCTTCACTAACTAAAATGCAAAGCTTTAAAAAGTTTTTTTAGAAAAGCAAAATATGAAGCCGATTAAGTCTTGAGACATCCATGGAGAAGCTCAGATGTGTGTTTAATAAATCTTCCCATGTTCCCACATGAAAGAACATTCAATCTGCTTCATTTCAAATGTCCTTGTTCACTTTAATATCATTCTTAAGGAAGAAAAGCCTGTGGGGTTTGCGAGGGTTGGCTTCTGAAATATCCAATTTTTCGGGCTCTGTATAAAAATGTCACTGAATTGATTCACACTTACTGTCACAGGGCAGAGACTGGAAAATCAGCAAAGAAGTTTACATGTGCTAACTCACTAAAGAGTTCAGTAGGCTCCCTTTAGAAAGGACCAAATGGAAACCCCGATACCTGAATCTATACAGTTTTCCTTCTAGACTTCTTTGCGAGAAGACATTACATTTTATAAACCTTTAGAGTATTCCTGAGAACAAAGGGCTTGCCTCTACCTGTCTACTGGAAGGACTTTAAAATGCTCTTTCTAAGTAAGATTCAACTGTTATACACTGGGGACATTTTCCTTTAGGGGCAATAGATGCCATCGTCATGCATTTAATTTGTTCTGACCTAAGACATTAATAATACCCTCCACCACTACCCCTTGTTGAGGGATAACCAATAATGAGAATATGTGATAAAGCCATATGGAAATTTGCTATTTGGTAAGCTTAATTCACACACACATACACACACACACACACACACACACACACGTAGGTACTCACATGCATACACACACATGCCTATATAAAATAATTTAATTGGAGTTTTTCTCCATAGGGAATCATATTCCTCCCAGAAGACAAAGGCTGCAAGATAGAAAGTTTAGCACCAGGTGTGGAATAGCTAGCCTAGTCTCAAGATGTTAATCAGAGAAGTCCCAAAGACCCTTCTCCTCCAAAACAGTACAGGTTAGTACCATTGCTTCCTGGATGCTAGATAGAACTCAGTGGGAAAACCTGGAGACACCATATACATTAGTCCCAGGATACACAGGAATCACGTTGGTGCTGACCAGGAAATGCCTCCCTGCTGGGTAGCTTTCATTACACTAAGAGGTACCACTTGTACGTGAAGCTGGTGGAACAAGGTGAGTTATCAACAGTCTTACCCTACTGTGAACCTGTGAGCTGCAGTAATGATCAGTGCAGCAAGATGAGCCTGTGAATAAAGGAGTGGCATAAATGCTGTGAGGGTAGCCATCTCCTTTCCAATTGGGTTTAAGAGCTGCCCCACAGAAGGAAACACTTGTCAGATACAATAAATCTGGCCAAGAACCCATGTTTGAAGACTATACAGACACCAGGGGTGAACCTACAACTATCATTCTGCTAAATAGATATGGTATCAGTCGTCTTGTATGATTGTATCTCTCTTCCCATAGATTAGTGCTACTCTCAGATCTCATCAGAGATGGTACTTTGTGTGGTAGAAAGTTGTAACGCGTACTGTTTTTCCGCCTGCCGCTGCCCGGTCTTGTCCCGCAGCCGCGCCAGCCCCAAATAATACACAGAGACTCTGTATTTGATACAATGCTGTTGGCCCTGTTACTTGTTTCTTATCGGCTAGCTCTGCCTTAATTATTAACCCATTTCTGCTGATCTATGTATTTCTCTTACCGGGGAGCCGGCGGCATACTGCTTTCTCCAGACTCTCCATCTTGACTCCTCCTTCCTCTTCCTATTTTCTCCTTGTCTCCTAGTCCCTCCTATCTTCCTTTCCTATTAGCCAACAGTGCTTTATTATTAACCAGTATGAGAAACATATACAGAATGACATCTCCCATCATCTCCTCTTTTCTGTCTAAACAAAAACAAGGGTTTTAACCTTAACATAACAAAATATATCATATAACAGTTATCAAATAAGAATCACAGTTAACATTATTTAGTCCATTAACATTTAGCAAGATTTGAAGAAAATATTCCATCATCTATTTTATCTTTGTGTGTCTAAAGTCTATGTAACTTATCTTTAATACTAAGGAAAACTATAACCATAACTATCTGTCTTCAACTCCTTCAAAGACCATAGAAAGATAGTTTATAAACTCTAGAAATGATAGAGACATCTTGCCTTGTCAGGCACCTGAAGTTCTTCTGTAATCTTCCATCTTTAGCCCATAAGCCATAGTGTGTCTGGCAGACTCTTTAGCAAACAGGAAACTTTAAACTGTCTTTTTGTATTGGCAGTTTGACAGTCATTTTTTGTGTGTGTGTGTGTTCTGCATACTGTCTCGCAGACTCTTCCATGAAGCAGGATCTCTGTAGCAATGTCTATCTTGAATCAGCAGTCACTTTTCTGTGGGTCCTGCATGTCCAGTTTATACAGATTAAAGTTAAACAGTCCAGACAAGAGCAGTATCTTGTCCAAATGGCCAGTCTTGCCATATTGAAAGCAAACTCCATAACGCATTTCTTCAGTGTTCATCTTCCTTTCTGGTGCAGGTGGTATTACCAAGAGCAACTGTGCCTCACTGTCAAGAAAAACCCTAAAACATTTTAAATGCCATATTCTGTAGGTCTTAACTAGTGTTTCTACTGCTAGGTTGAAATACTATGACCAAAACAACTGTGGAGAAGATAGGGTTATTTTCTGTTATACTTCAAGGTAACAGCCCAATGCTGAGGGAATAAAGGGTAAGAACTCAAGCAGAGCAGGAACCTGAAGACAGGACCTGAAACAGAGGCCATGGAGGAATGCTTCTTACTGGCTTGCTATTCAGAACTTACTCAGCCTGCTTTCTTACAGCGGCCAGGACTACCAGCTCAAGTGTGGCACCACCCACGATGCACTGAGGCCTCTGCCATCAATCACCAATTAAGAAAATGCATCACAGGCTTGCCTACAGCCCAATCTTATGGAGACATCTTCTTTTCCTTCCTTTCTTGCTTTCTTCTTGCTAAGGTTTTAATTTCTTCTGTTCTTTTCCTTAACTAAAAAAACATTAAAAAAAATAAAATATAATAAGCTAAAACAAAAAGAAAACATTGCATTAAAGTTGTACATGGCAACCCAATACAAAGAAAAAAAAAACCCAAGAGAAGTTTCAAGAATCAGAGACCCACTCATTAACATATTCAGGACTCCCATAAAAGTAATAAACTAAAAGCTATAATACACATATAAACAACCTGGTACAGCCATGTAGGCCCTGTACTTGCTGCTTCAGTATCTGTGACTTCGTACAAGCTTTACTCAGTTGATTTAAAGATTCCTTCCTCTCAGATGACTCTAGATTATATCAAGTTGACAAAAAATAAATGTAGCCAGAACGGCGTCTGCCAGATTCCACTCTAGTATCTTATTTCTCACTTATCTCTTCCTTACTCTCCATTACTCTATAGTTCTTATAAATGATGTTGCTTTCGAAATAACTTTCATCAGTGCCTCTGCACGGGAACCAGGTCTTTCTTGGGCAGTGAGCAGCATTTAGAACTGGGTAAGGGTTCTTGCCTCAGGAACCCGGGTAAGTTATCAGATCTGTGCCTGGCTTATGAGCATCCAAAGCATGGTTTCCCAACTTCTAAGCTGTCTGTCTTTAAGTGAGTCATCATGCTCAGCCTTCATGTATCATCTGTGGGTTGATAATATTGACAGAACAACAATGCCTCACGTGTAACACTATTTCGAGGATTACCTGTGCTAACACAGAAAGCCCAGCATCTCGCATATGGTCTTTTGATTTCTGGTTTATCTACACAGAGATTGATACAGATTGAATTTGTGACCATGAGTAGCGATGCCATTAGGATTTATGTGCTTACAGGTTCTTCTTACACTAGTTTAATTGCTTCTCTTTTGTATTCTTTTATTAATATTTTGAGAATTTTGTTCAGTGCATTTTCATCATATTCACCCTCTTCCCCAAGTTCTCCCCAGATTGACCTTACCTTCCCTACCCACCAAACTTTGTATCTTCTTTTTTTTTATTTAATTTTATATAACAAAGTCCAATTAAATGAAAACAAACATTTATACACAATATTTGGGAATTTGGGCGTCGTTCTTTCCAAAATACTTCCTGCTGGTAAGGGGCGCTGTCTTGGGGGATTCGAAGAAGAATCAGATATCCTAGCTGTAGTCTGCAGGGCTGTTTTGTCCAGCTGTTTGGAATGTAGGATCAGCTTGTACTCTGTTTCAGGCGGTCTGGCATGATCAAACCACATTAGTCTGGAAGGAATCCACATCTTTTCATTTTCTGTGGAAACAAAAATAGAAATACTTTTCCCCAGTAACTTGTTATTCAACTTAAATTTTGGAGTCAAAGCGTTTTTTTTTTTAATTTATTATTTTACATGTCGATCCCAGTTCCCTCTCCCTCCCTCCCTCCCTCCCTCCCCTCCAGCCCTCCCTCCCTTCTTCCCTCCCTTTTGCCCTCTCTGCTCTCTCCCATGCACTCTAAACACCCTCCCCTCCCATCCCCCCACCACAATACAATATGTAGGGGAATGCCATCCAGTTGGGGTCATGTAGATCTGACAGGTCCTATGAAGTAGGGACTAGGGCTTCTCTCCTATCTCTAGAATAAGGCAGTTATCCCTCCATGGGGGATATGTTTGCAAAGTCCTTTTGTGCACCAGGGATACATCCTGGCTCCACTGTCTGAGGTCTCTTAGACTGCTCAGACCTTCTGGCTGAGACCCATATTCAGGGGGGTCCGAGTCAGTCCCCTGTTGGCTTCCCAGCTATCAGTCTAGTGGCCCTTAGCTCCTCCTTGTTCAGGTAAGCTGTCTCTATGTACTTCTACCGCATGGTCTTGTCCTCTCCATCTGCTTCTGGGTTCTAGTTCGACTCAGTGTTTATGTATGGGTGTTTGCTCCTGTTTTCAACAGGCATTAGTTGAGGACTCCATGGAGAAGTTAGTTGTTGATCTCACTCTCCGGGAAGGGCATTTATGATAGCCTTTCCACGGGAGCTGAGATTGTTAGTTGGGAGCAGTCTTGTAGTTCCCTCGACCTTTCTTTGTGTTCAACTTTATCTTCAAACCAATATTGGCTCCCTCTTTTATGTTCTCTCTCTCTGTCTCTGTCTCTCTCTCTCTCTCTCTCGCTCTCTCTCTCTCTCTCTTTCCTATTTTCCATTCCTAACCAGGCTCAATCCTCCTGGTCGCACATGCATTCCTCTCCTCCCCCTCATTTTCTCCTACTTCTCTCTCCATTAGCTGTCCTCCCCCACTTTACCTGAGCTCTGGGGGACTTGTCCCTTCCCAGTTCTGTGAGGGACTTTATATGAATCTCTTAGAATACAACTTGTATCCTAGTTCCTCTGGTGATGTGAATTATAGGCTGGTGATCATGTGATCTAGTTCTAAAATCCATATATGAGTGAGTACATACTGTCAAACTTTGTATCTTCTTATGACTTTCTTTCTGTCTGTCTGTCTTCCTTTCTTTCTTTCTTTTAATCATCAAATCCAATTTGTGCTGCCCTTCTACTCCTATGTTTGGCCTTCCACTAGAGCATGTTTTATCTAATGGGACAACACTATTAAAGAAACCTAACTCTCCCTCTCCCAGTAGCTATGGATCTTAAGATAGGGGTGGAAATTCATGAACACCTCCCACCTCCCTGCTGGGATTTAGCCTGGCTTGAGCTCGCACAGGTTTTGTACATGCTGTGATTATGTGTGCAGCTGCCCTATTATCTGGGAAGAGTTTCTGTGTAGTCATCCCCCACCTCTGGCTCTTACAGTCTTTCACACCCCTCTTCTGAAATGACCCTTGAACCTTTTTATATGCCCCTAAACCTGGATTTTCTGAATCAAAGGCCTTGGATATTTTTTAGTCTTTATTTTATATTAAAACAATCTTTTCTCATTTTACATCCCCTCCCCCTCTTTCTCTCCATCCCACCCCCCATTCACTCTTCAGAGAGGATAAGGCTTCCCACGGGGAGTCAAGGAACTCTGTCACATCACTTTGAGGCAGGACCACGGCCATCCCCCCTATATCTAGGATGAGCATGGTATCCGCCCCCCCCCCATCCAAGAGAATGAGCTCCAAAAAGCCAATTCAAGCACTAGGAATAAATCCTGGTCCCACTTCCAGTGGCCCCACAGACTGCCCAAACTAGGACCCTAAGCATTAGTGGAGAGGGTGCCTGAACTGGCCTTCCCCTATAATCAGATTCATAGAACCTTCATCCAGCAGCTGATGGAAGCAGATGTAGAGATCCACAGCTAAGCACTGGGCCAAGCTCCCAGAGCCCAGTCGAAGAGAGGCAGCAGCGATAAAATTACAAAAGGGGGCAAGACCATTTGGGCACACAAAAACAGTTGATCTGAGATAGCGGGAGCTCACTGACTCTGGACTGACAGCTGGGGAACATGCATAAGTCCAAACTAGGCCCTCTGGATGTGGGTGACAGTAGTGTGGCAAAGGATTTAGATTTTATCAGAGTATTTAAAATCATGACTGAGTTCTAAGAGAATTATTATTTTACATATCAATCCCAGTTTCCTCCCTCCCTCCCGTGCCGCTCCCATCCTATTCTTTCCCCAACCCCACTCCACAACAGAAAGACTTATATGACACCACCAGAATCTAGGGATTCTACGCCAGCAAGACCTGAACAATACAATGCAGACAAAAGCACCTTCATGAAAATGATAGAGGCCCTCAAAGAGGATATAAGAAAATCCCTTAAAGAAATGGGAGAAAAAACAAACAAAAAAAATTGCAAGAAATGAACAAATCTCTTAAAGAAAGCAAAAAAAAAAAAAAAAATCAAACAGGTGAAGGAAACAAATTCAAACAGTTCAAGACCTGAAAACTGAAATAGAGACAATAAAGAGAACACAAAATGAGGGAATGCTTGAAATAGAAAAGCTGGGTAAATGATTGGGAACTACAGATGCAAGCATAACCAACAGAAAACAAGAGATGGAACAGATAATCTCAGGCAATGAAGAGAAACTAGAGGAAATAGATTCATAAACCAAAGAAAAATTTAAATCCAACAAATCCTTAACACAAAATACCCAGGAATGTGAGACACTGAAAAAGACCAAACCTAAGAATAATAGAAATAAAAGAAGGCAAAGAAGCCTAGCTTAAAGATGCAGAAAATATATTCAACAAAATCATAGAAGAAAACTTCTCCAACCTAAAGAAAGACATGACTATGAAAGTTTAAGAAGCTTACTGAACACCAAACAAACTGGACCCAAAAAAAATCCCCTCCCCAAAAGATAATCAAACACCAAATATACAGAATAAAGAAATAATATTAAGAGCAGCAAAGGAAACAGGCCAAGTAACATACAAAGGGGAACTTATCAGAATTATACCTGCCTTGATTTTCATTTCCCTGATGACTAAGGATATTGAGCACTTTCTTAACTGTCTTTCAGCAATTTTAGATTCCTCTGTTGAAAATTCTCTATTTAGTTCTGTACCCAATTTTTAAATGGGATTATTTGGTGTTTTGGTGACTAGCTTCTTGAGTTCTTTGTAGATTTTGGAAATCAGCCCTCTGTCAGATGTGGGGTTGGTGGATATCTTTTCCTAGTCTGTGGGCTGTCATTTTGTCATGTTGACTGTGTCCTTTGCCTTACTGAAGCTTCTCTGTTTGAGGAGGTCCCATCTATTAATTGTTGATCACAGTGTCTGTGATACTAGTGTTATGTTCAGAAAGCAGTCTCCTGTACCAATTCGTTCACGGGTACCTTGCACTTTCCCTTCTAAGAGATTCAGTGTGGTTGGATTTATGTTGAAGTCTTTGATTCATTTGGACTTAAGTTTTATGCATGGCAATAGACATGAATCTATCTGCAGTCTTCTACACACCAGTATCCAGTTGTGCCAGCACCATTTGTTGAAGATGCTTTCCTTCTTCCATTGTATAATTTTACCTTCTTTGTCAAAAAACAGGTGTTTGTAGGTGTGTGGGTTATCAGGGTTTTCAATTGGATTCCATTGGTCTACCTATTTTTTTGCCAATACCAAGCTGTTTTCAGAACTATAGCTCAATAATCGAGCTTGAAGTCAGTGATGTTGATACACCCAGAAGTTCCTTTGTTGTACAGGGTAGTTTTGGCTACCCTGTTTCTTTTGCTTTTTAGTTTAAAGTTGAGTATTGTCCTTTAAAATCTGTGAAAAAATGTGCCAGTATTTTGATGGAGATTGCATTGAATCTGTAGATTGCTTTTGGCAAGATTTCCATTTTTACTATGTTGACCCTACCTATCTAAGAGCATGGGAGATCTTTCCATTTTCTGGTATCTTCTTTAATTTTTTTCTTTAAAGACTCAAACTTCTTGCTATACAGGTCTTTCATTTGTTTGGTTAGCATTACTCCAAGATATTTTATGTTGTTTGTGGCTATTGTCAAGTGTGATATTTCTCTGATTTCTTTCTCAGCCCCTTTTCCATCCACATATAATATATATATATATAAAATCAGGGCTACTGATTTTTTTTTAGTTAATCTTGTATCCTGCCACTTTGCTGAAAATGTTTATCAGCTGTAGGAATTCCCTGGTGGAGTTTTTTTGGGTCACTTATGCAAACTATCATATCATCTGCAAATAGTGAGGGTTTGACTTCTTCCTTTCCAGTTTGTATCCCCTTGAACTCCTTTTGTTGTCTTATTGTTCTAGCTATAACTTCTAGTACAATATTGAAGAGATATGGAGAGAGTGGACAACATTATTTTTTGTTCCAGATTTTAGAGGATCATGTTGAGATTTTCTCCATTTGGTTTGATGTTGATTGTTGGTTTGCTGTATATTGCTTTTATTGTGTTTAGGTATGTTCCTGTTACCCGGACCTCTCCTGAACCTTTATCATGAAGGGGTGCAAAATTAAACTAATTTCGGAAGCTTCTTCACAGTTAAAAGAGTAAGTCAAGATGGTGAAAATACTTCCAAACTATTGAGCTTGCATAGAATTACTATATAATTCAGGCAACCCACACATTTTTAAAATATAAAGAGTAGGCAAACAAACTAAAATACATTTCTCAAAAGAAGACATACACATGGCCAATGAGTACACACATAAATATTCCACATCACTGATCATCAGACAAATACACTCATAATCACTATAAGATATAATGATATAGAACCTTAATACAGGTAGAATTTCTACTACCAAGAAGACCAAAGGAAAAGGAAAACACTGTCAAGGATGGTGAGGAGGAGACCCTCTTATACTCTGTTTTTAGGAATGCAAGTTAGTATGACCATCGTGGTAAATAGAATACAATGGAACTGCCTCATAACCAGGCAATCCAAAACAAATAATATCAATATGCTTGACAGATGCCTTCACTTTTGTGCAGTGCAATCCTCAATAGACAGTAGATGGCCTGATACAATAAACTTAAAGATGTTGTGTAAAGTGAGAGAAGACCAGAAACCAGAAAAAAAGTATCACATGTTCTCAATCTACAAGAAAGCAAAACATTGATCTTACAGAGAATCATAGTTAAAGAACAGTCATTAGAGACTGGAACAAAGCAGGGATGGAAGAGAGAACAGGTTCATAACCAAAGTACCAAAGTGGAGAAAAACAGAAGAAATGAGTTCTGGTTTTCTACAGCAGTAAGGCAACTGTTTTCTGCAACAATCTGTGATATATCTCACAACAAGAAGCATATGAAAGGTCCCAACACATAGAAGTGGTTGTTGGAGGAAATGGAAGTGTTTCTTAATTTGATTTGATCACTATATGCTTTATACATGTCCTGAACTGTCATACCATATTTCATAAAAATGCATTGATATAGTGTCACAATTTGAAAAGCATAATAATGTTATCTTCTACAAAATCAATTCAAAGACAACACCATGACCCTGGTTGCTGGAAGAGAAATCTTTCCTTGAAAATGACACATCCAGTCTGTTTTATATGTCACCATGAGCAGATGTTCTGTGTGTGGGGACATGTGCTTTTCTCGTTTTCTGATTTGTATCACTTGTCTGCACCCATTACCCATCTGGCACTTTTCGATGAGCCCCCCAGATGTCATCAGCATTGTTAAGAACTCAGTCAGGATTCTTAGACTGACGCTTTCCAGAAAAAAAGATGTCCTTCAGTAAAATGATATTATTTTAAAAAGATCTTTTCTGAGAACCCAAGCAAATGGAAGGCAAAGCAGAAGAGTGTTTGTGTTGTTCTGCAGAGACACATCAGTGCCACCAGACCAGGGTGCTGAGTCCCAACCCTGCCGTGCCAAACAGGCAACAAAACCATGTCAACCTGAAGTTCAGAAAGCAACTCACTACAAGACACCTTCCTCTTAGTAAATGAAAGAGACTAATCTTTTTCAGTTATGAGTCAAAACAAGATTCTTCTTCTAAAAGCTTTGAGAATGGTACTATTTTAAAGGCATAGAATGAATGCTTATAATTTGGTATGATTTTTTAAATCAAGACACATTGTGATTTTTACAGCTCTGCTAGTTGGGATTTTTATAGAGCTAACATTTTCAATGTTCTCACTGTCTCATTAATGAATTGTGGAAATGAAGCTGGAATTGCACAGAAATTATTTGAATGTTGAAATAGCGTCCCCCGAGATGAAACATCTGTGTAGGACTCTAGACTTGAGTGCACTCCAGGAAACAACAGTCCTCAGACAATATGTGCTTCCTACACTCACCAGCGCAGACTGAGATTGATTTTGAGATGAAGGATGCCAAAAAGTTTCTAACACAGATTCCAACTGATTCAATTCCACATGTACTCACCATGAATAGAAAAATTATAAAAGCAGATCTGACTTTAGCAATAAACACACGTGGAATACTACCTGCTACACGGTAAATAAATCTTGATTAGAAGTGACTGAGTGACAGATCAAATGAGCTACCTATTGGTGTGTTATCATATGTAGACTGCCCTGAAGGCTCTGAGGTTCACCTGGCAGAAGCAAATTTTCACTATCTCACTATCTTGAATTTTTATTTTAAAACAAAAAAATTGAAGATGTCTCTATAAAGCACACAAAAAAAATTATTACAATTATTCCTGTAAGTTTATTCCATTTTTATCTGAGTGAATTTCAAAACAATACTCTCTATAAATTCCTTCTAGAAAAGCCAACATTATATATTCATTAAGCAAAACATATATGTCAAAAGGAATACTTTCTTCTTTAGCTAGTTTTTATATGCTTCTTTTAAAAAAATAATTATAGGAAAAGATCCTCTCCCTAATCCTAGATTTAAAAACCTAAAATATTCCCTGTGGTTCATGCTTTTAAACTGAATTGACAAGATGTTTTACTTTATTAATGCTGATTGTTTTTCAGTACTGGGGATTGACCAATGGCCTCATGCATGCTAGACAAGTGCACTGCCATTGAGCTCCACCCTCTTCATTAATCCTGAGTGTTCGTAATACCAGAAATAATATATTACAGGTAGTGTCCATAAATAAAACCAGCACCCAAAGTACACACAAAAAAAGTTGAAATTAATCCTGAGGCAAGACAGTGCTGGCACAGAACATGGGAAATAACAAGAAAACATTCAGCTCATAGCTGATGATGTTCTTCAAGTTTGATAAAATTTATAAAAGAAAAGGAAGAAATCAACACCCGACCAAATTAAAAAAAAAAAAAAAAAAAAAAAAAAGATCCCAGCTCAAGATACATTTTCTTACAATAGGTGGTCTATAATTCAAACTAAGCAATTTAGTGTTCATCTTGTGGCCACTTTAGCAAAGTGTGAAAATGCTGTGACATAAATCATACTCTTTCCCCTGACCTACAATGCTCAAGTCACCAGAGTTCCTGCCAGACGAGTCAGAATTCAATCCAGAAGCTCCGTTTTCTCCATCTTCCTGATGCTTTGCAACAGCGTTGCACTGAGACCTACAAACCCAAGGCGACCAGTAGGCTAGGATATGAAGAGACAGTAAATGGAACACTGGGCCTAAAGAGCTTCTAGCCTGACCGAGGGAAATGAAATGTGCTTCAAAAGAAACACTACACTGTCAGGTGCTCTGGGGTCAAGCCAGAGCGGAAGACTGACTGCTCCATGAGATCTATGAGAAGTTCCTGTACTGGTCAATGCATTTTCTGTGTGCTTTCGCGACCCTCAGACCTCATTGTAACTTGGGCGTCCACAAACATCTAGATATTTCCGAGGAAAAGTTGCTGCAGGGAATGGACACGCAAGTTGAGCTCACAAACTCGGGGGGGGGGGGGGAGTGTGTTCTGTGACTCAATGACATAAAAATAGAAATGAAACAAGCATCTATCTGAGGGCGTCTTTCTGACATCAACACTACTGACATTTGGGGGTGTGAGACAGCAAAGAGTTCTTTGCTGAAATGGGAGGCTGCCCTATGCAACCCAGGCCGTGCAGAGTCCCTAATTCTTATCTATGAACTGCCCACAATTGTGACAACCAGAAATGGGTCCAGACATTGCCAACTGTCCCCAAAGGGAAGACGGGACAAAATTATGTCTAATTGAGAACCACCACACTAGAATGAGGAATTGCACCTCAAACAAATGAAAAAATTGAGCATACATATGTAAGAGTATGGTTTTTCTGCCTGCCACCTGCTCTTGTCCCGCCACCAAGCCAGCCCCAAAATAACACACAGAGACTCTGTATTTGATATAATGCTGTTGGCCAGGTGCTAGTTTCTTATCGGCTAGCTCTGTCTTAATTATTAACCCATTTCTGCTGACCTATGTTTTTCTCTTACCGGGGAGCCGGCGGCATACTGCTTTCTCCAGACTCTCCATCTTGGCTCCTCCTTACTACTTCCTATTTCCTCCTTGTCTCCTAGTCCCTCCTATCTTCCTTTCCTATTGGCCAACAGTGCTTTATTATTAACCAGTATGAGAAACATACAGAATGACATCTCCCATCACTGGTATTTATGTCTGTGTGTGCATGCATGTGTGTGTGTGTGTGAATGTGTATTCATACAGATGTCTTACCCAGGTTAAGAACAAAGCAATAAACTCTTTTAAGAATTTTTGGCTGCACTTAGAACTCTTAGTGCTTGCAACTGCTTCTCTCATTGGAGTGAGTAGCTGTAATCACATATGTAAGAAGAAATCCCATCTATGGTCCTCATTCAATCAGATCTTGATGCTTACAAGGGATAAGAAGTGACTGACTGGATCTGCATAGACCAGGATGACATGATGGAGACAGAAACCTGATTTATAAACACTGAGACAGCTCTTAACTTGAGGAATCTCCTCATCCCACTGCACTGCGTGGGAGTTTTTCTTCCTTATTGATTGTTGGTCCAGGGCCTGAATCCATGAGGCTTGCCAAGAAACTTGACACTTTTCAGTCTTGGTGGACAGCCAGCACCACACTGACAGCACACGGGAAAACAGAGAAAACAGGCAGCTGAAACTGTGCTATTGCCACAGAGATGTGGCCTCTCTGACCTCCACCAGAGCCAGCGATGCACACAGCACACGTACAAACATGCAAACACTCAAAAACATAAAATAAAAGTAGAGAAGTCTTCTTTAACATTTTTTTTTCTTATTTTACGTATCAATCCCTGTTCCCTCTCCCTCCCATTCTCCCATGCTCCCCACAGACCCCCCCACCCACTCCCCAGGGAGGGTGAGGCCTTCCATGACAGATCATCCAAGTCTGTCAAATCATTTGGGGTAGGGTCTAGGCCCTCACCCATGTCTCTAGGCTAAGAGAGTAACCCTCTATAAGGAATGGGCTCCTGAAATCCCACTAGGGACACATCCTGGTTCCATTGTCAGAGGTATCATAGATTTCTCAGGCCTCCAAAATGAGACTCATGTTCAGGGGGATCTGGGTTGGTCCTATGATGGTTTCCCAGCTATCAGTCTGGGGTCCATGAGCTCCCCTTTGTTCGGGTCAGCTGTCTCTGTGGGTTTCTGCAGCCTGATCTTGTCTCCTTTGCTCCTCACTTTCCATCTCCGCAACTGGATTCCAGGAGTTCTGCTCAGTGTTTAGCTGTGGGTATCTGCTTCTGTTTCCATCAGCTACTGGATGAGGGCTCATATTTATCTTTTTTGTGACTGGGTTACCTCACTCCGAATGGTTTCTTCTAGTTCCATCCATTTGCCTGCAAATTTCAAGATTTCATTGTTTTTATCCTCTAAATAGTACCCCACTGTGTAAATGTACCACATTTTCTTTATCCATTCTTCAGTTGAAGTGCATTGAGGCTGCTTCCAGGTTCTGGCTTTTACAAATAATGCTGCTATGAACATAGTAGAACAGATACCCTTGTTGTGTGAATGTGCATCCTTTGGGTATATGCATAAGAGTGGAATTGAGAAGTTTTGAAAGAGACTCAGTTTTCAACCATCCAGGACTGACTCACCAGTGATATCATCATGGCTCCATGATCCAAGATGTTTTTTATCATTCCTCCTTCTACCACTAGTCTATGGGTCTTTGTCCTATGTGTTATTGCTTCAGGATTCAGCAGACTGCAATGTCACTGACTTCATCTCTGCCTCCCAGCAGGAAGTCAGAAATAAATGTATGGAAGTAGCCCATCAGCTCACTGGCTAAAACACACCCTCTTTTTTTATTTATTTATTTTTATTTAATTTTATATAACAAAGTCCAATTAAATGAAAACAAACATTTATACACAATATTTGGGAATTTGGGCGTCGTTCTTTCCAAACTACTTCCTGCTGGTAAGGGGTGCTGTCTTGGGGGATTCGAAGAAGATTCAGATATCCTAGCTGTAGTCTGCAGGGCTGTTTTGTCCAGCTGTTTGGAATGTAGGATCAGCTTGTACTCTGTTTCAGGCGGTCTGGCATGATCAAACCACATTAGTCTGGAAGAAATCCACATCTTTTCATTTTCTGTGGAAACAAAAATAGAAATACTTTTCCCCAGTAACTTGTTATTCAACTTAAATTTTGGAGTCAAAGCGTTTTTTTTTTTTTTTTTAATTTATTATTTTACATGTCGATCCCAGTTCCCTCTCCCTCCCTCCCTCCCTCCCTCCCCTCCAGCCCTCCCTCCCTCCTTCCCTCCCTTTTGCCCTCTCTGCTCTCTCCCATGCACTCTAAACACCCTCCCCTCCCAACCCCCCACCACAATACCATATGTAGGGGAATGCCATCCAGTTGGGGTCATGTAGATCTGATAGGTCCTATGAAGTAGGGACTAGGGCTTCTCTCCTATCTCTAGAATAAGGCAGTTATCCCTCCATGGGGGATATGTTTGCAAAGTCCTTTTGTGCACCAGGGATACATCCTGGCTCCACTGTCTGAGGTCTCTTAGACTGCTCAGACCTTCTGGCTGAGACCCATATTCAGGGGGGTCCGAGTCAGTCCCCTGTTGGCTTCCCAGCTATCAGTCTAGTGGCCCTTAGCTCCTCCTTGTTCAGGTAAGCTGTCTCTATGTACTTCTACCGCATGGTCTTGTCCTCTCCATCTGCTTCTGGGTTCTAGTTCGACTCAGTGTTTATGTATGGGTGTTTGCTCCTGTTTTCAACAGGCATTAGTTGAGGACTCCATGGAGAAGTTAGTTGTTGATCTCCTCTCCGGGAAGGGCATTTATGATAGCCTTTCCACGGGAGCTGAGATTGTTAGTTGGGAGCAGTCTTGTAGTTCCCTCGACCTTTCTTTGTGTTCAACTTTATCTTCAAACCAATATTGGCTCCCTCTTTTATGTTCTCTCTCTCTCTGTCTCTGTCTCTCTCTCTCTCTCTCTCTCTCTCTCTCTCTCTCTCTCTCTCTCCTATTTTCCATTCCTAACCAGGCTCAATCCTCCTGGTCGCACATGCATTCCTCTCCTCCCCCTCATTTTCTCCTACTTCTCTCTCCATTAGCTGTCCTCCCCCACTTTACCTGAGGTCTGGGGGACTTGTCCCTTCCCAGTTCTGTGAGGGACTTTATATGAATCTCTTAGAATACAACTTGTATCCTAGTTCCTCTGGTGATGTGAATTATAGGCTAGTGATCATGTGATCTAGTTCTAAAATCCATATATGAGTGAGTACATACTGTGTTTCTCTTTTTGTGACTGGGTTACCTCATTCAGGATGGTTTCTTCAAGTGCCATCCACTTGCCTGCGAATTTCAAGATACCGTTATTTTTTTCTGCAGAGTAATATTCCATTGTGTAGAAGTGCCACATCTTCATTAACCATTCTTCAATTGAGGGGCATCTAGGTTGCTTCCAGGTTCTTGCTATTACAAATAGTGCTGCTATGAACATAGTTGAACAGATGGCTTTGTTGCATTGAGGACACACCCTCTTTTTATACCAAAATAAATAAAAGTCTCTAAGGTTGTAGCTTTCATAATTTAGAGTATCAATGTTTAACAAATGGAGATCCACTTACAGCAGCCACATAACTGTCCCTTGTGCTTTTGGATCAGGCAATGGGAGAGATCATTCTCAGCACCTGATCCCGTCTAGCACACAGGATGCAGGTGTTGGGGAAGGGGTAATGCTGGGGATTTAATACTTGACCAAGCAACACATGGCAGCATCAAAAGAAATGGAATAAAGTGCTGAACAGCAACCTCCGAGTTCTTGGAGATGCCTACAGAGCTCTAAGACAGTTCATCATCTCCATCTTCAAGCTGTTCTGCGACCAGATCAACCGCCGTGTAACTCCTACCACAGGACACTTTGTCCCTTCTGGGAGTGAAGAGGCAGCTCGACCTCTTTCTCCATGTGCCCTCCCTTCAGATGCTTGAATTCAGCTGTTGTGTTCCACCAATTCTTCCTTTTCTGTGTTTAAAAAAAAATGTCCCCAAGACACACCACCCAAATCTTTGGGTGCATTTGGATGAATATCAGCCCTCATCAAGAGTGGCCTGAAACCAATATCCCATTTGTGTTCAGAGTAGCCCCAGAGGATAGAGAATTAATCTAAGATCCCATCAAAGGTTGAGGGTACAGCTTGTTGGGGAAGCTTGTGGTGATATCTTGCTTGCACAAGCAAAGCCTGTCTTTACTAGCTAGCTGACTACAGAGGTCTGGAGGTCTGTACAGACAGACAGGAAATGAGGTAGCTGAGCAGAAACAGGATACAAGCAGGGATAAACAGGATATTGTTCTCTTGTCTGCTAAGACGCTAAGAAGGTAAGGTGTGTTGGTGGTTTGCTTTTTTTCTCTGAATTCTCAGACAGACTTAATTTTTACAAGCAAGATATCACCACAAGAGCTCATGCCCAACATTGACAAAATTCTGGGTTCACAGCACCATACACACAGAAAACTCCCATCAACATTAAGTGCTGGCATCTCATTGAAGATGCCTCTGGAAGCTGATTGCCTTACACCTAGAGTGACCCAGGGCTCTTTTGCCTCCTGGATTAACAATTCCAGGTACTTTGGGCTTTCCCAAGGAAAAATGTTCTACAACCAACTCAAACTCCTGGAGCCTTCCTTAAAACAAAAGCAAACAGCTCTGTGAATGCGTGAACAAATTAGAAAATTAAATCATCTTTTTGTTGTTGTTGTTATTGTTGGTGGTGGTGCCTGTCATAAATGTATAATCCAATGAAAAGAAATGCATCAATTTCAGTGGTTCTAAGCTGCAAGCTTTGCTGTTGTTCTCCCTGAACAATAGTGACACCATGAACCTCGTCTGGGAGTGCAGACAACATTTTCTCCCACTGGGTACATTTAATCAGATGAGATTTCACAAGTTCTGTCTCACCTTTTAACTACATCCTAATTTAAGTGTATCTTTAATCACAGCTTTAAAAATTATGTTCACTTAGTAACCAAAGTTCAGAATAATGCAAAAAAAAAAAAAAAAAAAAACTCTCTTCATCAGGGCTTTAAATATTCTGGTTGCATTATTTCTTTTAGGCTAATTTGGTTGCAAGATAATTTTATGGCATTTTAGAGTGGTGAGGCAGATAATGTGATTGCCAATTATCCAAACCCTGTTTCCAGGCATACCATGGAGAATCTGTGAAATAATAGGAAACTTAACATGAATAGAAATCTTTAAGGTACTTTCTCATGGAAATCCTGTAGAAATGAACCTCTAAAGGTTAAGGGAAGCGGGAAGCAGGGGGTATGATTAAATATGAGGATGTTAGAGATGAGGTACTAAAAAGAACAGGAAGAATTGAATTGCTTTTTACCCAGCACCCTGGAAGACAGAATGGTTGTTGAAATTTAAAAACAAAACAAAAAAAAAAACAGCTTTCAAATCTTTATAGTCAAGGCAAATCCTTACTTACCATTGAAATGAGGGGGAGGAGGGAGGATATATTCTCAGTACAAAACCTACAAATGAATGTTAATGTGTATATTATTAAAAGATGGAACACTTATCTCTACAACCATGTGTGCAACCTTCCACTTCTGCTCAAACAAAATACCATAAACTCAGTGCCTCTACAATATCCTTGAAGTTAAACTACTTACCATTATGACATGGATCCATCCATCTAACCCTCATGTACTAATAGGACTTTATTTCCTTCTTCCATACCCATTCCTACATCCTTTGGCTCACAGCCCCTTCCTCCATCTACAGTATGAACAAGGCTATATCAGGCTGTATCAATGACTCACTGCACCTGTGTAAACTCTCTCTCGGGCTGGGCATAACTGGATCTTCCACTTACCCTCTCCCTTCCCGTGTCCTATCTGCAGACTCTCTGCCAGTGTCAGGTAGCATAGTCACAGGTTATTCAAGCATGGATGTCTTGGGGCTTTTATTGCTGTGAAGAGACAACGTGATCACAGCAACTCTTATAAAGAAAGCATTTCATTGGAGTGGCTTACTTATACTTTCAGAGGTTCAGTCCATTACCTAAATGACATGGAGCATGGTAGTTTGCAGGCAGAGGTGGGACTGGAGAAATAGCTGAGGGTCCCACATCTTGCAGGCAACAGGAAGTTGACCAAGACACTTAGCATAAGAAACTTCAAAGCCCTAAGTGACATACTTCCTCCAACAAGGCCATACACACACCAACAAGCCATACCTCCTAATAGTGCCACTCCCTATGAGATTATGGAGACCAGTTACATTCAAACACTGCAATGGATGGCATAGGGACCCATTTGTTTTGCTCTCTGCACTGTATAAAGCAGTGGCCTTGATCTACACTGCTTGGGGAATGGCCCCAGTGTTAGAAAGGAGATGGAAACTAAGAGCTCATGGAGCATACCATAGCGTTTCCAGGGTTCTCAGACTACACACCACGTGGGAATGTATTTGTTCTCACAGGAGTCCTAAATGGTAGTGCTTTTATTACCCTGTTTCACAAATGAGGAAATGAAGACGCAATGTACTCAAAGAGTCACAGCTGGCCAGACCCAGAGCTCTGCCCCAAAGTCAGAGAACACAAAATCTCTTATTTATTGATCAACCAAACATTCAGTTGTGAGGAATTTATAATAATACCTTTATCAGAAGGTTGAGTGATTTACATTTGAGTCAGGATTAGCTATGTAACAGACCTGTGTTGTCTGCTCTAGCCTGCTGTGGATTTCAGTGAGTGTGCAGACTGGAGAGGGACCAAGCTTCAGTCCATGGATCTGTATCAACTCTTCTCTCAGGTGTTCAGTGTACTTAGGAACAACCTGGAGTATTCTCTTAAAGCAGATTGCTCAGCCCTAACTCCACAGACTCACTGGGTAGCCATTTGGAAACCACATTTTCCATTTTTCAAAAGTATTTATGATAGTAGGTGCAATGTGAAGTTTTTGAGAAAACTGACTTTTAATGCTTGGTCAAACTCCACTATAGACCATATAGTTCATAGGTAGCGTGTTTAATCTGTTTAATCTCCCTTTCCCTTCATGGTGCAAGGCCTTTATGACCAAGGCCATGTCTCTCTCATCTCTGCCTTGCTTCATCACTCTTGCTGACGCCCACACTTCATAGCTGTTGATGCTGCTTAGCTAGATGATGTTAAATGCAGTCAGATGAACAAATTAATCCAATGGACGAGTTTAAGATCCCAAATGCCTCATTTAATTGAATATCTGTAGGTAGTGGGGGAAAACACTCAGTGAATTAAATAAAATTAATACCTTGAGCCAAGCGCACCATTAACGGACACAGAACAGAGGTATATAAGCAGAAGCTCCTAAGGGCAAAACAGAGCTGGAAGCCTCACTATTTTTGAGTGATGTCTTCTTCTACTCCAAAGTCTCTAAACTTTGGTGGCTCTGGGGATGGCATGGCCTGTGCTGTAAGTGTGTCAGTCATGTGCCTGGCTTTCTAAGCAGTAAAGGTGGATGGAACAGAAAAAAAACTTGATGGGAAATGTCATTCTGTAAATATGTTTCTCTTACTGGTTAATGAATAAAGACTCATTGGCCAATAGACAAGCAAGATAGATGGAACTAAGAGACAAGGAGGATGCTGGAGATGTAGTAGAGACCAAGAAGAAAGACCATGTGGAAACACTTAGATTGATAGAAATGGGTTAATATTTCAGACAGAGCTAGCCAATAAGAAATGCTGGTAACCGGCCAACAGCTCTATAACTAAGAGAGTCTCTGGGTGTTAGTTTGGGACTAATGCAGCTCTGGGACCAGGATGGTGGGAAACTGCTCTTAACAGAAACCCATCTGAAATATAACAGCTGTGATACTTGTTCCAAAGGGGAGCATAGCATAGGCAGTGGAGTAGCAGGTGATTTCCTAGTCTTCCTGCTGATAAACCATAATTTAAAAGAACCTTGCAAACTAGATCTTAGGAAGTATTCAAATAAAATTACTGACTTACTAATTAATTGCTTAATTCAGTCACATCCTTCTAAATGCAGCTACATGAAAACAGGGTGTGGTGGCACACACCTGTAATCCCAGCACTTAGAAAGGAGAAGCAGAGGAATCCATGGGTTCAAAGCCAGCCAGGTCTATCTATATAGCCCAGGATTAAGGCAGAAAACGATGGTTTAAATACTCAGTGGTGAGCTCCAGGATGACCAGACTCCTGTACGAGTTGTCTTCCCAGGGAGACCACACTGAACAAACCTTCTGCTTTCCCCCCTTACTTGTGTCTTTAATTGCTCTGCCACAATGGGTGGCCAAGCCTAGCTCAGTGGGGCTGACAGATGCCAAGCTATTACCCTCGAAACATCTGGTTATAATGTCTGCCTTGTCCTGTTCAAAGGCAGGGCCTATCATATCCAGCTGTGAGCCTGAAACAGCCTCAATCATCCAAGCTCTATCTTCTGGGTCATGGCTTTCTCTGCCTGTTGGCAGCACCTGGGCACAATTACCTACATTTGGTTGTGCTGATGGTAAGTGACTGTCATGGGATGTTCTCTTTGTTTTTCTTTAGACAAGGGGACTGGTCTGGTGACAGTTACTTTCTCGGGCCACGAGCACAAGTGGATTTGCATGTTAAATTGATATTTTCAATCAAAAATGTCATTTAATACTTCTGGATTTCTTTTTGCTTTATTTGAATTTTGAATATTGGTTCCTATCTTTCCTCGCTTTGTGTACTACTAGTTGCAAAACAAGGAAGACAAGCAAAAATGTCTTAGCCTCTGACTGTCTATCAGGATGACACTGGGTCTACAGTGACTGTGAATTGGGCAATTTTATGCTATTCTGTAGCATTAACAGCTGTTAGCCAGGGAAATATTCCACAACCCACTGTTCTCCTGGGATCAACATAATTTGTAAATTCTTACTTATCTGTGTTTGAGAATTTTGTACATGTGGACAGTGTATTTTAATCGTATCTGTCCCGACTCCCTGCCCTGTAACTTCTCCCAGACTCTCCTCCCTGTCCATCTGACTCCTCCCACCCAAACCTCACCTCCACTATTTTTTCCTTACCTGCCCACTGAGTCCAGTTGGTGGTCCAGGTGCGTGCATGGGTGTAGGGCCATCCACTGGAACCTGAGCAACCTATAAGAGGTCACATCCCTGAAAATCTGACTCTCCTCCCCAAGGTAGCCATCAACCCCTAATAATTTTCTGCTAGAGGAGGGAGCTCATGAGCCCCTCCCCCACCATCAACATCATTTTTATCTCCATCTATGGACTCTTCCTCAAGACTAAACTAAGTCTCTTTGAAAATTACTATACTATCTCTAAATTTATTTGTATTTAGGAGAGATGACAATCTGTAAGATTTTGTGTGTGTGTGTGTGTGTGTGTGTGTGTGTGTGTGTGTGTGTGTGTGTGTGTGTGTTCCAAAGCAACATTAACCCAGGAAAAGAGCTAGCAGAGGCACAAAGTGATGATTAGAAGCCAGGTAGTGGTTTGTGCGAAGTGTCTGACACATGCCAAGCACACATCAGATGCTCCAGAACATTTGATGTCAGGCATGCACCAGGTGCTCCAAAGCACTGAGCTCGGGAAAGCTGAATAAGCACAAAACTGTTTCTGCTGTCTCCATTGTGACAAGCTGGAAGGACCCCGATCACTTTATCATAGGAGAACTCACATGTGACTTCCCTCAGCTGCTCCCTCATTAAACTTTAGGATTTATTTTTTCTTCTGGAATGCCTCTCCTCCTGTTAAGAAACACATTTCATGTTGTCTCCAACAGTATATTTTAGGAATAAAATGACTCTGGTAACAGGTCACAGCTCATGAATTCCAACCCTAGGGCCTTCTTGAGTCCGGAGCCTGATAGGCTGTCTACCAACGGCAGACTAGCTGCCGCGATGTGGAATGTACACCTGCAGGTCTTCATGGCATGAAATGTGTTCCCACGGTTATGGTAATGCCTGGTGCATATTAGCATTTACACCTATTCCCTGTAAGATAGCTAAGAGAGTAATCAAATGTTCTTGTGTCAGCACATAAAACAAATGCCTGGAGGATCAGAAAGCAATCTCCTCTCCCATGGTGCATTACTGTGTAATTTCCTGGTTGCCTCCAGTACTGGAATTTTGAGATATTGCTAATTCTGGGGACAAAATTGCAGCTTTGATTCCAAATAAGACGTACTCAAGATCTCAGCAAAACTGGCATGTCCACCTCTCTCCTTGACCCTCAAAGTCACTCAGGGTAAGCTCCAAGACACTTTAAATATAATTTAACGCTGTTGTTCACAAACTTTCTACTTCACAACTGCTTTTTAAAAGATTAATTGTGGACAGACTCTCTGTGCATAAAATCAAAGCTCACTTCTGGAGTTTGGATGCCTGGACTCACACCTATCCCCGAACCTGAGAGATTAAGTCACTCACCTTTTCTCTTAATCTTAGGATGAGGATGATTTGACCCTGTAATTGCCCTGTGGCCAAAAGTTAGCATTTGAGGATATTTAGTAAGTAGTATTCATCTAAGATATTGTTATTACTGTTGTTGTTGTTGCTGCTGATATATATATATATATATATATATACACACACACACACACATATATATCAAGGGAGACTGTGTCAGAATGATCCATAGAGGGTCTCTCGCATTTATGAGGGAAAGAGACTTCATGGTAGAACAACGCTCTGTTCTAACTTCTGTAAGGTTACTATGTCTCATAGTCAGCGTGTTTAGAACAATACTACATAAGGTCATGGGAGGATAAGAAGGTTGGACTCATCCTGAATGAGAGATGAGTGCTGTCTGTGAGGGGTAAAACCCAATACTTTAGTTTCCTTCCCTGTTAGATGCTGTTTAACCTTGAGATTTTGAATACAGTGTTCTATCTCTGATCCTAAGCATTAGGATTTCCTCTATTTCATGGGGCAGTTCCAAGCCTCATGTTGCTACCATTGCCAAAGTTCCTAGGCGGCTTTGACACTTAATGTCCAGGTTTTCTTTTAGTATCATATGTCTCCTAGTTTTCTGGGTCGTGTCCCCTATGTTTAGTTCTTGACAGTTAGGCAAATCCACGGTGTACATTCCTCCCTGCCATACTATCTGCCATGCTTCATTTTACTGAGAACACCATCGTAGGTGGTTGATGGGAGATGCCATTCTGTATATATGTTTCTCATACTGGTTAATGAATAAAGCACTGTTAGCCAATAGGAAAGGAAGATAGGAGGGACTAGGAGACAAGGAGGAAAGAGGAAGGAGGAAGGAGGAGTCAAGACAGAGAGTCTGGAAAGAACAGAACCGTCATTCCTCCGCTTTCGGTAAGACCATGTGGAAATACATAGAAATTGGTTAATCCTTAAGACAGAGCTAGCAGATAAGAAACAAGTACCTGGCCAACAGCATTATATCAAATACCGAGTCTCTGTGTGTTATTTGGAGCTGGCACGGCGGCGGGACCAGACCAGCATCGGGAGGAAAAACCCTACTCCTTACAGGTGGTGGTGTTCTGTCTGACAAATTCAATGCCACAACTTTGTAAATGTCTTTCATTGCAGCATGATGTGAACACAGCTGTCTTCTTGCTGTGTCTTTACAAAATGAAGTGAACATGGAAGCTTTCCAGGACCTCTTTTGCAAGGTCACCAACTCCATTCAGAAAGATTTTAACCAACATCTATGAACCATGATTCCTCTTGACTTAATTGCCTCTCCAAAGCCCGGCCTCCAAATGCCATTATGGTGGTCAGTAGGATGAAAATGTATAAATCTTAGAGGATACAACACCAGTCCAAAAAAAAAAAAAAAACAGCTGCCATTGTTAAGCTGGCTCATCCACTTGAAGAGTGCCTGTATATCATTGAGAAGGGGCAAGATTTGAAACAATAGCTCCAGAAGTTTCCCAAGGAGTCCAGAAAGATGACAACCATGTGTGTTCTGAAGGTGGTACCACTGGTTTCTACCATCAATGTCTCTTTTCTTTCATGACATCAAGGCTGTCAACATCCTCATCTGTATTCTACTGCTTGAAACAATAATTTTAAGGAATATTATGGGACACCCAAAAAGAGACCACCCAAGAAGCCTGAATAAGTAAAATTAAATGGAGCTTTTATTCTTTACAAGTGGAGCTGCCCCATACAGCATAGGGGGGAACAGTCCTGACTGTTCCAATTTCCTTGAACTTTTAAAAACAAAAACTGCAGCTGTGTGATATATACAGGAAAGCAGCTTTGGACATCTGCAGGAAGGAAGCAAGCATTGTTTACAGGAGCAAAAAGATATCAGTTAAACAGGCTGTTTTCATAACCTTAAGCTCAGGGATACTCTGTATAAAAACTTATGCTGGTCCACATGACCAGTGAGCAGTTTACCCAAGATTATTTTAGCACTTAAAGTTTTCCTTAAGAATACTTCCACAGGATGGCATGACTGTAGTTCTGCAGCCCACTACAGAAAAAGATACTGAAAAATCACAACCCATCCAAGAATCATCTCTGAAATCATCACAGCTCATGAATCTACTGAGTTTAAGTTAAATTTGTAATTAACAGAAAACAGCTGTTTTCCTTTCCGGGGCAAGTGTGTGCTCACTGACCTGAATACGAACATCAGTATGCTTTAGGATGTGTTGATTCAGTACAGTTTGAAAACACTCTAATGACACATGTGAAAACTGTTTCCACTCCAACTAAAGAAAGAAAACTGATGTATCTCAAATTTGAAAAACAGCTCAGAAAAACCCATGACCTAAAAAGTACATTTCCATCTGTTATAGATCATTTGATTTTCTTCACGCATATCACTTTATGCTTAGAGCTACTACTAATGTATTTCTCAAAAGCTTATGTGAAGATTAATTTTCATACACAAAAACATCATCAATATGGGACAGGACTCATACCTTCCTCAAGTGAATATTGAGAAGTCCTAGTATGCTGAATACTAATGTTTTCCACAGAAATTATTGCCTCAATGGTAGCCACTTGTGGGAGCATGATTCACCCCAGTGTAAGTCTAAATTAAGGCTTGAGTCCAGTAAATATGGTTCCTGGGAAAGGCATAACTTGAATGAACTATCTGTTGAATCAGTGTTTCTGTGGAATTTAGCTCAGCCGTTGAGCTTAGGTAGTTGTGAAGACCAGCACTCGGGAGACCAGGTAGAGAGTGACAACTGCACTGGTCTTTTAAGGTCGACGTCTTCCTTCTGGCCCTGCTTCTTCCTGTCACTGTTGTAGAAACATAATCTATTCCACACAGGCGCAGTCTGACAGTGTTTCGTTGAAGGCCCTGCTCCACCTACCGGCTCTTGCTTCATTACTCAGCTTCTGCAAAACTGTGGCAACTGACACCCCAGACGCACTCAACATCCATACTGTGCAACCCAGAAATGCAGAAGAGACAGAATCTGGGGGACCAGAAGCTTAGCAATAAGTATGTCTCCCTTTTGTCTCATACAAAAGGCTCCCAAAACACCCTGGAACAACGTGGTCACCAGTCACGGTAGCCAGCTCAGAACTACCTTCTATTTTTTACCTTAGTTTTTGTTTTATTTTGATATAGAGTCATACTAACTTACCCACACTGGCCTTGAATTCACTTTCTAGTACTGGGCAGGTGTGTACTTGCAATCCTCCTACTGCAGTCCCTTGAGACGCAGTGGTTCCTTCAGTAGGTTTTCCCTCATTACCTATACTCTCTGCCCTCTCGCCGGTGGCCTGGGATCATGTGCCTGAGAATCCCCTTTATTTCAGCCTCTGTGTAAGGATGTGCAGGAGTAAGGTTTTTCCCGCGGTCCATCCCACCTCCGCACCAGCCCCAAATAACACACAGAGACTCTGTATTTGATGTGACGCTGTTGGCCAGGTACTAGTTTTTTTATCGGCTAGCTCTATCTTAAGTATTAACCCATTTCTATTAATCTAAGTACTTCCATGTGGTCTCATCTTACCGGAGAGAGAGGGCCGGTGGTTCTACTCTCTCCAGTCTCTCCAGGTTGACTCCTCCCTACTACTTCCTCTAATCCTCCTTGTCTGTTAGTCCCACCTATCTTGCTTTTCCATTGGCCAACAATGCTTCATTCATTAACCAGTATGAGAAACATATTTACAGAATGACATCTCCCATCAGCTCCTCTTTTCTGTCTAAATAAAAAGAAGGGTTTTAACCTTAGCATAGCAAAATATATTGCACAACAGTTATCAAATAAGAATCACAGTTAGCAATATTTAGTCCATTAACATTTAGTAAGATTTAAAGAAAATATTCTATCATCTATCCTATCTTTGTGAGTCTAAAGTCTTATATGTAACTTATCTCTAATCCTAACTAAGGAAAACTATAACCTAACTATCTGTCTTCAACTCCTTCAAAGACCACCGAAGGATAACATATAAACTCTAGAAATGACAGAAACAACTCATTGCCTGGTCAGTCACCCAAACTATCCGCAACAAGGATGGTCCAGGTTATAAAAATATTTTGCGCACTCTGTGAAGTAGATCACTTACAGGGCATGTGTGCTGACATGTTCTCTTATGTGTTAATCAGCTATAGAATTCCTCTAGAAGTATGACCTTATGGGAATAGAGAAATGGCTCATTGGTTAGGAGCATTTGCTGCTCTTACAGAGGACCCTAATACCTGCATGGAGGCTCACAAGTGCCTGTAACCCCAGTCACAGAGGATTGAACATTCTCCTGACCTCCATGGACACCTGCACATATATGGACCACACACATAAAATAATAAAATAGATCTTTAAAAATTAAACCAAAAAGGAGCATGACCTCATATTTCCTGTAAACACATCCTAGAAATACATCTTCAGTTAACTGAACTTTTACCACAATCAAGTCTCATTCTGGAATGTTCCCTGAAGGCTAATAAAGATAAGGTTCATGGGAAGTAATTACTTGTTTACATAGTGACTCTGTGTTGGTATATATTTAAGATTCAAATCTAATTCTGAAGTTAACAGCCTATGATGACATCTTGCACATTAACCCTGAAAATTGCATTAACAACAGCATGACAGTACTATAGAACAATTACTCCTTGATGTAAGGAAAACCTTCGGAATTCTGGACCTTTGCTTATTTGAACATGGAACAACATTTTTCTGTCTTAATATTGCAAAGTTTTTGCCTTTTCCTGAGCCAATAATTAGTCTCCAACACATATCTTCACCTTGCATCCATCCGTTATTTCCACCCCTGAGAAAAACACAAAAGCAAACTCAAGTATGACAAAGACATGAGAACTATCGAAGAGGGGCTTAGAACTATTGTAACTAAAACAGTAAGGTCTCTAATGAAAATGTTGATACCATGTAGGGTCAGAGAACATCAATAAATATAAGTGATGGGAATATAAATAATGGGAAAGAAAGAGGGGGCATAGTGTATTCAAACTGGTTAAGAAACAACGGGAAATCTTAAAGGCACAAAGATGTATTGCCTATAGCAGAACAAGACTAAAAATTAGAGAAGGCGTCTTGTCAGACATCAAGAAAGAAGACAATTGAATTGGTAGAGTAATACTTTTAAACCTAAAGGTGCAAGGAATCAACCCAGATTATATATTCACCAAAAAGAAAATGAAAGAAAAAAATCTTCAACGGTGAGCACATCAAGTACAGTAAAATGAGCTCCTCTCCTTTTGTTATTAGTCAGCAATCTAACCGTTAAAGGAAATCACTGACAGGGGCTAGGGAAAGGGCTCCGAGTTGAGAAGATACTGCCATTGCATAGGCTTCCAGTCCAGTTCCCACAGGCACCTGTAACTCCAGCTCAGCCCCAAAGGGATCTGACATCCTTAGCTGGCCTCATGGGACCACTGCAATTATGTATACACACACACACACACACACAAAAAGTAAAGTAAATCATTAAAAGTAATCCTATATTATATGCACAAATACACACATATCTTATATATATTCAAAATTGAAAATAAACTGTCTTTAAAGGTAATCATATCAGTATTCAAAATAAATGTAAAAATTGAATATTTTTTTATGTCCCAATTGGGTTTTTTTCCTTTTTTTATTTAATTTTGTATAACAAAGTTCAATTAAATGAAAACAAACATTTATACACAATATTTGGGAATTTGGGCGTCGTTCTTTCCAAAATACTTCCTGCTGGTAAGGGGCGCTGTCTTGGGGGATTCGAAGAAGATTCAGATATCCTAGCTGTAGTCTGTAGGGCTGTTTTGTCCAGCTGTTTTGAATGTAGGATCAGCTTGTACTCTGTTTCAGGTGGTCTGGCGTGATCAAACCACATTAGTCTGGAAGGAATCCACATCTTTTCATTTTCTGTGGAAAGAAAAATAGAAATCCTTTTCCCCAGTAACTTGTCCTTCAACTTAAATTTTAAGAAGCATAAGTTAATATTAATTAATGCTCAATCACAATGATATTACCATTTTAAGCACAGGTGCTTCCAATTTTACAAAACAAATGCTACTGTGAGTAAAGTTACATATTGACCACAGCATAATAATATTGGGAAATGTCAATACTTTGTTGTTATCAATACACAGTTTATCTGAACAAGAACAAAAGAAAAATGTTGGAGTTAAATGAAACCATAAATCAAATGGATGTGACAGACATCTACAAAGTCCACACAGACACTAAAGAATGCACATTCTTAAGAGCCTTCTCCTAAGTCAACCACATTAGAACATAAGACAAGCCTCAGCAAGCACAGGAATATTTATTTTAAAAAAGTTTATATTCTCTCAGATCACAATGGAATAAAACTATATATCAACAGCAAGAGATACCATAGAAATTAAATAACACACATTTAGTATTGAGTGGGTCACTGAAGAAACTGGAATAGAAATTAAAATTATCCTAGAAATGAACTAAAATGCAACATACCAAAACCTACTGAAAACAAGGAAGGCAGTCCTAATAGAAAAGTTTAAAGCTCTAAATGAAGACACAAAAAATTTCAGACCTCTTAAATAAAAACAAATGGTACACCCTATGTCCCTGTAAACATAAAAACAAAGTGAATTCAAAACTTGACATATAATAAGAAATAGTTAATATCAGAACAGAAACTAATGAAACAGAAGTGGGAAAAAGCAATAGAAATAAAAAGTTTAACAGACAGTTGATTCTTTGAAAAACTAAACAAGAATGGCAAACCTCTAAACAAATGAACCAAAAGAATGGGAATGAAAATCTGATTAATAAAATTAGAGATGAAAGGTAGAGACATTACAACAGATGCTGATGAGTTCATAAATCATAAAGACATAATTTTAAAACCAAGATTCCAAGGAACTTGGAAAATCTAAAAGAAATTAACAAGATTCTAAAATACATACAACCTACAAATTTTAGAATAAGATGAAATAAATAACAGGCCTGTAACTAGAAGCTGAATCAGTAAGGGAAAAAAAAAATACTAAACAGCCCAGGTTCAGATTGAGTTACTCCAGAATTCTAACAAACTTTCAAAGAACAACTAAGATCAATATTACTCAAATATTCTACAAGTTGCAAAGTGAAGGGATGCTTCCAAACTCTTTTTATAAAGCATTATATATAATATATATATATATATATATATATATATATATATATAAAGCATTATATAAACATTACCCTGATACCAAAACCAAATAAGGACACATACACAAAGAAAATTGCAAATCAATTTCTTTGATGAATGGAGATGAGAAAGTTCTCAATGAAAGACTGTGAATTCAGAAACACATAAAAAAGAAACATTCTTCATGATAAGTTAGCTTCATTCCAGAGATTTAGGGATAGTTCCATATACATAAATCAATAAATGCAATACATCACACAAATGAACTCAAGGAGAAATCACATAATTACCTCAGTGGAAGAGGAAAAAGCCTTCAAAAACTCAACATCCCTTAATGATAAAAGTCATGGAAAAGCTATGGAAGGATGGAGTATAGTTCAAAAAATGAAAGCTATAATTGTCATGCCTTTAGACAATACCATACTAAATGGAGACAATACTCTTAGTGAGGTTACCCAGGCATAAAAAGACAAATGCTATATGTTCTGTCCCATGAGGATCCTAGATTCAACTCTTTATATGGTGTGTCTAACTTGGAGTACCCATGCAATTCAGAAAATAAGGGAAGGATTGGGGTTCCTTAAGGGAGTAGCAGAAAGTAAAGACGGGAACATTGCAGGGGAAAGGTTAAGTCGGGTAAGAAGGTAGAGGAATTAGGACTTGGAGTAGGGTGTGATTAAGTGGGATTAAGTGAGTATAATTTAACTATTTGGAAAGCAAGATACACCCACCTGTGCAGGACAGTAACCAACTGCTCTCTGAACGGACTCAAGACCCATTCCAGAGGTGTAAGGCAGGAACACTGCCTGGGACAGTAAGACTGGCTCTCAATCCACACCTACAGGGGTAGCAGGCCCATTCATGAAACATTCTGGCGATTAACTAAATTTGCGTGACAACAATCTGCCTTCTGAACACCTATGTTATAGCAGTAGACATAAGGAACTCCCAGCTGCAATCAGAGAAGCCTCTGCTTACAGAGAACACTTGTGAATGTAAAGACTTGTTGCTTACCAAGAGCAAACCAAGGTGTGCAGGGGTGGGGGGAACTGCTGTGGATCCAATCCTAAACATGTAACTTATACCACCCATTCTAAGATATGGGGAACACTAAAAAAGAAGTCACAAAATGGCATTTTCTAGATTCAGTGCAAGCACTGTAATCATTAAGTCAAATCTACTGAAGTTGTGTGCACCCTATTAACCACCAGTCAAGTAAGTTGGAGGGGCCTACAGGGCCCAGCTCTTTACCTGATAGATTCTGAGAGAGAGAGTCATATCTTTTGTTTTATACCTTTTGCTGAGCCCACAAGACACTAATGGGTAGTTACAAACCCAGAGTCGCACGAATGGCACTTCATTAATCTTGGTGGGTCACAATACAAAATTAATAGACATGAACAAGATTTATAGAGAAGGGGAAGGGCTGACAAGGATAGGGAGGTGGGCTGGTGGAAAATGGCCAATATACAAGCCATGTATATGTGAAGTTGTTTTAAAAATACAATAATAAAAATTTTAATGTAAAACAATGACAGGAAAAAATGTAAGAAATGGGTGACACTTTTAAGGCCCCACCATTCATGGAACTATATAATAGTAATTCAGTGTATGTTCATTATGTTAGAGTTCATTCATAAATTTAGGAAAACCACTAAAACTTCGTGAAGGGTGTGATAATAATAAGCCAGTAGAAAAGATAAAAACGGGACCTTGGGAACTACTGAATCCAAGAGAAGGAAGAGAAAAGGAATGAGAGGTACAGTAGAGAAGATGTGGCATTGTGCTGGCATCGAAGTCACCTTACCTGTGAATGGTGATTAATGTGTGGTGTCCAATAGGAAACCTTGTTTCACCTGGGCTTGGGGGGAGGGGTTGACTGGCAATTCCATGAAGATACTAAGATAACCAGCATGGTAACGAGATGATAAAGGACAAGTCATTAATGATGTCTAACATAGCCACCTTTTTTTAAAACTGTCATAGGACATGAAGTCTCAAAACATAACCTATTGTCTAGAAGCCCATGACATTATTCCAGTTACAAACCACAATCACTTGCTGATTCTCTGTTGGGGGTGAAGATGTATTTCCTCATGTAGAAACAACAGCACAGTAGAATCTAGGAAGAAAGGAAGTTTCCATAGCCAAATGCCAACCTTGCACTGTCGTTACCACGACTTTGACTTCCTTCCTAGGAGATATTCACTGCATTCAAGACATGCAGTGCCCTCCTGGCCTTCACTCCTGCCATCCACTCTGCTCCTTCATCTCTGCATGAGTCCAATTGTAAGCATCTTTTTCTTTTCCTTCCCCACATTTCTCACCTCTGAAACTTCTAAGTGAACTAAGCAAATGTCTCCTATATAATTATCTTTTAAAAGGAACATAATGTATTTTCCATGGATCCACCCAATGACTCGTACTCCATTCCCCAACCTGCATACAGCAAAGAGTGACTCACCTGCCTTCATATCTTACATAGAAGCAAACTATTCTTTAGCTCGCTTCTAACAGCCATACAGCCATAACTTATAATAATAAAGATTACTGCACTGGGTGGAAGCGAAGTTAATTTAAGGTAGCAATGAGAATGAGGCTTTATCGTTCATGGCAGGTCTTGAGCTCTGTGTAGGCAGTAATTAAAGAGGAACTTGAGAACCAAAGAAACATAAATAAGATTCTTAGTAAAAGATCTTTATTGCAATGGCACTGGGACGAGCCCAGAATAGCCTCTTAGGTCTTCGTAAAGGCTTTATAGATATTACACAGATGAGGAGGACTGAGAGAACAGTACTAGAGTTTTTGTCTAAGCAGGACTGCCCTTGAACACACACAGAAATATGGAACGCTTCATTAGAGTAGAACCATGGACATGAGGACTGTGTGGGTTACTTTTCTGTTCCTTGATAAAACACAATGACCAAGGCAACTTGAAGAAGAAAAGGTTTGTCTGGGCTTACAGGTCCAGAGATATAAGAGTCCATCTAAGTGGGGAAATAAGACAGCGGAAGCTAAACACTGAGATCTCACATCCATTACTGCAAGAACAAAGCAGAGAGAGCACCTGGGAGTTGTGTGGAGTCTTTAATTCCTCAAAGGCCACCTCCAGGAACACCTTTCCTCTGACAAGTGCACACCGCCTAAACCTCCCCAAAGAGCACAGCCATCTTTGGACCAAATGTTATCATTTTAGCCTATAGTGAACATTTTCATTCAAACTACTTTAAGCACCCTCTTGTCCAGTTCAAAAGATGGAAAAGGAGCAAAGAAACAGAGGTTACTAGGTATGAGCGGCACTTTTGATGGAATGCTAACTAAATATCTTTAACTTTCATATCTGCTGAATTCTGAACTACACACTATAAAGAAGTTAAGCCAGCTGCAGGGAAGCCAAGCTAAGTGAAGCTTTGGAATAGGGCATGAAAGACTGCTCAAAAATGTTCTCACTTGGAATAAAATGTCCTTCATTGAACACGCATGATCTCTTCTCTTCACAGATAAAGAAAACTTTGAAGCGTGTGTTTTAGAAAAAGATACAGAATGGAATAGATTATTTCTTTCTCCTGACTAAAATCCATAAATATAAAGGAGATGGTGAGAACAAGAGTGGATGGATGCAGAGGCAGTGTTCGAGGCAGGAAGGCGCTACACAGCTGTCTTCAGTTGTCCAACACAAGCATGAACCACTCACCTCGCCTAAAGCATGGGAGCATAGCCAGGGAAGCAGATATGAGACAGGGGAGGAAGAGGAGAAGGAGGAAGAGAGTGAGAGTTACTCCTGAGAATCAGCTCACAGGCCGAAGGTAGACATGAGTAAAGCTGAGGGGTGTTACCTCTCATAGCCCTCCTTAGAGCTTGGGCACTTCTGAAGATCTACTGGGCACTTTTGAAGATGATCTACAGGCCACAGGGATCTTGCATCTGTCTGCCTCAAGACACTTTCTTCCTCTCTTTTTACTTTTACAGGTTAAACAAACGTATCCACCCATTATCCATAGAAGCTCATGACAACCAACTCATGCCAAATTACTATATTCGATTCAAGGGTAGAAAAGATGTACTAGACCTATGGTCACCAGAACTTAACTACAGAACAAATGTTTACCAGTGTGAAAGTGAACACCATACCAGCTTTGTAGAGTAGAAGGGAGCAAGGGACTCAAGGGTTGTTGGGCACTGGGACTGAAGTACAACAATATGTTTAGAATTCTAATTGTGCCACTGATCAACTATTTGGATAATTCTACTACAGAATCTCCCATGAGTCTTGATAGTCTCATCTATTAGACGAAAATCACAGTCATTTGAGGCTATTGTCTTATTCATAATGCTCAATCCACAGAAAAGAGGCATTATCTGGAAGTGGAGTGAATTTTGGGAATATGCTTGACTACTTCATGCCCCTCTTGGTTTGAACATATTGTATTTTACTGGGGAGTGGAATTATGATCTGAAGACAGGAAATAGTGTGCCATTTTACTTAATGGTGGGAGCTGTGCTAAAATTCACAGAGTGAGCATAAAAAGATAAATGACCTTTAAAAAACATTAGAAATGAAGGGGCCTTAGAAGGCTGCATTTCAACCCGGCCACATTCGTTCTCATGCACCTGATGACCCAGAATTCCATCAGTCCTCAAAATGGAACTGGAACTGGCAAATAAAAATGTAACATCTCTCTATTTCCCTCCCTCGTTCTCTCTCTTTTCTTCTCTCTCCTGCCTCCTTTCTTCCTCTTCACAGTGGCAGAAGGCAAAGGCCCTCCACTACAGAATATCGCTGCGACCCTTTAATATAATCCCCATAACCATAAAATTATTTCTGTTGCAACTTCATAACTGTAATTTTGCCACTGTTACGAATCCTAATGTAAATATCTGTGTTTGCCGGTGGTCTTATGCAACCCTGTGAAAGGGCCATCAAACCCAAAAGGGGTCTGAATCCACGGGTTGAGAAGCACTGTCTTAAAGTATTCTATATTGATTTGATTAGCAATTCTCCTAACCAAAGGTCATGCACAAATGCCATGATCCAGGCTACAGCACTCTAAAATAAACTATGAAAGCTGTGCACTTAATAGACCTTTTTTTCTCTAATCCCTATATCAAGTTTAGCCACATACCCCATAGCTGAAAGCGTAAATTCAATAGTAAAACTTCACACGTTAAAACAAGCTGCCATCTGACACTCAGCAGCACCCACCCTGGCCAGCAGCAACGATAACCTCTGTTGTCATTTCCAGAGCAGCGCTTGTGTAAATCTAGATACTTTATTATCTGAGATTGTACACTGGCAAATTTCCAAAATTAGCTCATGTTATGCTCTTGCAAATCACTGCACTGGAATAGTGAAGACTGGATGCTTGTGACAGGGAACGGTTTAGGAGACAGTAGTGAGTGCATCGGTCAACTCGGAGTCCTATTCCCACATTTACCCCCTCCTCCATTCCATTTCTCCACTCCACCATGGTGATACCGCTGACTGAATTGCTAGAATAAAAACAGCAAATCGGTTTCCATTGAGCCAGCCCTAACTCACAAGGCTATCCTGACTGTTGAGAACTCTGAAACTTTTATGGGCTCAGTTGCAGATGGGACAGCTGATTGATGGTGGCAGCAATTGTTACAAAAAAGAAAAGGCCCATGTTCCAGTCAAAAGAAATCACCAAATTGGGGATACAGATCAATTGGTAGAGGGTTTGCCTAGCATATGGAAGGCCCTGGATTTGATCCTTAACACTGCATAAAGTGGGCATAGTGGTACATGTGCATCATCCCAGGTCTCTAGAGGTGGAGACAGGAAAATCAGAAGTTCAAGTTTACTCTTGACTACATAGAAAGTTAAGGCTATGTAAGACCCTGTCTCAAAAAAAAATAACTAGTAGAAATGGAATGAAATCATAGGGAAATAGAATCTATCACCCATAATAAAACCAAATGTCATGGAACTTAGTGTCTGAACTCATGCTTTTGCTCTAGATTACCAGCAATAAATTATGTAGAATACAGCTTAACCTTGACATTCTTGAAGGACATAACTAGAGAGATTAACAGAGACAGAGTCATGAAAGTAATCCTTAGTATTTATTATTTAGTATTATCCAGGAATAATTCTAATTGCTACATTGTTTTTCTTTTCTTAGTTTTTCAAGACAGGGCTTCTTTGTGTAACTGCTGTGGATGTCCCAGAACTCACTCTGTAGATCAGGCCTTGAACTCACAAGATCCACCTGCCTCTGCCTCCCAAGTACTGGGATTCAAGGTGTGTGCCACCAACGCCTAGTATCTAATCGCTACATTTTTACCTTGAATTTTTAGTCATCCTGTGAGATGCTGTTTTCCCATTTATCTATTAGTGTATATTAATTGTACAAAATAATGGGTTTCATTCCATTTTCAGCCCCCTCCCTCTGTATCCTTCCTCCTCCAAATAGACCCCTTATATTTTCATACTTTTCTTTCTAAATCTAGATTCTGTGTTTGAGAGAAAATGTGCAGTATTTGTCTTTCTGAGTCTGGCTTATCCCACTTAACATGATAATCTCCAACATAACAAACAACATAATTTCATTGTTTCACATGGAAGAATAAAACCCCATTGTGCATATACACCATGTTTCCTTTATCCAGTCTTCTTTGACTTGATCACTGTGAATGGTTCAGCAATAAGCATGAATATAGCGCATGTTGCATGCTGACTTTGATTGCTTTGGATATACAGCAGGTACTCTTAATGTCTCTCTTTCAAGTGAGAGGAAACAGAGAAGTGATCATCACTCAGAACTTGATGACAGAGAATGTAGGCCAGGCACTCTGATCCCAGGGCTCTCGGCCCCTGTGATGTTGGAGTTCTAGAGTCTATAGAAACTATACTAACTGAGATAAGGACACAGAGCATTGGAGTAAGGACACTCACGCTATGTCTCTCCATACCAGCCTCATGGCTAACCTGGTTCCAGCCTTGCTAGGCACTTTCCATGCACACTCTCATTTATTTAAGCTGCAAAATATTTCTATAGATTTACTGTGATTCTTCTAATCATATGTCTTCGAGACTTTGAGTGGTCAAAACAGGGAAGAGTACAGATAAGACTTCCAAATGGCAACCACATCAGTTAACTCCTTCTACTGCATTTAGAAGATGGGGAAATGGAGAACACACTGGCGACTATTAGAAAGAAACTATGTTCCCAGCCATTCCCAATACTGAGCACTTGCAATGGAAATGTGAAAGCATAGTGTGCTATAGAAAACCCGGACGCAGCAGCGAGCTGAACTTGTTTATGTTCCAATATCATCAAATCCCACCTCACTCATTTATATTTATAATTCAACGTGCATCTCATCTACTTCTGTTCAATTATCTCTGGTTTCCTTTAAAGTGCATCCCTGAAGAGCCTCACTCCGAAGAAGCTGGTTAATCAGGACACTGGGTCGTAATAAAAAGATGATAGCATTCCTAGCAAGTGGAGAAATCACTGGGAAAGCATACCCTGTGCACTTCATGAGAAGTGTTTGAGTCCTGTGAGGCAAACACTCGCTAGGGGAGAAAAGTGCACTTTTAGAAAGGGGCTGATCTAAAGTAGAAGCATTTCATTTCATTTAATATTTCTGATTCAATTTCACAAAGCATATACTACAGCCTCCCTTTCCTGTTCCGTGTTCCTAAACATTCCCAAAATTGTGTGTCTTATCTACAATGTTTGACTCTAAGAAAATAAAGAAATCAAATGGATGAGAAGTTTCTCAGAATTGAAAAGATGGAAAATGGGTATGGGGTAATAAGTAGCTCAATTGATAAAGTGTTTGCCTTCTAAGCATGAAGGTTTGAGTTCAATCCCCCAGAATTCATATTTTTAAAAGAGCCTAATGTAGTGTCACACACCTATAATATCAGCATGGGAAGGTAGACATGTGAAGATAATTAGAGCGTATGATGTCACCAGCCTAGCCTACCTGCAGAGTCCCATGTCCAGCATAATCCCTAACAACTATGTACAGCTACTTGCCTTTACTCACTGATAAGTGTAGTTCTCACCCACTCATCAAGGAATCTTCTCTTTGAAACAGAGAGAGATCACTCCAGAAAACTGCAACCAATCAACTTTCAGAATTGTGGAAGCCAGTACCAATGGACACACCAACAAAACAACTCCCACACCTTAGGCTCAGAGAGCATTGCTGAATTGGGGTGGGGGATGTAAAAGGCAGAGGATCAGGAATTTTGCTGTGAGATTGTGTTTTATAGTATTAGAATATACAGAAGCAATATACAATGTGTGTGCATGCACATACATGCATGCAATATTAATTGACAAAAAAAAGAAGTCATGAATTTGAAGGAGAGCAGGGAAGGTATATGGGAGGAAAGGGAAAGGAGAAACAGGATTGAATTACAATTTCAAAACTAAATGAAAAGGAAAACAAGACGAAGAACAGAATTTTACCTCCTTAGCAGAACAGCCAAGCTTTGGCCATGTTGGTGAACCTGCTTACAGGAAGGTCATTCAGGAAGTCCATTTGCCAGATGCTGAGGACACTTTGCAGTTTCACTGTGACTAGTCACGTCTCCTCCCGTTTAACACTCACAACATGAACTTCAGAAGATAACCATAGCTAGAAAATGGCTACAGAACCCAAACGCTCACTACTCACTCTCAACAGCTACATTTCACCAGGGGACAAACGGTTGTTTTTGTTGTGAATTTATTCCTATTTTACAATCTGACTCATGGCCATGGCCTCCAGGTATACAAACACAAGGCCTATTTGACATGGCTTGACATGAAAATCAATCTTATAGATCTGTTACAATTCAAGAAGTGCTGAGGATTAGGCAAATTGTTGTTATATGTCCCAATAAGTAGGTAGTACTCCATATTTCATTCAGGGAGTGGGCCTGACAGCTGTGAGAGCAACCAGCCAGAGCTCAGAGACTAAATGAATGGGCTCCTACATGTCAGCTCCCTGGACAGGTGAAAAGCTATCCACCCAGTGTGGTTAACCATTTACTCGGGCCACCCTAACTCCTGCTGGATTTCCCTGTGAGCTTTTTCAAGTGGGTGGCTTCCCTCCTGTCTCTTAATGTTTTAGCAATAGCACATTAGCTAGACTAAAATTGGAGGTGTTTAAAAGAGCTTAGAACTAAAGTGATTATATCGATCCACTGAAATTCAATATGACTATAAAGAGATGGTATTTCCAAAGTGGTTGATTAACATCAAAAAAAAAGTGATTTGGCTTCTAAGAACTCAGTATTCAGCCAACCAGAAATAGCTTAAGCATCATAAGTCTTCACTTTCTTGTGGAAATAAAGCACCTAAGGGGAGTATTTATCTCCCCATGTGTCTTGACTCAGAGGTCAAGTGATATCATCCTCTCAGTCCCTCATATGCTCTCCGCTGACATTTTTATCATCTTGATGTGTCAGGATGCTACCAGGGTTCCAAGTGACATTTATTAAACCCAGGTAAAAAGAAATTGCAGGTCTCTTCCCAGGCCACCCCAGTGCAGACCTAGTTCTCATGGACTCCGTCTGGATCTATGCTATTCCTGCACGTATTTACTTCTCAAACAAGAGACTGGAGTGTGTTGATTGTATCAGGTCTAAAACCACATGCCCTGCTCTGGAGGAGGAAATGGAATCAGCTTCTTTTGTGTCATGCTCTCTGGGAACAGAGCAACTCTACAGAAGGAAACGTTGTTATGGTAGGGTGGTGGAGGCAGAAGGGGGGATTCAGAAGAAATGAAACTTAGTGTTGGGTAACTTTAAAAAAAAATCTACTTACTCTTCACCATATATACATGAACTTGCTGGGTTACAGGCTTGGTGTGAAGTTAGTCTCAATAAGGATTCTCACATTAACATCAACACATGGAATGTATGCTTCTATGCTTTGCTTGACCTTGCTACAATATGGTCTTCAGAGGCCGATGCTTCAATCTACTATAGTCACCTTCCGCTGATGATAATCACAAGCAAATTCTTTACAGGCTAAATCGATCTTCATGCAACTATCATCCCTAGAGGCCACCTCAGCATGTACAGTCACAAACCTACCAAGATGTTCTGTCTAGACTTCATCCTCAAGCTGTACGATGTCTCAATCTGTTGATCTGGTTACAACATGGATACCAGGAGTTTTTTTTAAAACTCTAAGAAAAAAAAGTTGCTCTTGGAAAGGTTTTTCACTCTAAGATTTAGCATAAGAATATTTTGGGTAAAAAATTCAATTTGGGGCCAGCAAGATGGTGAGCACACCTGTTGCCACTCCTAATGACCTGAGTTTGATGCCTGGAACCCACATAGTAGAGGGAGAGAACCAAGTCCTACAAGTTGTCACCTGATAACCTCCACAGCCATGCTGTGGCACACACTCACCCACATGTACAAACACATATGCACACAAAATAAGTAGATAAAATGTTAATTATAAAAGCTCAGCCAGCCATTAGCTCAGGCTTATTGTTAACTAGCTCTTACAACTTATATTATCCCATTTCTATTAATCCACATTCTGCATTTGGCATCACCTCTTTTTCATCTTGTACCTCCTGTTTCCTCTTCGTGTCTAGCTGATGACTCCTCTGACTCCACCCTCCTTCTTGCCAGTGACCTTAGTCTGGTTCCCCCGCCTAAATTTATCCTGTCCATCTATTGACCAGTCAGATTCAGTGTAAAGAAATATTCCATACAATTCCCTTTCAGTCTTATTAAAATCAATAAGGACTTGAGTTCCCATTTTGGAAACAATAATTTACAGTGCTAATCTTTGCAGGCAAACCTTGTTGCATACATGGATTGGTGAAGACATGGGATTTGGGTTTCCAGAACTGTAGGGTAGCAAAGCCAGGGTAGGAAAGCAGCATAGGCGGTAGGCCTCTGGCTCCAGTGATACCTGCAGTCAAATCACATACTCACACAGAGACATACCTATACATGTAATTAAAAATAAAACCGTTTTATAAAGAAGACTTGAGTCTTTGTAACCTTAAGGCCAAGGATCTCAGACCTTGTCTTGACCGATCTTAGAGGCAAAGGAACAGATTATTTACCCTGACACACTCATTTCATTCTTCATCATCTCTAAATTCTCTATCTGTTACCATTTCTTCACAGTTGCTGGTATTGCTCACAGTCTGGAAATACCTTATTTCCCCCATCTAATATTTTAACTCCTACCTGTATCACTTCTTGTTCAATTACCATCCCCTCATGGTGTCATACTCTTCTCCATTGGTAACCTCAGTCCCAAAAGTCCTATAACACTCATCACCAGGATCACCCACCCCCAATAATGCTTAATCAAACTTGCATAACTATACTTAATGCCTTGTTTTGTTGTGTCTATCCTACATGTTTCCTTGTTTTGGATCTATATAATACTTCTAAAAGACTGTATTTGACAGTCCCTGGTGCCTGGTTCATAATAGTACCTGTTCCTATGAGAACCCTAACTCTACAGCGGTTTCCAGACTGTGTACTTCTGTCAATAAGGAGGGGCACCTGGTTTGATTTCGTCGTATCTTTTGAGAAGAATCTCGTATGTAACCATTCTGGAACCATATGTAACCTTGAACTCAGGACATAGCTGAGGCTGTAGCTGAACCTGGCTTCTCTGAGTCCTCCCACCTCCCACCTTCACTTCCTCTGTGCTGGGATTACGGGAATGTACCAGCAGACTCAGCAAAGCCACTTGTAAAAAGACGTTTATTGTTGGCAGATGTAGCACCTGCCTTTGTAAACAATTCTCAAGGGACTCTGAGGCAGGTGAATTGAGGACAAAATTCTGAGACATGCTTCCAAAGAAGCTCCCCGGTTGCGTCCTCCAAGTTCTTTGTGCATTGGAAAACACCATCTCAAACAGTGGAAGTATCTCTGATATGTAGTCTGAATTTTCCTCGGCCACACATAGCTCTACAAACATCTACAAGAGCAATCAAAGGACTACACCTGGAAACAAAAGGATACCTGTAAGGACATGAAATTTACTACTTTCCCCTGCTTCTGCATCTGGAGATGATTGATTGGCACGATCTGAAGACTCAAAAGAAATAAAGCCACAGGTTTGGATGGCCAATCAATTGTGAAAGGTTCTCAGCATGAAGTAGAAAGGACATCATTAGGGATCCCAACGCCATCCATTTATCTAGTAAAGCATGAAACATGATTATGTTCATCTGATTAGGCAGGAGGTTGAGACAGTTCAGTGGTTCATCAAGTACACACCAGCAGCCCATAAACAGTTTCATCCATCGCCCCCATAAGAATTTCTCTTTGCAATGCTCCAGAAACTGGGGTCTAGGAAGGCACAAGAGTTGAAGACGTATGATACATTAGGAAAGTGGAAATAACATTCTATTTAATACCAGATGGCCTTGATCCTTATTTTCCCAAGCTTAGAAAGATGACAGTTACCAAGCCTGCATTCAAATTTTTCCTTACTTCTGATACCTTTTCACTAACTTTCCTCAGCAATGTTATGGGATAGACAATGGCTGCTCCATCTTCCTTATATTAAAGATAAATAAATTGCCTCAGAAATTTTACTTTCTTACCTGCATTATATAACTTTAAATGATAGATCTGAGATTTGGTGCCTAGAAAAAAATTATTTCAGAGGTCCAGAAAGTTGGCACTAAGAAAGTTGGCACTATTCCCCTTCCCAATACACATTAGGGGACTTGAGCATTCCTTCACCCTGTATCTACTAATATATCATGCATCATATGATACAATATATACTATATATCCAAGTATGATTATAGCATCTCTCTCCTTTGCACCGACTTGCCCTAAAGTTCATGTGTAATGCTAAACAGCTGTTTTAAAAGCACACAATCCTAGGCTAAAGGAACTACAGTAAATCTGAAAGATCCATGGCCCACTGGAAGATGGCAAGCTCCACAGAGACTGAGTCTAATGTTCTAGGTACTAATGCAGCATATGAAATGGCAAGATTTGCAACATTTTGAGAGAAACCATAGATACAGGACATTGTTTGAATAGTTTTGACTTTTTATTTTAATATTAATTCATGTGTTCAGGGGCAGGGTACATGTCCATGAGTGTCCCAGTGTGGACATGTGCAGCCCAGAGAAGGATCAAGCATCTTCATCTAGCATTTGCTGCCTTTTTGCCTTATGACAGGCTCTCTCACTGAAGTTGAAATTTGCTGTTTCTGCTAGACTGGCAAGCCAGGACACTTTCAAGACCCATCTGTCTTGAATGCCTAGTGCTAGGGGACATACAAGCATAGTCATGCCAGGGTTACAGACAGGCATGGTCACGCCAGGGTACAGACAGGCATGGTCATACCAGGGTACATAGAAGCTTGTCATGCCAAGATTCTTATGTGAGTACTAAGATTCAAACTCAGACCCACAAACCCCAGTGCTGGTATAGCATAGGCCATCTCCTAGGCCCCTCGTTGTGGTGATATATTATTTATGATTTAATAAATCCACTGGAGATTATAATGCAATACTAGCCACAGCCATAGAGCCAATCAGTGATGGTACACACCTTGGGAGACAAAAGCAGCCCAAACTCTGTTAGTTCAAGTCCACACTGAGCTACACGCAATTGAGCCAATCTAAAAGAGAAACAGCTCATACAAAGGTCATCTCAGCACTTGAGATCACAGGCCTTTAATGCCAGCACTGGGAAGGTAGAGAAAGGAGTGATATGGCTGTGTGGAGAAAGGAAGATAAGGCAAGAGGAGACAGGACCTGGGGGAACTGCAGTCTGAGGTTCGGTGCAGAGCAGTGTAGTCTGCATCGTCCTCTGCGCATTCATGAAGACAGGATCACCCATTTTGGTTTGAGGTAGAGGTAAGAGCTACCGGCTAGCTGAGTTACTTCTCTGATCTTCAGCTTGAACCCCAATATCTGTAACTGGGTTTTTATTGTTCACGTTACAACTCGTGTTTTCTTTTTTAATATTTACCTACTTATTTTTATTTATGTGTGCATAGAGGTGTCTGTGTATGTGTGCACCATATCCATGCAGGGGTCTGTGGAAGCCACAAGGCATCAGATCCCCTGAAACTGGAGTAAGAGGTAGCCTCTATATTTTCTTCATAAAAGTCTAAGTTATACTGCTCTGAAAGATCAGGACTTAAGACATGTGAATATACACCTATATAGTTTGCCATCAAAATTACTCATAGTTGAATATTGGGTAGATATTACTTATACATATTTGGGGAATTCAGTTACAGCCCCACCCCTCAGTGCTTCCATTTCTCTTCTGTAAAATGGGTCTGGTAAAAGGAAGATGTGAGCCAACTCACTCATCTACATCCCTGCCCTACGATTTAATGTCTCTACTCTCATATTAAAAGTTATGGTCTCAGTTTTGTGCCACTGGCGTTCTAATTGAAGAGATGAGAATATGTGATACCTCCTTTGATGTATCTTATGGAAAGTGTGTCTTATGTCCACACTTACCAGAGTGGGAAGAGTGGCAATAAAAGAAGACAATTCAGATCACTCAGTTCTTCAAGAACAGGATAAATACAGCCACTGGGTCTGTAGCCACGAGGAAGCATTTGGCTAGAGTCTTACATGGCTGGGATTTGGGAACTAGCACTAGTATGCAAGATATTTAAATTTAGTGACTAAATTACTCTTTGAAACATGCAAGTATTTTCAAGTGCCTTCAGGGAAATGTAGGGTATTTATGAATGGGCATTGAATTTGTTCTAAATGTCCCCGGGGGTATAATTATTGGTGAGAAAAAAAAAGCTAGATATATTTTTTATTGAGTACTAGAAATTATCAGAAAGTTGCAAAATGTGGACAGGTCTGCCACCAAGGATGTTGAGAAGTTTGTCTCTGGTAGATTTAAGCAGATCCTAAACTACATTTAGTGAAGACATTGAAGAAAGGACTTGAGTATTACAAGTTGGAGACTGAGAGATGTCACTGTCAGAAAAGTGCCAGCCAAGCAAGCATGAAGACCCAAGTTTGTGTTCCCAGACACCAAGTAAAAATCAAGACACAATAGTGTATGACTGTACACACAGATTGGGAAGAGGGTGGACACAGATAGAAGAACTCATGAAGACACTGACCAAGCCAGTCTAGCCAAATCAGTGAGCTTCAGAGTCACTGAGACACACTATCTCAAAATTTACAGGTGGAAAGCAGTAACAGAAACATACCCAACACCAACCTCTGACCTTCACAGACACATATATGTAAAATACCATGCACATCAGCACACACAAGTGCACACACCCACACTAACAAGTACAAGTATCATACATACAACCCATACACATACACACAAAAGATGACAATAAGGGACTAAAACCCTCAGCTGCTTATAAGTCCCTTGAGCTTCCAAATCCAACCTCCAGTCAAAACTACATGGAAAGTTTATTTCACACAAGTTACACAGAAAGATCCTGATTCACCAGGTCAACAGATAAGCACACAATGATCTGTATTTTTAGCAAGAAACCCAAGTGATATTTTGGGGATCACTGCACACAGAGACTCTGCAGTATCCTTTCATTTAGGTAACTTCATAATTACCCATCCCTGTGTGCCACATAGAAAGTCATACATAAGGAAAGAGAGTTTGAGAAACCTTCTGGTGGTGAGTGACAGGAGAACATGGACTTCAGAGCTTTATGTCCCAAAGCTCTTAACCATACTATTCATAAAGTGTTTCCAGGTTATGTCTCATCTTAGACAAACAGCTCTGAGGAGACAGGAACACGGTGTCCCTGGAAGACAACACTATCTGTCCCGTGTCTTTGAGAGCCCTGTCCTGCAGAGTCTTAAGCAGAGAAACTGTAATTGGCAGTCATTTGCCTTAATCACGGGTTCTGGGGTGCCCTCTATGGCAGGAGTATGATTAATTCAAAGGGCAGGGGTGATAACTGGGCAGGTGAGACAGAGCTTCAAAACATATTTCCGAGTAGAATGGGATTTGCCTGATCCACGTCCTGGGCTCTTCACCCATGCTTCATGAGCCTCTGATCTCAGAACCCACAGTCTGCTATGAGGAACAGACTGAATGGAAATATGAATATGTAAAGCAAACCAATAATGTAAATGCACTCAGGGTGACCTGCTTTGGAAGGGGAGCAGTGCCCGTGGTGCCGTAAATTTCAATTTCTGTTATTTCCTTGGTTGCAGAAAGGGAGAGGCAGCCCTTTGTGATGATCAGGCTGCTCTATTCACCTCTTTGGTTTATTTTCCCCCTAGGATAGGACAAAAGAAATGAGGAAGTCAATTTTCTTTTCATTTCAAGCAGATTGAATTTTGCTAAACAAAAATGGGCTCTAGCTAAGCAAAGGTCAGTCTAGCCTTGGTTCTTTTTTTTTTTTTTTTTTTTTTTCTTCATTAACAACAACAACAAAAAAAAAAAAACAAAAAACAAAAAAAAACACCATTGTTGTTTCTAGGTCTTTTACCAGAAAAAAAGTACTTAAGATGCCATCAGCAGAGCCCAGTGAGGCATATGTATCTTCACCAAGTTCATAAATGACCAGGACAAGAACCAATTACTGTTTATGCCGATGTGTTTGTACTTTTTGTATAAAGCATGGTAAATAGATTCCACTCCATTAAATATAATAGGATGAAGACTAGAGAAAAAAAAGACTTCCTGTAAATATGATGGGACAATTTTGTTTGTCCATTCTGCTTATACAACATTTTTGTGTCCATAGAATACAGAGTTTAATAAAGGAAGTCAGATGCCCTGTGGGATGTTCCATAGCAACATGTTGGCTGAATCTCTGTTGTTATCCCATAACAACAATTGCTAGGCTAAAGCTAATTTGTGTTTGGGTTTTTATGGCTGTAATAACAGTAGCAAACACACACTAAAAAAAATGTTTGCATGTAGAGATAGTGAAGCCCAACTTCATTGTTAAATACTTGATTTTGCCAATAGTTGCTATTATTCCTATAAATTAAAGGATGGAGGAAATGAGATTTTAGGAAACTCTAAACTGCCATTACAGCATCAACCAACTACCCTTGAAAAATAGCTGTACAACTTATGAATATTACCTTCATACTTAAGAACTTTGAACAGAAATTTCTTTTAAAAATTGTGAACTGAAAATTCAAGAGCAAAATCTGGTGGTAAGTAAGGTAGAAAAAAGCCCAAAGCTTATGCAGAGTAACATGTAATCATTATAACCAACTTTTCCAATACAAGAAATAATTTTCAAGAAAATAAGACCAATTTCTCTGAATAATGGATCATTGTGCGTCAAGTTGGAAATATTGTAATAGCATTCGTTTTTTAACAGAAATAACTTGACAGAAGGAAGATCTTCAAGTAATAGAAAGCTGAATTGCTCAGACATGAAGGGCTGCAGGCAAGACTCCAGAGAGAGAAATTCTCCACTGAAACCCTGTCCAGACAAATGTCTCCATCGCAATCTTCAGGTTCACTTTGCCAACTAATGGCAACAGAACTTAATGAGAAAACAAGCCTAGTGTGTGAATCTATAACACATCTCACAATTAAATTTAGGGTTTCAATGATAATCAATGAGGTGACACCTTCAACTCCAAGAAATAAAAGGCTGTATTAGAATCACTCTGTGTGTAAGGGAGAATGCCTGGCAGCAGTATGCACATGCACCTAGATTGTTATGGCAATTACTAATTTTGAAATTAAGCACACATATTTACCTTGGATAATTTCTCTCTCTGATTCTGAGAAATTTGCTTTCATTCAATATAATGAAATATGTATATAAAAGACATCAGCTTTTTTTTCAAACTGTGGGATAGTAAATATTTGTTAAAATTAGAATGTAGCTGGCTTTTTCTAAAACTATTCATTATCTATAAGAAAATAGTGTATTGGAATCCAAATACACCACATCATCCAATTTGTTTATAAATAAAAGTGGTGTCCTTCAGAATTTCTCACTTGGATGCCTTACTATTTGATCATCAAACGTCTCCTGGTGGGTGGTAAATTACATTTATGTAAGTAGTAGTTCTGTTCTCCCTTATGCAGCAAGTTAATAAAATTAGGAAGTGAGAAATAATCAGCTACGTTACTGCATGAGTTAGTTACCATGTGTAAAATGTGTTCTCTGAAATAAGCAAAAGGGATTGCTTTGAAAGGCTTTAAGTCAAAGTAATAGAAAAAGGGCAAAAAATAAATAAAAAATTAGGAAAAGCTAGATTTTGATAGCTAAACTGCTAAACTGCACACAGCCTAGGTTAGCAAATGGGTGCACTGGGAATGGTCACATTTCCTTGAACACACAGGAGGGAGCAATCCAAATATAGAGTCTCTTTTGTTCACTATCCTCAGCACCCATGTTTGCAGTCCCAAAGTCCCTGAAATGACTCACAAAAATGAACGCATAGTCCCTGACCTTATGAGTTTGTAGTCTAGTAAAAGACAGGGAAGCAGCCAAATGCTCGCTGTATTAGATGTGTATTCACACTGTCTTATGTGGTATGATGAAGACATCAAAACACATAAAGGTGGACTTCCTAAGCTAGGAATCTGTCAGGCAAAGCATCCGTCTGAAGGTAGGAGCACTTCAAATGAATGGGTTCAGTGACCACCTACTGCCCCAGCGTGCAGAACGAAGGGTCCTGACCAGAAACCACAGATGATGGAATGACACTCCTGCCAAGGAAGAGCACAGGTCACCAAGGCTGCTCCTACTGACTCCCAGCCCTCACCTCACTTCCTCTTGTATGCAGGGTGTGTGCAGGCTGAGAAATTCGCTGTATCTTTGTAGCAAATAACTTTCTGACCTATACACGACATTTGGCACAATTGGCAGTATTTATGTTCCTCTCAGCCTACGCTGAGAAATGAAGGACCTAACATCTTGATGTATTCTTCAAAACAATGGCAATGGAAGTCTTGGCTGCTGGGTAAGTCAGATATAGAGATGTAAGATTGTGGGATTTGCTCAATTATGTCTCTAATGGGCACTTCATTTCCTTCACAGTGAGATGCAGACAAATGTAGTCACATTTCAGGACAAATCCTGTTTGCATAGCAGTGACACCTCAAATTTGTTTAAAAAGTGGGGAAGGAAAGGAAACTAAGCCAATTTCCTGCTTTGAAGTGTGATCTACTAATATATTTTAGGCATAAGCACAAAAGAAGCCAAAACAGACATTATAGTAAAAGTCTAACTATCTCAAGTTTATTCTTCCAAAACAAACAAGCATTGTCAAGGACACACCCACCTGGCTGGCAAAACTGTCCCCATTGTGCATGGATTGTTTGCTACTCAGCACATTGTCTCTGACATGTGTCCCAGCAAGCACTGTATTCCCAGTGACATTAAGGTTTTGTTCATCTGCTCAGCAGTGACACCATGGATTCTGAGTGATTTCTTTATCCTCCATTTCCCCAGGATGCTTATGGAATATATTTTCCACAACCAGTATTTAGCCCTTTCATAAAGGGGCCAACATTTTTTAAGGAAAAAAAATGTGCTGACCTCAAAATGCAAAGCTCACCATTTAAAGTAAAAAGCTACATGAGTGAAAATAAGCAGAACTGTCTGAGGGGGGGGGGAAGCTCAGGTTTATCTATTAATTGACGACTTTTGAGCCCTGTGACTAACAGAACAAGAGGAGCCCTTGAGTTCTCCAGGAGTTCATGTGGTTTCCGTCAAATGGCAGGGTTGCCTGTATTTTAACACTAAGAACAAAAGTTCCACCTCATGAATTTGAGGCTGTCTTCTTACTCCCTCTGTTATAACAGAACCAATAAGATGACCAGACAGAAAGACAGACAGATGGAATAAAAAGAATTTATTAAATTATCTTGTGCTAAAACAGAAACAGCAGTTGTCTTGCTCTTTAGATGCTGAGGAACCAAGAGCTACTTGGTCCTGTCTCACTAGAGAAGCCAATAACTTGGTTGTTGGTGCTGCAGTAGTCAAGAGTATTTCAAATCCTCAAATCATAGAGAGTCTAAAAACCTGACTAGCCAAGGGAAGCACCCACGGAATCATAATGGTCAAACATAACTCAGTGTTCATAATGGACAGAAAAGAGATATTAGGTTAAAAAAAACTAAGGAAAATGGCTAAAGATGTAGTGTTAGGAGTAGAGTGTAGCAATAAGCTGTGGGTTCATTGGGGATATTTCTTGAAGGAGAATGTGGAACTGTTATGAGCAGTTGCCTGCCAACATGGCCCCAGAGCCATATAAGTCCCAAAATAACACACAGAGATGCTGTATAGTTATGAAACTGTTAGCCAATGGGTAGAGATTCTTATTGGCTACCTCTGCCTTAACTATTAACTCATTTCTATCAATCTAAGTGTTTCCACATGGCATTATCTTACTGGAGAGAGGGTCAGGACCTTTTACTCCTCTTGGTCCTACATTTTGACTCCTCTCTACTACATCTCCCAGAATTCCCCTTGTCTCTTAGTCCCACTTGTCTTGCTTTCCTATTGGCCAACAGGGCTTTATTCATGAACCAATAAGAGAAACATATTTACAAAATGACATCTCCCATCATGGAACCCTCATTCTCTCTTTTGCTTCTTGGCTGTGATGAGGGTTTGCTCTGCTACATGGCCTCACCATCATGTGCTGCCTTGCCATAGACACAAAGGCAACAAAAACAACTAGCCATAAACTGGACCCTCCAAAACATTGAGCCAAAATAATTTTGAATTTCATTTAGTGCTAGAAAACTGACTACCACCCCCCCACAGTCACCATATCTGCAATGATTAAACCATCTCCAACACATGTGGCAAAGCAACTCAGTGTTCCACAACCACTAAGGCATTCTGTCTGCTGCATATCCTTTGACATAGATTTTTTTTGTGTCCCCTTGTCTTGTCACTAACTCCATGCCCTTCCCATCCTCTTGTACATCTGTCTAACATAATACATGGTTCATGCTCCTTGAGAGATCATAATAAGTACCACAGAGTATGTGGCTTCAATAACAGTCATTTATTTTCTTATCATTCCAAAGACTGGGCTGGTGAGATGGTTCACTCCACTTACTGATCTTCCAAAGCACCAGTGTTCATTGCCCAGACTGGCAGGTTGAAGAAGACCTGACATTCTCTGCTGGCCTCTTTGGATACTGCACTTACATTGTGCACAGACACTATGTCTGCCTGCATACAACCATACTCTCCATCCACCATGGTAGAGTGAACCTCAAAACTGTAAACAAGCCACCAAAATTATATGTTTCCTTTATAAGAGTTTCTGTGGTCATGGTGCCTCTTCACAGCCATAGTAACCCTAACTAAGGTATACCTTCCCCCAGAAGTCCCACTAAAACACCAAGCTAAACAGCCATAACAAATGGGTAGAGGACCTGGTTCAGACCTTTGCAGGCCCTATGCTTGCTGCTTCAGTCTCTGTGGGCCCATGTGAGCCCTGCTTAGCTGATTTGATGGGCTATGTTCTCCTTCCTGTTCTCCATCCCCTCTGACTCCTACCATCTTTCCTTCCCCCATTCCAAATTGCCCCCTCTTCTCCCAGGGCAGAAACCCAATGGAGACTCCAATTTAAACTGTCTTTCTGAATAATGTGTGGCTGTGGGTCTCTGCACCTGCTCCCATCTACTGTCAAAGGAAGCCTTTCTGATGATGATTAAACAAAACACCTTGCAAAAAAAGAGACTGGAATGTAGGGGTGAAGGCTCGATGCAGTGCCAGATTGACCTCTCCATGTACCTTGAACTGTGTAGATAGCGTCCTCAGCAATGGGTCCTCGTTGTCAATTTTCAGAGATCAACTTCTTTTTTTTTCTCATTTCTTATTTAATTGATTTTTTTACTTAAATATATTTTAATATTTAATATTCTTACATATCTCAGTTCCCTCTCCCACCCTCCCTCCCATGACCCTCAACACACCCCCATCCCATTCCCTACCCACTCAACTTGACAGATTTTGATGATGCCTCCTGGAAGGCCTCATCCTTCCTGTGGAGTGGGTGGAGAGAAACTTTGTATCCTAGCATTAGCTAGGTTGTTTAGGGGTCTGATAGGAAATGCCATTCTGTAAATATGTTTCTTGAAGTGGTTAATGAATAAAGCCCTGTTGGCCAATAGGAAAGCAAGAAAGGTGGAACCAGGAGACAAGGAGGATTCTGGGAGATATAGTAGAGAAGAGTCAAAATGTAGGGACTTGAGAGAAGTCCTGACCCTCTCTCTGGTAAGCCAAGACCATGTGGAAACAGATTAATAGAAATGGGTTAAGATTTTAGACAGAGCTAGCCAATAAGAAACGCTAGTAACAGGCCAATAGCTTTATATCTAATATAGCATCTCTGTGTGTTATTTGGGGCTGATGCAGCTGTGGGACCAGGTTGGCAGGAAAACTACTCATAACAGGGGTCTCCACAGTACTTCTTCTACCCCTATCCCCAGCCAACAACTCAACAGAATGAAACCCATTCCCACCACTGGAAGCCTTGCCTGGCAACAAAAAAACAGACAGTTCAAACTCCATTACTAGGAGTCCTAAGTAGGGTCATGTCCATAGATTCCAGGAAGTTTCCACTGAACTAGGTTTAAACACCATCCCTGCAATGTTCTGTTTTCAGCTGTCTCTCTCCACACTCTCTGTCTCCATCTCTCACACACCACCATCTGATCCCTCTCATTCCCACTCCCACCCACCCCCAGTCCACCCAAAAAACATTATTATATTTCCTCTTCTCAGAGAGATCCATGCATTCCCCCACACTACCCCAGAATCTTCCTCTTTACCTAAACTCTATGGGTTTCTAGGTTGTAGCTTCGTTATAATTTAATTAACAGCTAATATACACTTACAGTGAATACATTAAATATTTGTCCTTCTGGATTTAGACCATCTCACTCAGGATGACTTAGTTGCATAAATTTGCCTATAAATTTCATTTTTTAACAATTGAGTAATATTCCAATGTGTAAATGTACCATAGTTTCTTTATCTATTCTTCAATTGAGGGACATCTATGTTGTTCCCAGTTGCTGGATATTATGAATAAATCCACCATGAACATAGTGGTAGGATGGAGCATCCTCTGGGTATATGCTCAAGAGTGGTGTAGATGGATCTTGAGGTAGATAGATCCCTAGTTTTCTGAGGAACTGCCATGTTGATTTCCATAGTGGCTGTACAAGTTTGCAGTCCCACCAGAAATGGGTGAGTGTTCCCCTTGATCCACATCTTTGCTAGCATGATCTGCTATTTATGTTATTGATCTTTGCTTTTCTGACAAATGTAAATAGGACTTCTGAATTGCATGTCTTTGATGATAAGGATGTTGAACATTGATTTAAGTGTTTCAGTATCTTCTATTGAGAATTCTGTTTAGATATGTACCCCATTTTAATTAGGTTATTTTATGTTATCTAGTTTCTTGAGGTCTTTATGTAATTTGGGTATTAGTCCTCTGTTGGATTTGGAGTTGGTAAAAATCTTTTTCCATTCTGTAGGCTACCATTTTCTCTCAATGACAGTGACCTTTACCTTACAGAAGCATTGTAGTTTCATGAGGACCCATTTATTAATTGTTGATCTTAGTGACTGAGCTATCAGTGTTCTGTTGAGAAAGTCTTCTCCTGTGTCAACTATCAGGTTCCATGTGTATGGTTTATCTTGGGGTCTTTAATTCACTTGGGCTTGAGTTTTGTTCAGGTTGATAGATAGTGATCTATTTGCATGTTTCTATACTCAGAAATAAAGATTGACAAGCACCATTTATTGAAGATGTTTTCTTTTTTCTAATGTTTATTTCTGTCTTCTTTATCAAAACTCAGGTATCCATAGGCATACAGATATCCTGGATTTCTTTGTTTTTACATACGAAGTTGGCAATTGCCCTTTTAAACTCTGTAAAGAATTTTGTGGGAATTTTGAAGGTGATTGCATTCAATTTGTAGATTGTTTTTGGTAGACTGGCCATTTTTTATTATGTTAATCCTACTAACCCATGAACATGGGAGAGCTTTCCATCTTCTGATACCTTCTTCAATTTATTTCTTCAAAAACTTGAAGTTTTTATTATGCAAGTCTTTTACTGCTTGGTTAGAGTTACCACAAAATATTTTATATTATTTGAGATTATTATGAGGGTATTATTTCCCTGATTACTTTCTCAGTTCATTTGCCATTTGTATATGGAGGAGCTATTGATTTTTTTTTTTTTTTTTTTTTTTTTTTTTTTTTGTTACTCTTGAATCCAACCACTTTGTTGTTAGTTTTTTTTTTTTAATTTTACATGTCGATCCCAGTTCCCTCCTCCTCCCTCCCTCCCTTCCTCCCTTTCACCCTCTCTGTCCCCTCACATGAACCCTGAACACTCTCCCCTCCCATTCCCCCACCCCAATTCCACATGTAGAGCAATGCCATCCAGGTAGGGTCATGTAAATCTGTCAAGTCATTTGAAGTAGGAACTAGGACTTCTCTCCTATCTCTAGGTTAAGGCAGTATCCCTCATGGGGGATGTGTCTGCAAGGTCCTTTTGTGAACCAGGGATACATCCTGGTTCCACTGTCTGAGGTCCCTTAGACTGCTCAGTCCTTCTAGCTGAGACCCATATTCGGGGAACCTGAGTCAGTCCCAAGCTGGATTCTCAGCTATCAGTCTGGGGGCCCGTTAGCTCCTCCTTGTACAGGTCAGCTATCTCTATGTGTTTCTGCAACCTGGTTTTGTCCTCTCCCTCTGTATCTGGATTCTAGTTCGACTCAGTGTTTAGTTATGGGTGTTTGCTTCTGTTTCCAAAAGGTACTCGATGAGGGCTCCATGATGGTGGATAAGTTAGTTGATCTCACTATCCAGGAAGAGCATTTATGGTAGCCTTTCCATAGTTTATAATTGTAGAATTTCCTAGTGAAATTTTTAGGGTCACTTATCTATACTAGGATATCATTTGCAAATAATGGATATCATTTGCAAATAATGATATTTTGACTTCTTCCTTTCCAATCCATATCCCCTTGATCTCCTTCAGCTGTCTTACTGTTTTAGCTAAAATGTCATGTGCTATATTGACTAGATATGGAAAGAGTGGACAGCCTTGTCTTGTTCCTGATTCTAGTGGAATTGTTTTGAGTGTCTCACCATTTAATTTGATGTTGGTATTCTGATTCTTACGATTCATGTGGAGACTGTCAGTTATGATATGTGCCCATGATTCTGGAAGCAAGTGTTGTACAAGAATTCAAATGAGACACCAGCAGGTTGTGATGATGTTTCAGTGCGCAAAACAACAGCATGAACTCTAAACATGCAGACTGTGGTCATATTGGCACTTTCTGCATCTCCACATCTAAGCCAAGACTTCTCAACCTTACCAATGTAACCTTTTATACAGTTTCTCATTTATACAGTTGCAGTGATCAACCTCAACCATGAAACTATTTTCATTGCTACTTCATAACTGTAATTTGCTACTGTTATGAATTGTAATTTAAATATCTGTGTTTATCAATGATCTTAGATGACCTGTGAAAGGATCTTTCAACCCCAAAGGGGTCATGACCCACAGGTTGAGAACTACTGATCTAGGCAGTTCATCACAGAAAGTTCAGTTCTAGACAATCCACACCCTGGAACACTTACCACAGCTAATAGAAAGAATTTATGAAATTAAATTAAGACAGTTGAGTGTTTTAATTGCCAGGATCTAAGCTTCTAAAAATTGAGATTTTTTTACTTAACGAATTTATCAGCAAATGTATTGAATACCCCAGTGGGCAAAATTTTTACATGGTACATATAAATTTCAAAAGTGGAAGGCAATTTATTTCATCCAAGAAACAATTCTTGTCCGTGAAGTCATGCTATCACTCACAGAAAAGCTAATACCTGGTCCTAGGCCTCCTACTTTACAGTTATTCAGTGTGTCTAGCAAATAGTGTTGGGCACCAATGATACTGATTTCCAAAGCAACAGAGAACCTAACAGTACTTCTCGCCATCAAGAAGCATATATCTTGGTAAAGATAAACATTAATCAATTATACACATTAAGAAAAACAAAATTATTGTTCTTATGGTGCCATAGGTGGCTAAGATGACTTTGAAGACATGTGAGACATAGGAGCCAGAGTCTTGAGGATGGACACTCTTAGGCCAGGAGCGATTGGGAAAAGGAAAGGAAAGTAGATCAGCTCAGAAGGGACCATAGCCGGAGGGTGGACAGCAAGAGGGAGGGGTCCAGATCAGAGTGGCACCGAGGGCATGCCCAATAGAAGAAAAGACAGAGTCTCCTATGAGATGAAAATTCAGAGACTGCGGCATGTCTGTTAACTTTGTATTCCTTAGGACTAATAAGAAACCACTGAAGTGCTCACAACTCGGGAAAGAAGGATAGCGGGGTCAGATTGGCTATTTTACATAGATCCCATTTGTTATAATATAAAGAACTGTTTCTACTAAAGGGAGTGGAGATTAGAAAGACATACATGCAAGACTCTGGCTAGACCCTACAGTAGTGATGAGGTAGAGTGCCATGGGAGATTCATCCAGTCCCCAAATATGTACTGAGTTCCTATGTACACCAGGTTCTGACCTGGCACCGCAGATATGGAGAAGTTTAAGAACAGAAAAATATAAAACAGATGAATCAGAAGTGGGCTGGAAGAAGAGGAATTTATTGGGAATAATTTCAAATGCCAAGCTCGTCGACTGTTATGTGAATAGAGAAATAAGAGGAGGGTTTAGGGGAAATATTGACCTGTGGGCCTGAATGCTTGGAGTCTTCAATACTTCAATACTTGGATACATTCGGAGAGATTCCAAGGGTAAGGAAGTCCTCAGCTGATGAGGAAAATGGGGAGAAATTCTAGATGAGAGTCCTCAGAGCAAGCAAAAAGTGGGAAACAAAGTCTGAGGCTTGGTATGACCCTAAAGGACAAAGACTGAGCTTACAGGAAAACAAAACTGAAAAGGGGCCCCCTCACCCCTCAAAAAACTAAAAAAGATCATAACAGGGACAATAAATGGAAAACTATGACTGTGTGTGTGGTACCATGAAAGCCAAAACCAGCAGGACTGAGTAAACCATGGGAAATTCTGCTGGTGATTCAAGACTAGAAACACTCCATTTGTCCAAGGACTTGCTTGTGATCAAGTCCACTGACTACAAGGATTGCACAGGACAGTCTTGGGAGCCCTCCAGGCTGTAGAGAGGGAAGGGTGCTGAGAGAAAACGAGGTGACTCTTCTTCAACCCCAATATCTGGGAGCGTTTATCTCTACAACCTCAGTTTCACAAAAAGTGCTGGGCTCTCACGGGGACCCCTGAGCTCTGCTAGCTGTAGCCGCTGTGCCTGTGAAACGCTATCTTTGTCAAATCTTCTCAGAAAGTATGTCTCCAGGAAGGCAGCGACCCACAATTGGAAAGCTGTTTGGAAGGTTCCAAGGATGAGAAAGAAAACATTTGACAGCTGACAGAAGGCCTCCATTAACAAAATCACTGCTCTAGGTAGTGTTTCATTATGCGCTAGTGTTCCTAGTAATGTACCTGCATCCACAAGAAGCAAACCCTCAATTTCACACAAGCGAATGTGACAGATCTGTGTTCCCGGCTACGTCATTTCGGTAACGCAAGCTGTCTTCTTCCTTAATTGTTAGCTCAGTGCATCCTGCCAGTTAGATTAAACTGCCTGGAGCAGACATATATCCCTCAAACTTCACTTTTCTACTGCTCCTTTGTGTTTTATTGCAAGAACCTTTATGGTGGTAAGAGATCACAAGCTGTCATTTGACGTGCTGGGGTGGCAATAATTTAACATCTAATGAGAAAACTTCACAAGCCTCTCCAGAAATACAGAAGTTCAGGAGACAAAGCTGGGTAGGGGACAAGGAGAGACTTACAGGGGGAGATTGCTGCTTGTGGGTGGGAAAAGCAAGCTCCAGAGTACACTAGAAAAGGAAATGCACGAACGGAACCTTCAAAGCGGGTTAGGGATGGATATAGAGTAGACTACAGTGTCAGTTGAGACCACGTTTGAAATAGGAGTAGAAATAGTAATCCCATTATTGGTAGTAGCCCCCATTTATCAATCACTGTGTGCTGTGGTCCTCTGCACTGTGCCAATGGTTCTGCAACATAATGCGATTTGACCATTACAGCAATCCCATAGATTGTCAAATTGTCCAACCTCTCCAGACTTCAGTTTATAAATCTGAAGAATAGAAATTATAATGGATCCCAAAAGCATCCACTAAAATAAAAAGCAAAAGGACAAATGTGATAAATTACAACAAACTCTAAAAGCTTCTGTAAAGCAAAGGAAATATCACAGTGAGCGGGCAACCTACTGAACAGAGGGAAATATCTGCAGATAAGAAGTCTGGGAATGGTTGGTATTCAAAAGTATGAGAAACAACTCAATAGTGAGGGAAAAAATGAGCATACGACCTAAATAGACAATGTTAAAGAAGACACGCAAATAGCCAGTGGTCATATGCTAAAAATACTGGACAGGCGAATTAAAACCACCATGTGCTATAACATTACATCTGGCAGTTATCAGTAAAGTAAATAATAAGAGATATAGTGCAGAGAAAAGATATCCAAGTACATCACAGTGCCATCATGGAAAGCAGTACTGTGGTTATACACACATACAAAACATACACGCATGCACACATGCACATACACACATACAGCACGACCGTGTAACCCATACATTCATCATAATTCAATCATAAATTCAAATTCATAATCCATAAATAGAATTTATTCAGAGTCTTAAGAGTTGTAAGACTCTATGTTCTGAAGGGTTCAAGAAAAGGGAAATGAAATGTGCTGGATGGAAGCAAGGATGGTGTGGAAAAATAGAATAAACATGTATAATGTATGGAAACAGTCATCAAAAAGAGTCTAATGACCTGTTGACGCAAACCAGGAAATGAAGTAGATCACTTTTTGCTTTTTATGTGTGTGGCAACTGAAAACTATAAATATAATAACTCGTTGATAAAAACCCATATCTCCCATCACATGACTTTAACACTGCCTTAACTATGTCTCAGTCCATTAATTTTGATTACTTCCTAGTAGTTCTTTCCTTTTCCAATGGCACCTCATTCCAACTCATGTCAGCAAAGAAAGAGCCTTTACATGGGTTGAGAGATGACCCAATAGTTAAGAGCACTGGCTGCTCTTCCAGGGGAACATCACCAATATGGCAGCTCACAACCCTCTGTAACTCCAGTCCCAGGGAATCTGACACCATCTTCTGATCTCCAAGGGCACCAGGCACACACATATGGTGCACAGATATGCATGCAGAAAAAAAAAAACATTATTTACATTAAATAAGTAAGAGATTTTACAGACAAAAGGACTTTGATCTTGGTGAAAGCCTTCTAGCCTCAAGACTCCCAAAAATGTAACTTTGCAAATGGCCACCATGTTCTCAGAAGAAGAAACTCTGGGTGTCAGCTGAAACTACAGAAGCTGGGTGAGACCATATGGGGGGAGGTTCCACAGCACCTTCTGTTTTACCATACTGTCTCTAATTACCCGCCACATAGGAGGAACAAAGCACAGAATGTGTCAGACATAGGCAGTAAGCCTTTGTTTTCTGAGCCTAAGAGGGATAACCCTGTAAAGTTCTCTCTCTCTCTCTCTCTCTCTCTCTCTCTCTCTCTCTCTCTCTTTCTCTCTCTGTCTCTCTCTCTCAATGGAATTCTCATCCTCAGCAATATCTTCATGATAAACAAGTTCTGCATCCATGAGGGTTTTAGTATTATTTTTTTGTAACCAAAATTTTAACCCCCAAGGATTCTCACAAACATATTACAAATGACAGCATGAAAAAGAAATCTTGCACAGTAACTCAAAGGTTCAGCTCTACAATGTACCCTTACACTGGTAGGACAATGTAACTTTAAGTCTTCCGTTTCCAAATAAAGAATGTTATAGTTGTATGTCCATATATAGCAATCAGTAAGGAACCTCTGAAAGCCTTCAGGGTGCAGTTCCCACCCTTTACCTGTTAGCTTGTTTTCACTAACAGCTTTTAAAGACTGCCTATCATTTTACCCACAGCTCCACACCATATCCCAGCTACTAGACAAACTAGAACTTTATTCCATTTCCGCCAGTGGTTTCTGTATCATTAGCACATCACACTTTAACTGGGCAGGATCTAGGTTTACTTCAATATATGAAAAACTAAAGTTCAAAGCAAATTTGAACAGCCAAAACGTCTTTAAAATTCACCAACCAAGATTATGAAGTCTCAAACAAAACTTGAATTTCCTGTACATACTCCTCTTAAATGAAGTTATTTCCTGTAACCACTTCTTTACCAAGCTGGCCTTCTACTTCCTTTCATTTGACCTGGATCGGCTAGAGAAGGACCGAGATGGCTTGTGGTTTCTCTCCCGAGACAGAGCCCTTTCTCTTCTCCTATCTCTAGAGAGTGACCTATCCTGCTTCGAGAAAAGCTTCTCCTTCTTGGAGATCTTCGCAGAGGTAGAGGACTCCTTCTTCGGTAATGGTAAAGTAATGGTAATCATCTCAAGGGTGACAGCCCCAAGAGGGCAGCGGGCCACGATTGCGACTTCTTTTTTCGCCATTCGACAGTTCTACTCTCACACGGCAGATGCATAGTGTTCTTCCATCCAGCTCTCCGACAGCATCCGCGGCATCTCAGGGATCATCAAATTCAACGAAAGCAAAGCCAGAAGGGTTCTGAGCAGAAGGGAAATGCAAATCAAAACAACTCTGAGATACCATCTTACTCCTGTCAGAATGGCTAAAATTAGAAACACCAATGACAGCTTATGCTGGAGAGGATGTGGAGAAAGAGGAACACTCCTCCACTGCTGGTGGGAGTGCAAACTTGTGCAGCCATTTTGGAGAACAGTATGGCAGTTCTTCATGAAAATGTGAATCAGTCTACCACAGGACCCAACAATTCCATGCTTAGGCATATACCCAAATGATCCACATCCATGCAACAAAGACATGTGTTCAACTATGTTCATAGCAGCGTTATTTATAATAGGAAGAACCTGGAAGCAAACCAGATGCCCCTCAACTGAAGAATGGATAAAGAAGATGTGGCACATTTACACAATGGAATACTACTCAGGAGGAAAAAAAAAACATGGAATCTTGAAATTTTCAGGCAAATGGATGGAACTTGAAGAATACATCCTGAATGAGGTAACCCAGTCACAAAAAGAGTAAATTGGAATGTACTCACTCATATATTGATTTTAGACATAGAGCAAAGGATCACCAGCCTATAATTCACACTGCATGAGAGACTAGGATACAAGAGATTCTTACATGGTCCCTCACAGAAGAGGAAAGGACCAAAATCTCCTGAGCATGTTGGGAGTGGCAGGGGTGGGCATTGAGTGGAGAGGAAGTTAGGAGAACGAGAAGGGGAGGAGAAAAGAACATATGGGACCAGGCAGATTGAGTCAGGAGACGAATAGGCAAGAGTAAAAACAAAGAGATACCATAATAGAGGGAGCCATTATAGGTTTCAAGAGAAAACTGACTCTAGAGAAATGTCCAGAAACCTACAAGGATGACCCCAACTAACAATCTGAGCATGAGTGGAAAGGCTACCTTAAATGCCCTTCCTAAACAAGTTACTGGGGGAAAGGATTTCTATTTTTGTTTCCACAGAAAATGAAAAGATGTGGATTCCTTCCAGACTAATGTGGTTTGATCAAGCCAGACTGCCTGAAACAGAGTACCAGGTGGTCCTACATTCAAAACAGCTGGACAAAGCAGCCTTATAGACTACAGCCAGGATTTCTGCACCTTCTTAGAATCCCCCATGACAGCGCCCCTTACCAGCAGGAAGTAGTTTGGAAAGAATGACACCCAAATTCCCAAATATTGTCTATAAATGTTTGTTTTCATTTAAATGGACTTGGTTATATAAAATAAATAAATAAATAAATTTTTAAAAATAAATAAATGCCCTTCCTGATAATGATATTGATAACTAATGTATATGCCATCCTAGAGCCCTCTTCTAGTAGCTGATAGAAACAGAAGCAGATACCCACATCTAAACACTGAGCTGAACTCCTGGAATCAAGTTGCAGTGAGGGAGGATAAGAAAATGGGTGAAGGCCAGGCTACAGAAATCCACAGAGATATCTGACCTGAACAAGGGGGAGCTCATGGACTCCAGACTGAGAGAAACCAACATTGGACTGACTGAGACCCCCTGAATGCGGGTCTCAGTTAGAAGGCCTGGGCAGTCTAAGGGACATCTGACAATGGAACCAGGATGTATCCCTGGTGCACAAAAGGACTTTGGTAGCACATCCCCATGGAAGGATACTACTCCCTTATCCTAGAGACAGGAGGGAGGGCCTAGACCCTACTCCAAATGACCTGACAGATTTTGATTATCCCTCCTGGAAGGCATCACCCTTCCTATGGAGTGGGTGGAGAATGGAATGGGAGGGGAGTTTGGAAAGGAGGGAGGGAGGGAAAGGGAACTGGGATTAATATGTAAAATAAGAAAAAATAATAACTATATTATAAAGAACTCTATGGACATTGATACAAAAATAGTCAATGAAATACTGGCAAACCAAATCCAAGAACATATTAGAAAATATCATTTACCATAATCTATTAGGATTGATCCCAGAGTTTCAGGGATGGTTCAATATACAAAAATCAACAAATGTAATTCATCATTAAAAAAAAGTGAAAGAAAAGAAATACATAATGATATCATTAGATGCTGAAAAGCCTTTAACAAAATCCAACACCATTTCATGATAGAGATCTTGGAGAGATTAGGAATACAAAGGACGTACTTGAACATAATAAAGGCAGTTTACATTAAGCCTATAGCCATACCAATTAATTCAATATAGTACTTGAAGTCTAAACTAGGGCAATAAGACAACTGAAGGAGATAAGGGAATACAAACGGGAAAATAAGAAGTCAAGGTTTCATTATTTGCAGATAATATAATAGTTTACATAAGATACTATGAAAATCCCACTAGGGAATTCCTACTGCTGATTTACACTCTTAGCAAAGTAGCTGAATAGAATATTAACTCACAAAAAGAAAAAAAAAAACAGTAGCCCTCCTGTATACAAATGATAAATGATTTGAGAAAAAAAATCAGGGAAACACAGACTACAGCCAGGATATCTGAATCTTCTTCGAATCCCCCATGATAGTGCCCCTTACCAGCAGGAAGTAGTTTGGAAAGAACGAAGCCCAAATTCCCAAATATTGTGTATAAATGTTTGTTTTCATTTAATTGGACTTTGTTATATAAAATTAAATTAAATAAAATAAAAAAAAAGAAAAAGAAAAAATCAGGGAAACAACACCTTTCATAATAGCCTCAAATAATTTAAAATATCTTGAGGTAACTTTAACCAAGCTAGAGGAAGACATTAAGATAAAAACTGCAAATCTCTGAATAAAGAAATAAAGAAGTTATTGGAAGATTGAAAAATCTCCCATGCTCATAAATTGCCATAATTAACATAGTAGAAATGACCATCCTACCAAAAAAAATTTACAAATTGAATGCAATCCCCATCAATATTCCAACACAATTCTTTATAGACTCAAAAGGACAATTCTCAACATCATATGTAAAAAGAAAAAAAGATATCTAAACCAACCCTGAATAATGAAAGAACTGCTGAAGGTCTCACCATTCTCCATGTCAAGTTGTACTACAGAGCTGTAGTGACAAAAACAACATTGTGTTGACACAAAAACTAACACCTTCATCAATAGAATCAAACTGAGGAAGAGAAATCACCAACTTCTTCAAGCTCGCTGACTAGACAGTGAGGGTGCTGGGAATCAAACCTGGTACTCTGCTCTAGGGCTCACATCTGAAGACACAAGAGTAACCACACTGTGGTCACTGTTAGCCATGTAGTTCACAAGCATGTGCTTTAGCAAAGGGAGATGACTCGCTTCAATGCAAAGGAGTATTTTAGACATTTTCCTTTTCTTTGTTGTTATGCGCATCAGATTTCACAGACAATAGTGTCTGGCTTCACCTTCAGCTAATGGGAGACACATTAAAAATCACCTTGCTGTAGACTTCCAGGGGAGGGATTGGGACACCAACTCTGCCACATAACCTTCTATCTACAGTCAGTCCTGCCTATGGGATCGGCTGGGGTAAGAGGGGCACAGACACTGTGGAAGTGACCAACCAATGACTGACCCAGCCTGAAAATCAATTCAGTGAGGATAGTGAGAGCAAAAGACAAAAGCAGAGAGAACACAGGCAAATGTTCTAGGGAGACACTGCAGGTGCTTTGTGGACAGTAAAGAGACCAGAGCAACCTGCATGAGGTGAGCAGCTAGAAACCATCAGGGATCAACCATGCAGCAAGTTGTGAAATGGTCAAGCTCATAGACTCAGAATAGAATGGCTATTGGACAAAGGGAAAGGGCCAGTCACTAGCCATGGGGTGTAGATTTTGTTTACATAGGTAAATGAATTCTAGTATCCTACAAAGTATGGTTCAGAATGTTATGCTAAAGGGTTCAGAGGTCACTGAAGGGTAGCGAGTGGGGAGGTGGAACACTAATAGAAGGGAAAAGTAGCTAAGAGGATATGGGACTAACTCACTGAAGAACTAACCATGACTAGGATAGGCATGGTTAAAGATAAAAGGAAGCCATCAGTCTTGGGCTGGAGCTGTGAGGAGGCAGAGGGAAGGTAAAACTAGCACTGGCTTAGTGTTAGTTCAAGCCCCACCTAATACTGCACCAGCACAGTTAGTTACAGTCCTACAAGAGCAGCCTTTCCCTCTGATTCATTGCTGCCCCTCATTAGAATAGAGTTAGAGGCCCATAAAACCAACTCTAATTAGGATGCTTTATTTCTAGCAAATAAAACTTAAACTTTTCATCCAGTACAATAAAACCCTTAACATCTCCTTAATTCCCTCTTTGAAAAGCTATTTTATTTTATCTAAATATAAGTATTATCCTTAATTGAGTATTCCTAATTAAGTAATTATTTTATTATACTTTAAGCCTCTTTTAAAATGGTTAAGGTTTGAAATCTGTCAAAGAAAGAAAACTTTTAGTGTGTGTGTGTATGTGTGTGTGTGTGCGTGCGTGCGTGCGTGCGTGTGTGTGTGTGTGTGTGTGTGTGTGTGTGTGTGTGTGTGTGTAGTCACCCATGCCACAGAATGTATGCAGAGGTCAGAGGACAACTTGCAGAAGTTGACTCTCTCCTTTCTCCAAGAGGATCCCAGGGATGGAATTCCAATCAGAAGCCTTTACCCATCTCACCAATCTATTTGTTTCATATTTTTTTAACATCACATTTTACTTTCTGTATGGTAACTGTGTGAGGAAGAGAGAGACAGACAGAAAGAATCAAGAAACCTGGTCTTCCTGACACAAATAACACAGAATTGATCACCGTGATGAGAGTTAGGGCTGAGGGATCTGTTATCTTCTACTTGTGCTCATATGTGCATATCTGCATCTGTGTGTACATGTATGTATATGCATGAAAGGCCATGAGGAATGAATCATTTCCTTTACGCATCATCAAAACATTCTTATGAAATTCCTGTGTCAAGAAATAACCTGAAAACCCTGAAAGCTAAAGACAAATAATTCCCAAAGAGATGAGTCAGGAAATTCGTATCAGCTGCAGATGATTCAATAAGAACTATACTTTCATATTTTAACATCTCCAACAGCTGAGAATGAAATGTATGAAACATGGAAGTTTGGGTAATGGATAACACTGAAATATGATTGAAACACCTAGCCCACTAAGCATTACTAGGCTGCTGTTTGAGGGAATGGTTTTCCAGTTTCACAGCTTTTCAGAGTCCTAGCCAAATTTATCCCAAACTGAGCTTGATTTCCACCCACTTGGCCACGCTTCTTTAAATCTTGCCCAGTCTACTACATCAGACATTGGTTGTCTAGAAGATGAGAATGAGGAGGGAGGGGGCTCTGATAATATGATTCTCTTCTAACAGCAGTAATGTGCCTTCATAGACATTCACATCAAAGTCTCCAAGACAGGCTGGGCCAAGGAAGTGATATGCTTGTGGTCAACTGTTTTTAAATCTGTCCATCTATTCAGTGATTCAACAATAATTCACTGGGTACTCATCTGCCCCAGACTCCCTGCTAGGGACTGGGGATACGGGTAAGCAGGAGAGTCTAGTTTAACCCTCCTGAGATAAATCTGCAGAGACTATTAACCTTACATACACTTGGCCTCATGTGTTTCACTTGAACTTTAGGACAAGTGTATGTAAGGTCAATAGTTCTGTTTTTGGTAGACTCCAACCAAAGACAAATTGTTGACCAGCAGCTAGTTCTCTCACGGACAGATGAGTAAGAACTCATGAGAAGCTGACTGGAGAGTTTTCACTATGGGATCTAATCTTTTTTTTCCATTCTTCATAGCTTTCTAAAGGCCTATTGTCTGGTGAATAGAGAAAAAGGGGATCATGTCCCTGACATTTTCTGCATGAGTGGATTCTTTTCCCAGAGTTCCCAGGGTTATAGCAGTCCTCCAGCAGACTACCTGCTCCGCAGTAATCTTAAGTGGAACAGATGATGTGAGTTCATCAAGATGTCACAGCAGAAAGAAGGCTGCAGCGAGGACACGGTGCAGAGTCATTCAAGGGTGTGAACCTCCCGACAGCAGCACTGCACCAAATCGGCCCACTGGCTTTGTGGCACTTGGAGAAGGAAATCCTTTGTGCAGCTGGATCACTTAACCCCACTGGCTTCAGGGTCCGCCTGGGAAAGTGAGGAAGGGATGCTCAATGCGGACAGTAATGAAAACTAAGTGCAGGCCAGTGGTCAGGCGAAGGCATGGTTAAACTGCACGGATCCCCACCACATAGTCACTGTGATCCTTGTTACTGGGAGTACCAGTGGGGATGTTAAAACATCAAAGGGAAATTTCAACTAAGCCCACATACTGCTCGTCCCTTAAATGTGTGGTCTCCAAATTACTTCCTTGACATTCGCACAAACATACTTATTAAAGCAGGGTTATAACTTTGAAAGAGTTCTTGAAATACTCCAAAAATAAGTAATATAAGATTGGGATATAAAATGTAAGTAGGTTCCTTTGTGTGCTGGGGGATGGGATCCTGGGCAGATTGCACTCACCTGAGATTGACAGTAACTCTCTTTTCTGTGCTTAGAACTTTTTCTTTCACGTATTGATTTCCTGTCACATTACAACAGCACTGTTGCTAGCAGACAATTAACATCAACGTTTTTGAGAGGGAGATTTGTGCCTCCCAGTGGATTCATCCTAATATCCTATTGTCTTAGTGGATTTTGTGCTATTATAACAATGCCACAAGCTGATAATCGATAATGAATATAAATCTATTGGCTCACAGTTCTGGAAGCTGAGAAGTCCCATCAAGGTAGTCACATCCACACCCCACAACCACTTTTTTGTTTATTTTAAAAAAGTATTTTTCATTCTGCATATCAATCCCAGTTCCCCAACCCTCCCCTTCTCCCACCCTCTATCTCTCCCCTTCCCTCCCCAATCCACTCCTCAGAGGCAGGTCAGGCTTTCCTTGGGGAGTCAACAAAGACTGGCTTTACCAAGTTGAGGCAGGACCAACTCCCACCTCCCCGGTATCAAGACTGAGCAAGGCATTCCACCATAGAGAATGGGGTTCCAGCACCTAGGACAGCTCCTGGTACCATGGACAGAGGCCCCTACAACAGATCCAGCCACATGTCTGTCACCCACATTCGGAGGGTCTAGTTCAGTCATATGCAGGTTCCCCATCTGTCAGTCAGCAGTCCATGAGCTCCCACAAGCTGGGGTCAACTGCCTCTATGGTTTTCCCCATCGTGCTCTTGGCCAGCTCCCCCTCCCCACCTTGGTCATATGATGCCTTCTCCCTCTCTTCAACTGAACTCCAGGAGCTCAACCCAGTACTTGTCTGTGGGTTTGAGCTCCTGGATCTACTTCCATCAGTTACTGAATGTAGGTTTCATGATGACAATTAGGACAGTCACTAATCTGATTAAAGAGGAAGGCACATTCAGACACCCTCTCCACTATTGCTAGGAATCTTATCTGGGGTCATCCTTGCAGATTCCTCAGAATTTCTTTATCACCATAACCCCCATAATGGCTCCTTCTATAAAGATAGTTCTTCATCACTTTGGCCCTCTGTCCACCCCCCAACTCTTGATCCCTTATGCTCCATCTCCTCCTTTCTATTCTCCTTCCCATTTTACCCAGGAGATCTTATCTATTCCCCCTTTCTAGGTCCACCTCTTTACCTAGCTTCTCTGGGGTTGTGGATGGTAGCTGGGTTATCCTTTACTTTACATCTAACACATACATGGGGGTTTCTGTTCCACCTGGTCCCACAGCCCTTTAGCTTATATTAATTTATAAACTGTTGCCCAATGGCTTAGGGTTCTTATTGGCTAGCTCTGTCTTAATTGTTAACTCATTTCTATTAATCTGTATTGAAATGAGGCTGTGGCTTACCCATAATCTGGCATGTTACTCCTTGGGCAGCATGGTGTCTCTTGGCAGCCTCTCTGCCTTCCTCTCCCCCTGAATTCTCCTGATGTGGTAGACTTGCCTATGCTTCTTGCCTGACTACTGGACAATCAGTGTTTGATTCATCAACCAATAGGAGAAAGGTATATACCAAAGAACATCCCCCATCACTACTATCTACTTATGAGTGAATGCATACCATGTTTGTCTATGAGAAGTACATGCATGACTGAGCATACTCCATTCTTTCTGAATGGTCTATGAATACAAGCTCAGAAAAGGTGGGTGTTGATTGCAGACTGCCTCACAGAGAATAGGCCTCAGAACATAATTGCCTCATTCTGCCCATTGTTGTTCAGTATGTTGGACAGTGGAGGGGGCATGTAAAACCCTCCTGGAATAAGTTTTTAAAGTTGTTAAGTCCAGCTCTTCTCAAGCTTATCTATGAATGCAAGGCCCCTGTTTATAGTTAAAAGCCAGTGCTACCCCACCCAAAGTTGCTCTTGAATATAAGAGTCAAGCCAAATCAACTATTCCCTACAAGTTCATTACCTGCCCCTGGGTTAAATGGACATTGCAGCCCACAAAAACAATTCCTGTAAGTGTAACTTTAAGTTTCTCCAATAAAACTAGAAGCTTTCTTTTGGTCCAGTAAAACTCTCAGGAGCCACTGTTCTGTCTCCCTCTCTTAAAATCAGTTTTACACATTTCTAAGTAACATTATTACTGAGTAGGGCAAACACTTCCATAATTCTATAGTTACCTTTCTTAAAATTACAAATTGCCAATGTAAAAATTCCTCAAGTCTGAGATTTACCTACGAAATTATTTATTTATTTAATATGTCTTATGATTTTTCTTCATATTAGTTAGAAGTTGGAGAGAAGATGATCCAGGCTACAAAGTTCTAGTGTATACCTTTAAGTCCAAACTTCCTGATGGAAGCTAAGTTGTTTAGGGGTCTGACAGGAAATGTCATTCTGTAAATATGTTTCTCGTATTGGTCAATGAATAAAGCACTATTGGCCAATAGGAAAGCAAGATAGGTGGGACTAGGAGACAAGGAGGATTCAAGAAAGTAATAGGGAGGAGTCAGCATGGAGAGACTGGAGAAAACAGAGGTTCTGGCCCACTCTCCAGTAAGATGAGATCACGTGGAAATACCTAGATGAATAGAAATGGGTTAATAATTAAGACAGAGCTAGCTGATAAGAAACTAGTACCTGACCAACATCATTATATCTAATACAGAGTCTCTGTGTATTAATTGGGGCTGGTGTGGTGGTGGGACCAGACCGGCGGGGAAACGCTTACTCCTAACAGTCTCTGTGGGCAGGATTTGAAATCTGTGTTGTAGGTAATAAATGCCACCCTTCCCACTGGAAGGCCCCTTTCCATAGTTGTTTTTTTGGGGTTGTTTTGAGATAGGATTCGTATGGCCCAGGCTGAACATAAACTGGCTTGGTAGGATCAAGGATGACTTCGATCCTCTTCATCCTTCTTCCAACTCCAGAAGCAGGTGCCACCATGTCCACTTCGTATGGTACCATGGATCAAATCCAGGGTTTCACCAAATGAACAACAGCTCCAGGTAGTTCTAGCATTCCACCTGAAGTGTATGCCTTGAAGCTAGCTCCCTTTGTCAGTCTTATGGAATACTTTCTGGGCTACTAGAACTGAGTGGAATTTTAGCAAATCTACAAGATTAAAATAAAAATATGCCTAAGGGACAGAAAGACAGCTCAGCAGTTAAGGACTTACTGCTCCTACAGAGAACCTAAGTTCAGTTCTTGGCACTGATGCCCTCTTTCGGCCTCCAAAGTTACCTACATGCATATCACACACACACACACACACACACACACACACACACACACACACACACGTACATCCCCACAAATAAATAAGTAAATAAATACCTTTTTATGTGCCCGAGATAATGAGCACTTTGGTGGAAGGCATGCTAGGATCTGGGTACCTGAGGGATGAATATAGCCAGCCATCTAAGCTTCTTCACCCTGTGTTGGTGTCTTCTTCATAGTTCTTTTCTTACATTTTAATTATCCTCTTATTTGAGTTATACAGATGTGCATAAAGACCATACTGACATATAAGGTCAGTGAAAATTGAATTAAAGCCCTTAATCTCTCTGGATAATGCCCAGTCCTTCCACAGGCTTTCTTCTAGTCCTTCAGGTGAAGGAATGAGAATGTGTCCAAGGGTAAGAACATATATACACCACTCTTTTTGGTATGAAGTTGAGCTAAATCTTCTCCTGAATATGAGAAATAGCCTTTAATATATATTTCTGAAGGACTGTTACTATCAACATAATACCAAATAAGACTATCAAAAATGAGGCAGATACTAAATAGAATGGCGAAGGTTGGCACCCAGATAAGAATAGAATAAGAAATCAGTTACTTTATGCCAAGAATACTCCGGGAGCAAGACACTGCTCTGAATTATTTACCCCACTGCAGGATCACAAGTAAGAACCAAGGTTTAGATAGGTTGACAAGGCTTAACCAAAGCCACAGTACTAGAACACAGGAAAGTTGTGAAAATATGGGGAAGCAAGGTAGGCTGGGAAACTAGGAAACAGACAGTGGGAGGTGGGAATGTGGCCTTTAAATGGGCAAAAGGGGTAGTAGAATATATGTGACATGAAAAGAGAGATGGGGTGGTTGGGGAGAAAGAGGAGGATACAGGAAGGTGGGAGAGGCAGAGTGGGAGAGGGATCAACAAGAGCAAAGTGGAGATAAAAACAAACGCCACAATGACACCAACTCCCCTGTGTACCAGATTCACAAATCTAAGTAGAAGCCACCCTGGCTTATGTGACTGTGAGATCTCAAGCTCTCTCTGATGGACCACGCTGTATTTTATTATTATCTCACAGAAAGATGATCTTTTTAATGAGAGACAGAAAGAGGGTGGAACTAGATGGGAAGAGAAGGGGGATGTTCTGGAAGGAGTAGAGGGAGGGGAAACCATAATCAGGATATATTAGATGAGACAAGAATCTAGTTTCTTCTTCCCCTTTTATTGGAAACAAGTACTTTCCTTATACAGTATATCCTGAAGAAAAGACTTTAAGGTAACAACATAAAACATTCAGATAAAACACAGACCATCACAGCAAAGTTGAACAAGGGAAACCAACAGAAGAAGGGCTGTGAGGTTTATTTAATGTTCCCATTTTGGTTTAGACAATCAGGCTTGTCCATCTACAGTGTCTAAAGTTAGACAGAAAGAGGATGAAACTAGATGGGAAGGGCCCAAGAAAAGGCACTTTGCTGTCAAGTGTAGATTCTCTGCCCTACCCCCCCCAAAAGAAAAAAGGAAAAAGCTTGTGACCATTTTCTATGGCTTGTTTGGAAACTTCTGTAAATCTTATGTTTTAGTAAACTACTTTTTTGTTATTCTAAAAAACAAAAAAGAATCAAACTTATAGTCATGTTCGGTGTGTTTCCAAGGTCATACACAGATATATTTTTGATAGAGACCTACATAATATGGCATCCTTTCCTTCAAAAAAGGATGATGGGCATCAAAGAACCTCCACATGGAATTTTTTTTCTTTGTGGCTAAAGCTAGCCATTTGCACAAGAAACTGCCCTTGCCTTGACTGGAACAGTATGCATTCCAAACTGGACAAACAGAACACAAAAGAAAGCAACTGGCAAACTTTGCCAAGACAAGTTAGCATAGTCATTCAAAATTTCTGCTTCACAGAAAAGTCTGTCAGATATTGTAGGCTGGAGATAGTTGCCCTGATATTAAAGAGGAACCTTGGGGTGACTTCCAGGAAGCCAGCCGTCTCTGTCATTTCTTCGTTTTGAAAGTTGCTTGCTCTGCACTTCCTGTTTACCCAGGTAACATTTGATCTTCTGTTTTGCCCCACTGAACTTCCCCTTGGGGAAGGGGACGAGCAGGTGTGGGGTCAATGGCCCAGACTCCTGGGAGATGAGCTGGGTGTAGCACGCTTAGTTAATTTTAGGAAGGAGAAAGGCTTATATATTCTTCACCTGCATGGGGGAGGGGAAGCAGCTGCACTGGCATTAGAGACTCATGGGGCAGCTGGAGAATGCTTCTGTTTCTATCAGCTACTAGATGAGGGTTCTAGGATGGCATAAGTTAGTTATCAATCTCATTATCAGATTATCAGGGAAGACATTTAAGGCAGCCTCTCCACTATTGATTGTTAGATGGGACCAACCTTGTAGGTCTCTGGACATTTCTGTTTTTATTTATTTATTTTATATAACCAAGTCCATTTAAATGAAAACAAACATTTATAGACAATATTTGGGAATTTGGGCGTCGTTCTTTCCAAACTACTTCCTGCTGGTAAGGGGCACTGTCATGGGACATTTCTATAGAGTCAGTTTTCTCCTCAACCCTATAATGGCTCCCTCTATTATGGGATCTCTTTTCTTGCTCTCATGTATTCATTCCCCGAATCAATATTCCTGGTCCTTCGTGTTCTCCTCTTGCCTCCTCTTCTCCCCTTCTATTTTTGACTCCCTCTCCACTCACTGCCCCCCACTCCCACTCAGGAGATCTTGTCCCTTTCCCCTTCTGTTGGGGACCTTGTATGACCCTCTTGGGATCCTCTTTGTGTACTAGTTTCTCTGGCAGTGTGAATTGTAGTCTAGTAATCCTATGCTCTATGTCTAAAATCCACATATGAGTGAGTACATACCATGTTCCTCTTTTTGTGGCAGGGTTACCTCACTCAGCATGGTTTCAGGTTCCATCCATCTGCCTGCGAATTTCAAGGTTCCATTGTTTTTTTCCCACTGAGTGTATTCCATTGTGCCACATCTTCTTTATCCACTCTTCAGTTGTGGGGCATCTAGGTTGTTTCCAGGTATTGCTATTACAAATAGTGCTGCTATAAACATAGTTGAACAGATGTCTTTGTTGCATGGATGTGGATCTTTTGGGTATATGCCTAAGAGTGGAATTGCCTGGTCCAGTGGTAGACGGATTCCCATTTTCTTGAAGAACCACCATACTATCTCCAAAATGCCTGAACAAGTTTGCAGTCCCACCAGCAGTGGAGGAATGTTCCCCTTTCTCCATATCCTCTCCAGCATAAACTGCCATTGATGTTTCTGATTTTAGCCATTCTGACTTGAATAAGCTGGTATCTCAGAGTTGTCTTGATTTGTATTTTCATGATAGCTAAGGATGTTGAACACTTTCAGTGTCTTTCAGCCATTTTGAATTTTTCTATTGAGAATTCTCTATTCAGTCTGTACCACACATTTTAATTAAATTATTTGGTATTTTGGTGATTAGCTTCTTGAGTTCTTTGTATATTTTGGAGATCAGCCCTCTGTCAGATATGGGGTTGGTGAAGATCTTTTGCTATTCTGTGAACTGCTGTTTTGTTTTGTTGACTGTGTTCTTTGCCTTCAGGAGCTACTCGGTTTCAGGAGGTCCCATTTATTAGTTGTCAATCTCATTATCTGTGCTACTGGTGTTATGTTCAGGAAGCAGTCTCATGGACCAATTCATTCAAGGGTACCTTCCACTTTCTCTTCTAAGAGGTTCAGTGTGGCTGGATTTATGTTGAGGTCTTTGATCTATTTGGATTTAAGTTTTGTGCATGGCGACAGACATGGATCTATCTACAGTCTTCTACACACCATCATCCAGTTGGGCAGGCACCATTTGTTGAAGACACTTTCCTTCTTCCATTGTATAATTTTAGCTGATTTGCTAAAAAAAAATCAGGTGTTCATAGGTGTGTGTGTTAATATCAGGATTTTTTAGTCAATTCCATTGGTCTACCTGTATGATTTTGGGCCAATACCAAACTGTTTTCAGGACTATAGCTCTATAGTAGAGCTTAAAGTCAGGGATGGTGCTGCCTTCTGAATTTCCTTTATTGTACAGGATTGTTTTGGCTATCCTGGGTCTTTTGTTTTTCCATATAAAGTTGAGTAGTATCCTTTGAAGGTCAGTGAAGAATTATGCTGGGATTTTGATGGGAATTGCATTGAATCTGTAGATTGCTTTTGGCAAAATAGGTTGATCCTACCTATCCAAGAGCATGGGAGATCTTTTCATTTTCTAGTGTCATCTTTAATTTCTTTCTTTAAAGACTCAAAGTTCTTGTTATATAGGTTTTTTATTTGTTGGGTTAGTGTTACCCCAAGATACTTTATGTTGTTTGTGGCTATTGTAAAGAGTGATGTTTCTCTGATTTTTTTCTCAACCCCTTCATCATTTGTAAATAGTAGGGCTACTGTTTTTTTTTGTTTGTTTGTTTGTTTGTTTGTTTTTGTTTTGTTTTGTTTTTTTAGTTAATCATGTATCCTGCCACTTTCTTGAAGGTGTTTATCAGCTTTAGGAGTTCCCTGGTAGAGTTTTTCGGGTCACTGATGTAAACTATCATATTATCTACAAATAGTGAGAGTTTGACTTCTTCCTTTCCAATTCATATCCCCTTGATCTCCTTTTTTTCTTATTGCTCTAAATAAAACTTCAAGTACAATATTGAAGAGATATGGAGAGAGTGGGAAGCATTGTCTTGTTCCTGATTTTAGAGGAATCACATTAAATTTCTCTCCATTTAGTTTGATGTTGGCTGTTGATTTACTGTATATTGCTACTATTATGTTTAGGTGTGTTCCTGTTATCCCTTACCTCTCCAAGACCTTTATCATGAAGGTGTGTTGGATTTTGTCAAAGGCTTTCTCAGCATCTAGTGAGGTGATCATATGATTTTTCTTTTTCATTTTCTTTATGTGGTGGATTACATTGATGTATTTTCATATGTTGAACCATTCGTGGAATGAAGACAACTTGGTCATAGTGGATGAGTTCTCTGATGTGTTCTTGGATTTTATTTGCCAGTATTTTATTGAGTATTTTTGCATCAATGTTCATGAGAGATATTGGTCTATACCTTTCTTTCTTAGTTGTGTCATCATGTGGCTTAGGTACCAAGGTAATTGTAGCATCATAAAAAGAGTTTGGCTATGAATCTTCTGCTTGTATTGTGTGGAACACTTTGAAGGGTATTGGTATTAGCTTTTCCTTGAATTTCTGGTAGAGTTCTACAGTGAAACCATTAGACCCTGGAATTTTTTTTTTTTTGAGGCTTTTGATAACTGCTTCTATTTCATTAGGGGTTATAGGTCTATTTAAATTGCCTATCTGTTTTTTATTTAATTTTGGTAAGTGATAACTATTGAGAAATGTGTCCATTTCTGTTAAATTTGTAAATTTTGTGGAGTACAGGTTTTCAAAGCATAACCTGAAGAGTCTCCGGGTTTTCTCAGTGTCCACTGTTACATCCCCCTTTTCATTTCTGATTTTTCTGATTTGCCTGCTCTCTCGCTCTCTCTCTCTCTCTCTCTCTCTCTCTCTCTCTCTCTCTCTCTCTCTCTCTCTCTGCTTTTTGTTAGTTTGGATAAAGGTTTGTCTGTCTTGTTGATTTTCTTGAAGAAGCAACTCTTTGTTACATTGATTCTTTTTATTGTTTTCCTAGTTTCTACTTTATTGATTTCAGCCCTCAAATTGCTTATTTCCTGGTGTCTACTCCTCCGGGTGAGTTTGGTTCTTTTTGTTTTAGAGCTTTCAGTTGTGATGTTAATTCTCTAATGTGATTATCCTCCATTTTCTTCATATGGGCACTTAGTGCAATGAACTTTCCTCTTAGCACTGCTTTCAAAGTGTCCCATAAGTTTGGGTATGTTGTGACTTCATTCTCATTGAATGCTAGGAAGTTTTTAATTCTGTTCTTTATTTCTTCCTTGACCCAGGAATGGTGCAATTGCTCATTATTCAGTTTCATAAGTTTGTAGGTTTTCTGCAATTTGTGTTCTTGTTGAATTCCAACTTAAAAGCATGGTGGTCTGATAAGATACAGAGGACTATTCCAATTTTTTGTATCTGTTGATGTTTGTTATGTTGTGGAGTATGTGGTCGATTTTAGAGAAGTTTCGATGTGGCACTGAGAAGAAGGTATATTCTTTGTGTTTGGATGGAACGTTTTATAGATGTCTGGGACATAACTTCTGTTTGAATTTATCATTTTTGAGTGATATATGTATTTCTTCCATTGCATCTTCAATTCCTTTATTATGTTTAGTCATGTCTCTTGTAGCCCTAGTCTTTTCAGAACTATCATTCTAAAGGGATGTTGGATTTTGTCAAGGTCCCTTTCTGCATGTAATGAGATGATCTTGGGAGTTTCTTTTTTTTTTTCAGTCTGTTTATATGGTGGATAACATTTATTGGTTTTAATATATTGAACTTTGGGATAAATCCTACTTGACCTTGGTCAATGATCTTTTTGATGTGTTCATGGATTCCATTTGCAAGTATTTTATAAAGAATTTTATATCTGCATTCATAAGATAAATTTTTCTGCAATTGTCTTTCCTTGTTGGGTCTTTATGTGATTTCAGTATCAGGGTAACTGTGACCTCATAAAAAGAATTGACAATGTTTCTTCTGTTTCTATTTCCTGGAATAATTTGAGGAGTAATGGCATCCACCCTTCTTTGAAAATCTGTGTTAAAAACTTCTAGCTCTGGCCTTTTTCTTGTTGAGAGGCTTCTAATTACTGCTTCTAATTCACTAGGAGTTACACATCTGTTTGAATTGCTTATGTGATCTTGGTTTAACTTTGTTAGGCATTATATATCAACAAATTATCTATTTCATTTAGATTTTCCTATTTGGTTTTAAAGTGTATCCTCATGATTCTCTTTCCTTGGTGTTTGATGTTACATCCCCCTTTTGTCTCTAATTTCATTAAGCTGGATCTTCTCTCTCCACCTTTTAGTTAATTTAGATAAGGGTTTGTCAATATTATTGATTTTCTCAAAGGACTCTGTTTCATTAACGCTTCATATTATCTTTTTATTTCATTGATTTCAGCCCTCAGTTTATTTCTTGTATAAGGGCATGTCATTCCAGAGGTCACTGAATCTCTTGCCACATGTCGATGAAGGAGAATGTAAGAGCAGTTGTTATGATGCAGCTGCGCAGGAATACAGTGCATGGGAACCTTGGCGGGTCCCATGACAAAAAGCTGGGACCAGGGCAGATGAGGGACTGGGCAGATGGGAAACAGAAACCTGTAGACATGACTTATATTGAAAGATTGTTGTGCAGAGGTAAGAATGAAGGCAAGGAACGAGAGAAGAGATAATGAAAGACAGAGACAGAGAGACAGAGACAGAAAAGAGATGCCTCCTCAGAGAGACAACAGAAGAAGAGGAAGAGAAGTGGGCGGAGTGTTTCTCTTAAAGAGACCTCTGTGCCTGTGTACAGAGCCAGGGTGCTTAGAATTAGGTTTTTCAGCCCGTCACGGGTCTTGTCCCGCCACCGCGCCAGCCCCAATTAACACAATGAGACTCTGTATTTGATATAATTCTGTTGGCCCGTTACTTGTTTCTTATCGGCTAGCTCTGTCTTAAGTATTAACCCATTTCTATGTATTTCCATGTGGTCTTACCAGCGAGAGGCAGCTGGTGGTTCTATTCTCTCCAGATTCTCCATCTTGACCTCCTCCTTACTACTTCCTCTTTCCTCCTTGTCTCCTAGTCCCTCCTATCTCCTTTCCTATTGGCCAACAGTGTTTTTTTTATTCATTAACCAGTATGAGAAACATAAATACATAATGGCATCTCCCATCAGTACCAGATTCAAGGGGCAGGACCATGTCAGCCTGGATTACAACAGTTGTAAAAAACCATGACATACCTGGTATTGCATGGGGCATCAAAGTGTCCAGGTCTCAAGCCTATGTTTCTGTGAGATCCAGAGGGAATCATTTAAATCTCCCACTGAACTAATATATAAAAAAGAGAAGTTAGTTTAAAGAACTTAGAATAATCAGGCAATAGATGCTCTGGGTGGATGTGTATAACTCCTGCAAGGACACACACATGGGAATCTGGAATACTGCTCCTTGCTCTGACTACTATTGTGAGAGCTCAGTCTCCATGCCGCTTCCTGGTGTGATATATTTGTGGTCTCTCACATTTGAAGATACCAGTTTACATCAGAAACAAGTGACCAAGAAAGAGGGATTAATCACTTCAAATCCCAATTATAAAAAGGGTCAAATCTTAGCTAGTAAAAAAAAAAACATGTGGGAAAGTACTTTTAAATATCTCTAATGATATTTATGAATATGAACTCTCATTCCATTTGAAGTGAGAAATCAATTAGTATAAAAGTATTTTATTGTAAATCATGACACTTTGGGCAAAAAATATTTGCTTCCATGATTATAGAATGTGGATTTTTCTTTTGAAATATGGCCATAATAGTGCGTGACCAGATTAATTTTAATACCCTCTATTTAAGCATTATACACTTTAATAAATTACAGTCGAAAGGCATTAAGCTGAAGACTACTGCTCCCAAAACCACAGGATCTTGGAAGTAATACTATTACCCTATGGTGCTATGATCTCACGGAAGAATATCATAAAACTGAAGGGTGTCCAACCACAAGGAGACTGGGGACATACAAAAAGAAACAGGCTCAGTTCCACTAGCATAGACCACACTGAGATGAATAGATAGACTACAAATAACAGAGGATCAGCAGGAAGACGTTTAGTACCCCAGATGCTGCAGAAGCATGGTGGCTTCAGCTACTGAAATGGCAGGCACTGTGCGCTGGAACCCCAACCCCTGGACAGTCACTGGCATATTACAGAGGCCCCTGGGCAAGCGACAGGCAATCTCTTAAAGGACTCATCATTTAAGTAGGTCAGTACTGATGCTACAAAGACAAAGTTTTATAAATGCAGTACTTTGCCATACACACTGACACAACAGCATCAGATCACTATCCAGCCATCCTTTGGAACCTGTGTGCCCGCATAGTTCAGCAATTCATTTCTTCGGGATGTACCTTGAAGGGTTCTGACTGACAGTGCTAGAAGAGATGTGAATAAGAACATTCCTGGGACTGTTTTGAGAGTAGATATGCTGTGATGCATCCATGCAGAGGACTCCAAGCTCCAATGCAGTATAGTAGCTTGTGTTTATCTCACAAAAATGCTCTTGACTGTGAGTATACCTTTCAGAACAATGCAAGGCTTCTGATGGAGAGCCTGTGCTTTCCCAGGCAAGAGAATCAAGAGGCATTCTAAGATGTTTCAATCCATCTCGCTGACAATCAGGGAAGGATAGTGACTACCACTAGTCATTGCATGCTATCAAATCAGGTGTAAACCAGGGTACAGGGTTGATTCTCAATTTTGTTCCCAAAAAAGAGGAATGTCTTGCATTTTTACATTCTCTATGATACTAAAGGACAACAACCAATAAACTAAATAGGAGATGGCATCCATACCTATTTGAGTCATAGTTCTGAAATTGTCTATCATCACTAATTAACACAGAGAAAACCCAGAAATGGCTTATGGTAGAAATAATGTTACTCCTACATTAACCACCTTTTTTCACACTTCTTAAAAAAAAAGTAATCAGTATTGTCCACACGCTGTAGGATTTTATGAGATATCCATATGTAGTGAAAATATGAAAACTAAAGACAGAAATGATGAACACCAAGTTCAATATAGTGAATCCCACAAGAAAAACTAAGAACTGTTTGAAGATACAGGCATAAGGCATTTGTAATGTGAGGCAAGTTTGTCATTCAGTCATTCTGAAAGACCCCCCCTATGCATATTGCCTGTTTGAGCTGCTCTTGCCAATTTGCCAAGGTTGAGTTATGAGAAAAGTACAGGAGGGAACCAGGTGCTGCTCTCATCCAACGCCAACCAGATATCTGTGGTCTGCAGCTTGGACCAAAGCAAGGTCAGCAGGACGGTATCCAGGATGCTGAGATAGTCATAACTAAATTCCTTGTATTCTTTGTGCCCAACCCGAATAACCAACTGTCCTTGGTTAACTACAACTGCTACATTTAGATGAAACAATGAAATCCCTGTAACCATGCTTCTGCTTCTGTAAGCCTGCTTCTTGCCACCCCAACCCTCCTATATAAACTGCATATACTTTAACCACACATGCTCTCTCAGTCTCCCAAAAGACTGAAGCGTCCACAGGTACCTTTAAACAACCTCTTGCACTTGCATCCAGTAGTCTGGTCTCGTCTCTTGGGGCAAGGGCCTTCCCCTGGCAGGCTCCAAACTCTTGGGGGGTCTTTCAATTCTGTTTGTCTTTATCAATTAGCTGGCTTGATGTCGAGACAGAGTCTCAATGTAGTAGAACACGGGCTGTCCTTAACAATCAGTCCTCTGGCCTCCCCAACTGCTGGGGTTACAAACCTGGACCTCCATAGATGGTGCTTCATGCACCATATATAAGTATCAGATATTTCATAGAAATTTAAAACTCTTTAACCCAAAAAAGAGTAATTCCACTGTTAACTCGTCTATCCACAAGATCGTTTATTCAATAGTTATGACCATCTACATTATGCTGTGTACCCTTTTTGGAAGTTAGGAAGAAAGGAACACAGGGGATGCAATCCCATAGCTAAAATGCTTGCCTGGTGTACACAAAGACGCCCAGAACTATAGAAACTGGCCATGGTGGCACACACATGTCATCTTAGCACTTGGAAAGTAGAGGCAGGTGGAGCAGATGTTCAAGTCCACTCTTGGCTACATAGTAAGTTTGAAACCAGCCTGGTCTACTTGAGGCCTTGTCTCAAAACAAAATTAATAATAATAATAATAATAATAATAATAATAATAATAATAATAAATGGAAAGAGGGAAAGAAGAAAACTAAAACAGTCAGTGACCTCAGAGGTTTATAAACTATTCGGAATGGCAAGGCACAGAGGGGTACTGCAGCAACAGTGTGTAACAGTGAAGGCATTTGTGTGGGAAAGGAAGAGCCCTGCCCCCCCACCCCCACCCCCACCCCCACCCAGTCAAAAGCACAGGCAGACTGTCTCCCAGGCATGGCGCTAAGAATGGAGGAGATTATGAGAATGAAGCAAGCCCAACTCCACAGGCAGAAGTCGTAAATCCCACAATGGCTTCTTTCTTGGCTCTTCTTTCTAGTGTGTGGTGCAATCAATCCATTTACTCGGCAAGTGCTTCCGGTTGGGTCTGGGCTATTTCAAACACTTTTTACAATGGCTGAAATCTGCACAAAGGGTGATTTTGTGCTGTGTTGTTCTTCTCTTTCAGTATAAATGTCACAGTTCTTCTCGTGGAGATGTAACGGTGACGAGGCTATACCCATCAGTCATTCTAATGCCTTGCTTTTGAAGAGCACTTTGCAGGTCTTTCCCCCAGAGTACTTAATGAAAGAGGATATTGCTCCAGACAGACAGCCTGTGCTCTCCCATACTACTGAAGCAAAGAGCATTCTGGGAGCTTTCGATTCATCTTACTAACAATAATTTGTGCAGGGCAGGACAGGACATACCACTAGTCATTACTTGACATCAAAATGGGTGTAAGATAGAGGGGGTAGGGCAGGTTCAGGTTCCTCAATTCTGTTACCCAAGGGAAAAGAATAGCCTTCATTTTTACACTTGCTATGATACTAGACGCACCAGCCACTAAACTAAATAGAAAATGGCATTCATATTTATTTGAGTCATAATTCTAAAGTTGTCCATCATCATGAAATAGCACAAAAAATTAAAAAAAAAAAAACCAGAGTGGCTTGTAGTAGAATTAATACTATCCCTACATTAGCTACCTATTTTGCCCATTTAGAACAAAAAACAAAATAGTCATCTAATATTACCCACATCCACAATTTAAAATACCTTCTTTATGTTCACACACACAAATTAATTTATATGATATGGCTCCACAATCTAAGTCTACCCCTCACATTGTGCGGATTCGTAGACTGAATCCTGGTTTAAACAATAAAAACTGTGTAGGTGAACTGGCACCTGAACTCTCTTTATCCCTCGGCCCCATGGTGCAAATTTCCCATGAGCATAGGCAGCCACACTGATCTGTGGCGGTAACTCGGGGTAGCTGTGGGATCCACCCAGACTCTCACTAGGCTTTGCGGCTTTTAGGGATGATTCTGAAATGTTTGTCTTTCATTCACAGGTGGCCGGTTCTCTGTTTACTGAAACCTAAAGATGTCAGAATGGTTGCTTTTCCCCTGGGTAGAATGAGGTAAGTAAAACAGCAGCCTACTGTGAGCAGGAGACACCCCTCTCATGTTTGAGTGGTGTCAATTTTGTAAAGATTCGTGGCATTAACCATAAGAAAAATAAAGCACATTAAGTGAAGAACAAAAGGACAAAAATTTAACTTCTCTTGAAATATACAATAAAATGAGACAAAGAAGCTCAGAGTTGCTTTGTTGTCTGGTTGGGTGATTAACTGGTTGGTTTTTAACTATGGGGCGGGGAAGTAAGCTTGTGCTTCTCCAGGTCTGGACCACACGTTTATAGGCAGACCTTGAGTGACCACAAATGCTCCTGCATCCCCATCATTCATTTTAGACACAGGACATTCTCATTTGCTTCGTGTTAGACATAAACTGCTCTAAGCGGTAGGTTCTCTGGAGCCCAGGAGAGCCCCCTCTCAAACAAACACATGTCTGTCACTTGTTCTTCTCCATGTGAGGGCACTGGCAGTCCCCACCTAGTCCCAGTCAGAGATCAGAGTCACCTACACACTCTGACTGACTCTAGCAGAGTCAGTCTCCTGTGGAGTAGACAGATTTCACAGCACTGGTTCATCTGCCACTCAAGATGCTTTGGGTTATTCCTGGGTACATCTTTTTGATGGGAATTGTCATTTTCCCAAGTACACTAATCCTCAGATTTGGGCATGTGCCATTTCCCTTTGTTGATCTGGGTTTCCTGGACCTTATACTGACTGTAAATTATGCTCTCTTGGGATTACACTAGATGTGGTGTTTATTGTGCATTTAATAATTTCTTTCTTTGATTCCTTTCCCACTGCTGTAATAAAATGTCCTTGGGGGGGTGGAAGGGACTAAGGAAGGAAAGGTTTATTCTAGCACAGAGTTCAAGGTTCAGTCCTTCATAGCAGAGAATTCAAGGCAGCAGGAGCTTGCAGTAATTGGCCTCTTTGTATCTAGGGTAGGAAGATGGAGGAATGAATGCCTGTGCTCACCTTTCCTTCTAAACGTTATACAGCCCAAGGTCCTTGTCCGGGGAATGGCGTTCCCCACAGTTAATTTGGGTCTTCCCACATCTTGATTTTTTACCTTGATTAAATTTAGTTTAATAAAGATAATCTCTCACAGGCATACCCAGAGATCCATCTTCTTGGTGATTCTTGATCTTGACAAGCTGACAATTAACATTACCCATCACAACAGTTTTACCATAGATTAGTCCTATCACAAGAAATACAACTCCCAAAAAACTAACTGGAGAATCTGATCTTGCCCTTAGGTGATTACCACACCATCACACTTCATCAATCTTTTGAAGAACCAGCTTAATGTGGAGATGATTCCTGGTCCCAGAAAATGTAAAACCAACACAGGACAGAGGAAAATAAAGAAAGCCAGGCCTGATCATAGCTTTATGCCTTCATGTGATATGTTCATTCTGTCCTTCCTTACCAGGGTGGACTGGGCATAGTCACTCAACTTCTTTGAGTCCTAATCTCATCATTTCTAAAATGGGAATAATAGTCCCATTCAGTGATAACCATACCCCAGGTGTTGCTTGGTGTGGCATATAAAAGGCCTTCAGGAGAGGAAACCTCTGGGTCCTAGTCCACGTCACCATTTAAGATTGATGTTGTGCACTGCCTTTATCAGGGAAGCTTCTTACTGAAGCAGATGGTATTTTATGCACAAACTTTTAACTAGTCAAATTACTTAGAATAAGTAGCCATGGGATGCTCAACCCCAGACAAGATACTGTATAAATGTGGAATGCTTATCCCCAGCTAAGATAGCTGTATCACTGTCGGATGCTCATCCCCAGATAGGAGACTTGTATCATCCACTCAAACGCTCAAGGAGCATCACAGAATGCAAGAACCAGAGGAAGTAGCTCTGCAAAACACATATCTTCTGACATGCTATATCCTTTTCACTCAATGACTCACTACAGCTGTTGTCCATACAAGATTTCATCATGGATCAAGGAGAGCTCCAGGAGGCTTCATTCCTTCCTCATATACTGGCAGTTAATGGTTGTTGGGGAAAGAGTGCCATTTTGTCAATGGTATAGCCACTAACAAGTTGTCCTTGCTCCAGTAAACGACATCCGTGCTCAGACAAAATACCCTAGTTAAACTCAGTGCATCACATGAGAAAAGATGGCATGAAATGGGGGGAATTTGGAAGGAGGATGAAGTCAATAGGAGGAGAGGAGAATAGGAGAGTAAAATAACTGAAATTCATTATATATATCATGTCTGTGAGAAAGAAAGAAACCTCTGTCAAACTATGGTTAAAATATGGCACAGTACCAGCTCCTTAGATGAAGCCAATGTAGATAAAGGAGAATGAGCCAGTGTGGTGGTTCACGCTTGAACATCCAGCAAATGGGAGGCTGAAGTAGGTGGACTATTGTGAGTTTGAGGCCAGCTTGGGCAATAGAATGAGTTCTAGGTCATCCAGGCCTGGAATGAGCTCCTGCTTCATAAAGGTGGGGTTGGGGAAAGGAAACTCAGGAAGGATAGTTGAAAGACACCCATGCCATTATTTCTTTACAAAATATATTTCCATTCACAGTCACAGAAGAGAGCCATTCAGATCACAGGATTTCTGGACGGTGTGAAGTTCTATATGCGTAGCCAACCTCCCTCTGGGTATGGGTTTCGCTCCAGAGAAACTTCGGAGTCTTATTTCAATTTGAAATCTTGTACTTAATCTTCTATGCATTGAGATTCCATCAGGTAGAATCCATTCAGAGAATTGCTTCCTGAAATGATATGTGATTCATTCATTCACATCTCCAAGCTATTTAGAGGTAATTATCCATGGGATTTTATCATTAGTTTGAAAGACACTGCAGTTGTTTTTCTGTCAGTATAATTTTAAGCCACACAGGATCATTAGCTGGGAAAACATCTTTGAAAAGGGTGTATAACTGATTCCCTCCCTGGGATGGCAAGATTTATGTCAGAGAAATATGGTGCCGCAAACAGGACCTTAACACACCAGCTGTCCTCAGGATTAACATCTGAGTGCCCTACTTGGCACTGCTCATAGCAAGTACATGGGAATTCACATATAGAAAGAGGTCCAGAAAATGTAAAGTTATTTCTAGGGCCACAGAAGCCTTCTATGAAAACAAGAAAACAATGCAAGGTTATTATGTTGATAAATTATGCCTCCATTGAAACTGTGCAGAAAAGAGAGAGGGAGAAGAGAGAGAGAGATTCCAAAGTTTCATTATTTACTTATTCTTATCCATTTTGCATTGGACAATAAGCACCTCAGACTTCATTCTAGATTTGAAGGCCAACTTGGGGGTAGTCAGCATTTAGCTTCTGACAGCTTCCTTGGCCACAAAGTGAGAGGCAGATATACCACTTTTTTGCACAATTTGATAGAGCTACTGTCTTTTTTTCAATCCTAGCCATGACTTTAGTGACCTTACCATATAGAAAGGTCAGGGAAAAAGTGTTTTCAGAAGTGTTATCTCTCTTACTTTCTTTTTAGTCCTCCTCTTTTCAGGACTGGGGATTGGAGCCAGAGCTTTGGGCATGCTTTGCAGCTGTAGCCCAAGCCTTCAGAAGCTTAACTTTTGTTATCATCGTATTTCTTGCCACCGAGCATCAGGAAATTCTGTCTCAGGAATGGAATGTAGTCAGAGCTACCTCCACAAACTAAGCAAAGATAGGAAATCAAGGGCAGGTGGGGCAAACCAGTCAGAGTTGGATGTTTATGGCTTGCACACATTGACAGTTTCAGAGAGGAACTCAATTACATTGGTTCTAAGGGAACCATGACATCTGTTCCGTGGCTTTCCATGATCTCCATGTGACAAAGGGAACTGGGTTTTCTGTCCTATATCTGTCAGGTTAACAACCTGTACTTTCGAGGAAATCATTCGACTAGTCTCAACTCCTTCATGTATAATCTAAATGTATAAAAACATAAACCATCTAATAGATTCATGAGAGCTGGTTCAGTCCTATGTTGGTTCCCGAACTGTCAGTCTGTGGTCCGTGAGCTCCCACTTGCTCAGGTCAGCTGTTTCTGTGGGTTTCCCCAGCATGGTCTTGACCCGTTTGCTCATCATGCCTCCCTCTCTGCAACTGGATTCCAGGAGTTTGGCTCAGTGTTTAGCTGTGGGTATCTGCTTCTGCTTCCATCAGCTACTGGATGAAGGCTCTAGATGGCATATAAGGTAGTCATCCATCTCATTATAGGAGAAAGGCATTAAAGGTAGCCTCTCCACTACTGCTCAGATTGTTAGTTGGGGTCATCCTTGTGGAGATTTCCCTAGTGCCAGGTTTCTTGTTAAGCACCTAACCTCTCCCTCTATTCAGGTATCTCTTTTCTGGTTCTCCTTCGCTGCTCTAGTTCCATCCATTTGTCAGCAATTTAAAGATGTCATTGGTTTTTACTGCTGAGTAGTACTCCATTGTGAAAATGTATCACATTTTCTTTTTTTTTTTTAAGTATTCTATAAATCTCTCCTTTTGTCTTTTTTTATATTTTTATTTCAATTAGAAACAATCTTATTTTACCTATCAGTCCCAATTCCCTCTCCCTCCCATCCTCCCATACCCCCCAACCCCACCCCACTTCCCATCCACTCCCCAGGGAGGGTGAGGCCTTCCATGGGGGATCATCAAAGTTTATCACATCATTTGGGGCAGGGCCCAGGCCCTCCCCTGTGTATCTAAGCTGAGAGAGGATCCCTCCATAGAGGAAAGCCCATTCATGCACTATAGATAAATACTGGTTCCACTGCAAGAGGTTCCATAGACTGCCCAGGCCCCCCAACTGACACCCATGTTCAGGGGGCCTGATTCAGTCCTATGCTGGTTCCCCAGCTGTCTGGCTAGGGTCCAGGAGCTCCTACGTACTCAGGTCAGCTGTTTCTGGTACCACATTTTCTTCATCCATTCTTTGATTGAGGGGCATCTAGGTTGCTTCCAGGTTCTGGCGATTACAAATAATGCTGCTATGAACATAGTTGAACAGATGTCCTTATGATATGAATGTGCATCCTTTGGGAACTGGGATTGGTATGTAAAATAGATTGTTTTTAATTTAAATAAAAATGTATTTTAAAAAGGAATCCTGAGAGCTAATGAGGTAATGAGTGCCCAGCAGGGTGCCCCAGAAGGTGTGAACAACCCTCAACACCAAAATAGTCACCTACAAAGCTCAGGCTGAGAATCACACAGTCTAATTACCAAACTACATCAGAAAGAACTCACAATGCTTAAGGTGGAGTTTGTAGCAGGCTGAATTAAAAGCTTTCCTCGGCCATGTGTGGTCCATGGGCCGTGGATTAAACATACCTAGAAGTGCCTAGCTTAGATGAAGCACATAAAGAGTTACTGCATTGTTAGATTTTTCCAATTAGTGCTTCATGTTAAAGATAAATTTCTAAAGTGTACAAATAAAGGATAACAAGTATTTTCAAAAGCCTAATTTATCAGTAAATGCAACCCACCATATAAACAAACTGAAAGAAAAAACCATATGACCATCCCATCATAAGAAGAAAAGGTCTTTGACAAAATCCAACACTCCTTCACGGTATAAGTCTTGGAGAGAATAGGGATACAAGGAGCATACATAAGCATAATAAAGGCAGCTTACAGAAAACCTATAGCCAACATCAAATCAAATGGAGAGACACTCAAAGCAATTCCACTAAAATCAGGAACAAGACAAGGCTGCTCACTCTTTCTATACCAATTCAGTATAAAGCAATAAGACAACTGAAGGAGAACAAGAGGATACAAACTGGAAAGGAAGAAGTTAAAGTATCCCAATTTACAGATAATATGATAGTGTGTGTGTGTGTGTGTGTGTGTGTGTGTGTGTGTGTGTGTAAAAATCCCACCAGGAAATTCCTACAACTGATATACACATTCAGCAAAGTAGCTAAATACAAGATTAACATACAATAATCAGTAGTAGAAAAATGGGAATTGATCAACCTGAAGGTCCAGCTATGACTTGGGCATATACCCAAAGGACATTCCATCCTACCACAAGACAACTGTTCAAGCATGTTTGTTGCTGCTTTATTCATAATAGTCAGAAATTAGAAATAACAATGTTGTCCCTCAACAAAATCATGGGCAAAGAAAATGTGGTATATTTATACAATGGAGTGATACAGAGAGATATGTGGATATTAGTCATTAAATAAATGATACCAACCTACAATCCATAGACCCAGAGAGGTTAGGTATAGAGGAAGGGGCAGAGGGGGAGAAGAACACATATATCGCCCTGGGAGGGGGAATAGAATAAATTTTACGAGTGCACTGGGATAGGGTAGAACACAGATCAGAGGATTAGGTATGGAGGGAGAGGGGACATGGAGTTAGGGAGAGAATCTGGGGAAAGACAGAATTGAAGGGCATTTGAGAGATGGCATGGAATCTTAGTGCTCTGGAAGTCAGAAGAGTCCACTGGACCCATGAAACTGGAGTTACAAATAGCTGTGGGCCACCTTGTGGGTGCCTGGATCTAAACTCAGGTCCTCTGCAACACCAGCTAATGCTCTAAACTGCTGAACTATGTCTCTGGCTCTGTAACTATGCTACACTAAGAGTGAGGACTGTTTAAATAATTTAAACAGACTATGGAAGACTATTACTTGCCTCGTTGCCTTGTCAAAAATGGGATGTATCTTACTTGGCATCCTATTGGCATTAGATATTTAACCATTCCTCATATGAAGCAATTCTCTTCTATATTTTTCATTATTATTGTCTGGCATGCCTCTTCCTAAGTCGGTGATTCTCAACCTGTGGGTCATGACACTTTTGGGAGTCGAACAACCCATTCACAAGGGTCTCCAAAGACCATCAGAAAACACAGCCATTTACATTATGATTCATAACGGTAGCAAAATTACAGTTCTGAAGTAACAACAAAAATAATTTTATGGTTGGGGGTCACCACACCTGAGGAACTGTATTGAAGGGTCACAGCATTAAGAAGGTTGAGAACCACTGTCCTAAATGTCTCTGTCCACTGTGGGTTGAATGAAAATGGCCTCCAGAAGCTCATACATGTGCATACTTAGTCTCCAGTTAGTGAGCTGTTTAAAAAGGATTGGGGGTGTGGCCTTGTTGGAGGAGGTGTGCCACTGAGAATGTTTTGAGGTTTCAAAAGCCCTCACCAGGCCAGGCCTCTCTGCCTGCTGCACAGATCAGAATGTAAAGTTCTGAGCTCCTCCTCCATTGCCATGCAGGTCTGCTTCTCACCATGGTGATTATGGACTAAGCTTCTTAAACTGTAATCAAGCCGCTAATTAAATGATTGCCTTTATAAGAGTTGCATTAGCCATGGTCTCTCTTCACAGCAATAGAACAGTAATTAAGACAGCCATTCAGGCTTCTTTATGTATGCAATGATACATTCCCAGGTAATGCGAAAGTTAACTGTATGTGTAAATTCGACTGAGCTAAGGCACACACAAATAGCTGATAAAGCATTAATTTTGTACATGAAAGATGTTATTTCCAGAAAAGGCTATCAGTTGAACCTGTAGACTGGGCAAAGGTCACCCTCACCAATGTAGTTGGGCATCATCCAATCAATTGAGGAGCACAAAAACCAAAAAAGAAAAAAGCAGAGAAAAAAAAAATATTGCCATGTTTCTCCCCCTAGTTCTTTCCTCCCTCTCCCTCCTCTCCATCGCTTCGCTTCCCTCTCTCTCTCTCTCTCTCTCTCTCTCTCTCTCTCTCTCTCTCTCTCTTTCCCTCTCTCTCTCTCTCTCTCTCTCTCCTAGTCCCTCTCTTTTGAGACCCTTAGATATCAGGTCTACTGTTTTTCAGGTTTTTGGATTCCAGGACTTAATATGAGCAACACTATATATTATCATACCTCCAAATTTACAGACTGCACAGCCAGCTTCCCTGGTTTTCTAGCTTGCAAATGGCAGATCAATGGATGTAACATCTATTGTCATCATAGGCATCAATTTAGGTGCGTGTGTGTGTGTGTGTGTGTGTGTGTGTGTGTGAGAGAGAGAGAGAGAGAGAGAGAGAGAGAGAGAGAGAGAGAGAGGGAGAGAGCACTGTCAGTATGATTTCTCTTGAGAGCCTAACTCATATATAACTTTTTTCCTTTAATTGAAAGTAGCTTTTTGTTTCACATGATAAATTCTGATTAATATTTCCTTTCCTTCTGCTCTGGATAGGGGCATGTATACAGATCTCCTTCCAGCCCTAGGACCCCACCTGGAACAGACACATGCAGGCCCTGTGCATGCTGCCACGGTCTCTGTGAGTTCATATGTCTGTGAAACCTGTTGACTTAAGGGACCTGGTTTTCTTGGTGTCCACCATTCCCTGGTTCTTACATTCTCTCTGCCTCCTTTTCTGCAGGGTTCCATGAGCCCTAGTGGGAGGGATTTGATGGAGACATCCATTTAGACCTGAGTGTCTCAAGGTCCCTCACTCTGTGTAATGTCTGGCTGTGGTCTCTATGTATGTTCTCATCTGTTGCAGGAGGAAATTTCTCTGATGGTGGCTCAGCAAGTCATTGATCTGTGAGTACAGCAGGATGTCATTAAGGGGCATTTTGTTGCTGCTTTTTTTTATAAACATTAGTGTTTGATTTTAACAACAGGTCCCTGGGTTATCTAGTTGCCTTGATTCTTTGTCATCCAGGCAGTAGCAAGCATGAGTTCCATCTCGTGGAGTAGGTCTTAAGTCAGATCAGATATTGACTGGTTACTCTCTCAAGCCTGTGCCACCTTGCACCAGAGTATTTTGTCGTCAGAACTCCATGGAAGATCAAATGGTTTGTACCTGGGTTGGTTTACATTTCTCTTTTGGCAGCATCCAGAGTACCTTCCTATACAGAGGAGGCTAGAAAATAGATGTATATAAGTTATGGTTGGGTAGCTTAGGGTTCCAATGGTACTACTAACAGAGAATATGGGGATTATCTCTGACTCTTTTGCATATTTTAGGGGCCCTTTCTCTCCTACTGTATTGTTCTGTCCATCCTTAATATGAGGGGCTGTGCCTAATTTTATTATAACTTGATATGCCATGTTTGGTTGATATCTCTGAGAAGCCTGCTCGTTCCGAAGAGAAAGGAGAAGCAGATCTTGGAGAGAGGGGAGGTGGACAGGGGCTAAAAGATAGCAGAGAGGGGAAGCTGTGATCAGATGTAATATATGAGACAAAATTTTTAAAAGATAATAAAAATAAGAAACTTGGCTTGGGTATATTATATATTCATTTTCATTCAGTTCTAAAAAGTCTTTAAAGTCTTAAGTTTATGTCGACCTATTTTTCATTTAGTAGAGGTTGTTAAGTTTCAATGACTTTGAAAGCTTTCTGTTGTTGCTTTTGTTGTTGATATCCAACTTTATCCACAGTGATCCAATAGGAAGCAGGATGTTATTTCAATTTTCTTGTATCTGTTGAGTCTTGCTTTGTGTCCAAGTATGTAGTCAATTTTGGAAAAAGTTCCATGGGGTGCTGAGCAAGTATAATCTTCTGTATTCGGGTGAAAAGTTCTGTAAATATCTGTTTGGTCCATTTGGTTTATAACATCCATTAGCTCCACCATTTCTCTGTTTAGTTTTGTCCAAGTGACCTGTCTGTGGCAAGCGTGAGGTATTAAAGTGTCCTGATATTAGTGTGTGAGAGTCAATGTGTGATTTAAGCTGTGGTGGTATTTCTTTTATGAACTTGGGTGTCTTTGTATTTGGTATATAGATGTGAAGAATTACACCACCCTCTTTTCGTTTGCCTTTAAAAGAGATATAGTGATTCTGCAGCAGAGGACAGGAAAATATTTCTCTTTCAAGCAAAAAAAGAGTATATGTGTATACATACATGTGTAACATATATATGATATATATATGGCATATGTACATTATACACATAGCATAACAGCTATAATTAAGTTCTCTAGAGAATAAAATCAGAGTAGATTTTATTTTTAAAGTTTAAACAGAACAAAAAGTCATTATACGTTACTGGCTACCTTTAAGCAACTAAGATGGGGAAACATACACAAGGAAAACTGGCCGAGAACAGCCTTTTATTTTAATATATTTTAGTAGTTAATTATGATTAACAAGATAATTCATATTTCAGCAGAATTCACTGAAATTAAATGTGGAAAAAAAAGCACTGGGATGAAAAATAAAATGAGCCATACTCTTGCCAGAAAAGACTAAGCATATTTTCTCACCAGTCCAACAAATCCTTAACCTCATGAAAAGGCCAAACCTAATAGTAATAGGTATAGAAGAAGGCAGAGAAATAAAGCTCAAGGGTACAGAAGACATATTCAACAAAATCATAGAAGAAAACTTTCCCAACCTAAAGATGGGCATGCCTATGAAAGAACAAAAAGCTTACAGAACATCAAATAGACTGGATTGCAAAATAAATAAATAAATAAATAAATAAATAAATAAATAAATCCCCTCGCCACATAATAATCAAACAACAAACTTGTAGAATAAAGAATAAAGGAAAATGGCCAAGTAATGTATAATGGCAGACCTAACAAAATTACACTCAATTTCTCAATACAAACCCTGAAAGCCAGAAGGTCCTGGGTAGATCTCTTAACAAATGTTAAGAGCTCAGGGATGCCAACCCAGACAACTATACCCAGCAAAGCTTTCAATCACTATAGATGGAGAAAACAAGATTTTCCATGACAAAACAAGATTTAAGTATTACATATAACTAATCCAGCCCTACATAAAGTTCTGGAAGGAAAACTCCAACCCAATGAAGTTAACTACACTCACAAAAACATAGGAAATAGATAATCCCACTACAGGAAAAGGCAAAAGAAAAAAGGGGGGAACCCACACACAATACCAACAACAAACCTAAAGCAAACAAGAATTAACAATCAATTGTCATTAATATCCTTGGTTATCAGTGGTTTTAACTCACCTATAAAAAGACAAAAGATAATGGAATAGATATGAAGACAGAATTCTTCCTTCTGCTGTATACAATGAACATGCCTCAACTAGCTCAAAGGTACAGAAAACATATTCAATAAAATCATTGAGGAAAACTTTCCCAATCTGAAGAAGGGCATGCCCATGAAAGTACAAGAAGTATACAAAACACCAAACAGACTGGACCAAAGGAAAAAGACCCCTCAACACATTGTAATCAAAACATCTAACATACAAAATAAAGAAAGAATATTAAGAGCAGTGAAGGAAAAAGGACAGGTAACATATAAAGGCAGACATATCAAAATTCCACGTGATTCTCCATGAAAACTCTCAAGGCCAGAAGGTCCTGGATGGATGTTCTACAAACACTAAGAGTCCACCGATGCCAGCCCAGGCTACTATACCCAGCAAAACTCTCAATCACTGTAGACAGAGAAAACAAGATGTTTAATGACAAAGCAAGATTTTCACAATACCTATCTACAAATCCAGCCATACAAAAAGTTCTGGAAGGAAAACTCCAACCCAAGGAAATTAACTTTGCTCACAAAGACATAGGTAATAGACATTCCCACTTCACCAGAACCCAAGAGTAAAGCAGGGCAAATATATTCACAATAACACCAACAACAACAAATCTAAAACAAACAAGCATTAACAATCAATGGCCCTTACTTTCCCTCAACATTAATGGTCTTAACTCACCTATAAAAAGACACAGGCTAACAGAATTGATACGAGGACATAATCCATCCTTCTGCTACATACAAGAAACACATCTAAGCTTCAAAGGCAGACATTACCTCAGAGTTAAGGGTTGGGAAAAGATCTTCCAATCAAATGGACCCAAGAAGCAAGCAGGTATGGATATCCTAATATCTAACAAGTTAGACTTCAAACCAAAAGCAATCAAAAGAGATGAAGATGGCCATTTCATATTCATCGCAGGAGAACTCCATCAGCACAAGGTCTCAATTCTGAATATCTATGCCCCCAAATGCAAAGGCACCCATATTCATAAAAGAAATGCTACTAAAACTCAAAGCTCACATAAAACCTCACACACTCATAGTGGGAGACTTCAACACCCCACTCTCACCAATAGACAGTCCGACCAGACAGAAACTTAACAAAAACACAAAAGAACTAACAGAAGTTATTTCTCAATTGGGTTTAACAGACATCTATAGAACATTCCATCCAAACACAAAAGAATAAAACTTCTTCTCTGCTCCACATGGAACCTTCTCCAAAATCAACCACATACTAGGCAACACTACAAACCTCAACAGATAAAAAAAAAAAAATGAAATAGTCCCCTGTATCTTAACAGACCACCATGCTTTAAAGTTGGAATTCAACAACAACACAAATGGAAAAAAAACCCTACAAACTCATTGAAACTGAACAATGCATAATTGCACCATACCTGGGTCATAGAAGAAATAAAGAAAGAAATTAAGGACTTCCCAAAATTAAACGAGAATGAGGACACAACATACCGGAACGTATGGGATACCTTGAAAGTAGTGCTACGAGGGAAGTTCATTGCACTAAGTGACCATATGAAGAAAATGGAGGATAGTCACATTAGAGAATTAACAGCAAGACTGGAAGACTCAGAATAAAAAGAAGCAAACTCTCCCAGAGGAGAAGACACCAGGAAATAATCAATTTGAGGGCTAAAATCAATGAAATAGAAACCAGGAAAACAATACCAAAAAATCAATGCAACAAAGAATTAGTTTTTCAAGAAAATCTATCTAGACAAACCTTTATCCAAACTAACCAAAAAGCAGAGAGAACATGCAAATTAACAAAATAAGAAATAAAAAGGGGGACATAACAATGGACACTGAGAAAATCCAGACAATTCTCAGGTCATACTTTGAAAACCTGTACTCCATAAAATTTGAAAGTTCAAAGGAAATGAACAAATTTCTAGATAACTATCACTTATCAAAATTAAATCAAGAACAGATAACTAACTTAAATAGACCTATAACCACTAATGAAATAGAAGCAGTCAAAAGCCTGCCAACCCAAAAAAAAAAAAGCCCAGGGACAGATGTCAGCAGTGCAGAATTCTACCAGAAATTCAAGGAAGAGCTAATTGTTCCACACAATAGAAGCAGAAGGTTCAATACCAAACTCTTTTTATGAAGCCACAATTACCTTGGTACCCAAGCCACACAATGAAACAACTAAGAAAGAAAACTACAGACCAATATCCCTCAGGAACACTGATGCAAAAATATACAATAAAATACTGGCAAACCAAATCCAAGAACACATCAGAGAAATCATCCACCATGACCAAGTAGGCTTCATCCCTGGGGATGGTTCAACATAGGAAAATCTATCAATGTGATCCACCATATAATCAAACTGAAAAAGAAAAACCACATGATCATCTCCCTAAATGCTGAAAAAGCCTTTGACAAAATTCAACACCCTTTCATGATGAAGGTCTTGGAGAGATCAGGGATAACAGGAACATACCTGAACATAATAAAAGCATACAGTAAACCATCAGCCAACATCAAACTGAATGGAGAGAAGCTTAAAGTGATTCCTCTAAAATCAGGAACAAGACAAGGCTTCCCTCTCTCTCCATGTCTCTTCAATATTGTACTTGAAGTTCTAGCTAAAGCAATAAGACAACAAAAGGAGATCAAGGGAATACAAATGGGAAAGGAAGAAGTCAAACTTTCACTATTTGCAGATGATATGATAGTTTACATAAGCAACCCAAAAAAACTCTACCAGGGAACTCCTACAGCTGACAAACACCTTCAGCAAATTAGCAGGATACAAGATAAACTCAAAAACAAAAATCCATAGCCCTACTATATACAGATGACAAAGGGGCTGAGAAAGAAATCAGAGAAACATTACCCTTTACAGTAGCCACAAACAACATAAAGTATCTTGGGTTAACGCTTACCAAACTAGTGAAAGACCTACATAGCAAGAACTTTGTGTCTTTAAAGAAAGAAATTAAAGAAGATATCAGAAAATGGAAAGATGCTTTTGGATAGGTAGGATCAACATTGTAAAAATGGCAATCTTACCAAAAGCAATCTACAGATTCAATACAATTCCTATTAAAATCCTAGCACAATTCTTCATTGAACTTGAAAGGATAATAATCAACTGTATATGGAAAAACAAAGACCCAGGATAGCAAAAACAACCCTGTACAATAAAGGAACTTCAGGAGGCATCATCCCTAACTTCAAGCTCTACTATAGAACTATTGTCCTGAAAACAGCTTGGTATTGGCACAAAAATAGACCAATGGAATTGAATCAATCATCCTGATATTAACCCACACACCTATGAGCACCTGATTTTTGACAAAACAGCTAAAAGTATACAATGGGGGGAGGAAAGCATCTTCAACAAATGGTGCCTGCACAACTGGATGCTGGTGTGTAGAAGACTACAGATGGATCCATGTCTATTGCCATGCACAAAACTCAAGTCCAAATGGATCAAAGACCTCAACATAAATCCAGCCATACTGAAGCTCTTAGAAGAGAAAGTAGGAGGTACCCTTGAACAAATTGGTACAGGAGACTGCTTCGTGAACATAACTCCAGTAGCACAGACACTGAGATAGACAATTAATAAATAGGACCTCCTCAAACTGAGAGGCTTCTGTAAAGCTAAGGACACAGTTGACAAAACCAAATGGCAGCTCACAGACTGGGAAAAGATCTTCACCAATCCTACATCTGACAGAGGGATGATCTCCAAACTATACAAAGAAACTAATCATCAAAATACCAAATACCCAGAAAGACAATCATGGCATGTGCTCACTCATAAATGGATAATAGACATAAAGCAAGGATAACCAACCTACAACCCCAGAGAAGCTAGGTAACAAGGAGAACTCTAAGAGAGACATACACAGATACCCCTGGGAAAGGGAAACAGACAAGATCTCCTGAGAAAATTGAGAGCATAGTGGGGGAGGAGAAGATAGGGGAGAAGAGGAAGGGGAGGAGAATATGAGGGAACTGAATGGTGGAGATGGAGGAAGCAATGAAAGGGATATCTTAATAGAGGGAGACATTATGGGGCTAGTGAGAAACTTGGCACTAACAAAATTCTCAAGAATCCAGACAGATGGCCCCAGCTGGGACCCTAAGTATTAGCAAAGAGGGTACCTGAACTGGCCTTCCCCTGTAATCAGATTGATGACTACCTAAATAATCATCATAGAACCATCATCCAGTACCTGCTGGAAGCAGATGCAGAGATCCGCAGCTAAGCTCCCAGAGTCCAGTCAAAGAGAGGGAAGAGCAACAATATAAGCAAAGGGGCCGAGATCATTTGTGGATACCCACAGAAATAGCTGACCTGAGCTAGTGTGAGCTCACTGACTCCAGACTGACAGCCGGAGAAACTGCATGGGACCGAACTGGCCCTCTAAATGTGGGTGACAGTTGTGTGGTTTGAGCACACTGGCAGTGGGACCAGGATTTATCCCTAGTGCTTGAACTGGCTTTTTGGAGCCCATTGACTTTGGAGGGATACCTTGCTCAGCCTAGATATGGGGGAGAGGTCCTAGGTCCTACCTTAAAGAGATGTGCCAGACTTCGTTGACCCTCCATGAGGAGCCTTACCCTCTCTGAGGGGTAGATGGTGGGGTGGAGGGGAGGTGGGGAGAGGGGGAGGAGGAGAGGGAGTGAGAACTGAGATTGGTATGTAAAATGAGAAAAGATTGTTTTAAATGTTTAAAAACTCATGTCTAAAAGAATTATGTTTTCTGCTGATTGTTATAGGAAGAGGAATTTGAATTGGGCAGCTCTCTTCATCTGCTGGAAATTTCTAAAGAATGAGGCAGTTGAGACCAGCTGCCTCCCAACAACCTGAGTAACTGACAGAATGAATGTCTCAGACACAAAAGAGAGGGGGCGTGGCTGGGCTGTGGTGTGCACCACAGCATCACTGCAAATCTTGAGGCTGGGGAGAAATATTTATTTTATTATAAATTCTGGGAACATCTTCTACAAGATTCTAAACCCTAACCCTAGCCCTAACCCTAGCCCTAACCCTAACCCTAACCCTAGCAAAGACTTCAAATGCATATGAAGCCTGCAGTGATAAATCACTTCTTTTTCAGTTCTGTTTCCTTATTTGGAGTAGATCTGCCTAAGCCCTTTTGTTTAAAATGTATCAATGTAAAGAAGAGGAAAAGTAGATGCAAGTGGATTAATGTGGAAAAATTAGGTGGAGAAAATAGAGCACACAGAATTGCATCTACTTATGAAGTTTGTGCAGCTGAATGAAGATGAGGCCTAAGTCATGAAGGGGACATAGGGAAAGGTCAATATTGAAACACAGAGATGGTGGCTTTGGTGGAAGATGGGAACAGGAATGTGGAACCAAGCTGATGTCCCACAAGGAGAGTGGCCTGGAAAAGCATAGGCTACATGTGAAATCCCACCAGCCATTCCTGGGAGGTCTCAGCACAACTACTAGGTCTAGCTCTGTCAATATCTTCTATCGGAAACCCAAAATGGCACAAAGGAGAGAGGCTGACATGGTAAGGTAAATACCTGAGCACCCTTCTGGATGGCTGGGTGTATTAAATCACTAAATGGTTTGCCATTTGAAACTTCAAAATCCCCCTGAAAGAAAAATGAAGCTCAGTCCCCATTCAGCATACAAATAGTTAACCATACAAATATTTAAGGAAGAAATAATCCATAGATGGTATAAAGACCATTGTGGTCATTCCCTTCAACGGCCCTTCTCCTTCTGAGCTAAGTCTTAACACTAGTAGCCCTGGTGAGTATTCTGTGCTCTGCACCTTTGATCAGTCAGCACCAACTGTATCCTTACTCTGTGCTTAAACTGGAGAATGTCTGAAAAGAACAAGGAAAGTTATTATACATACCTGATCATCAGGGAGCTCATTGTAAATGTAGGGCACTTATGTGGAGTGCAGGTGCTAGCTAGGAGTGGATACTAGCATTGTGGGGGGGGGGGGAATATGAAGAAGGCTTCGGCTGAGGGGCGGGGGTGAACTTTGAAAGATGTGGAGAATTTGGCCAGATGGAGAAGGAGGAGGAGAAGGTGAGAAAGCATGGATGATGGGTGACTAGCATGTGGGAAGATGTCAAGCATGCAGCGTTCAGGTTGTCTGACTCAGAACATCACACTGGTGACCGCTCTGACCTTCTGCACCTTCCATCATTTCTTTCTCCTACTGGACCCTATTTTGCTAGCTACAGTGCAGCCAGTGTAGAAACATGGGATCATGTTTTACATCTCTAGCATCTAACTCAATACTCTTAAAATAACGATCTCTCAGAATTTGATGGAGGCTTTAAAATTCTTCTTGACCATTCTCCTTTTTCTTTCTTTTCTGATGTAAAAGAAAAGTATTTTCTTGCATGGATAAACTGGATGCAGCCACAATATACCAGTTTTTAAATAAATATACACATTTCAACTATTTGCCAGCCAGCATCATTTACAAGACAAACACAGAACAGGAGAGTAACCAATAAGACAATTGTGAGAGGACCCGCCCTTGTGTAGCAATGTCCTCTAGATATGTCTCCACAGTTACTGAATTTTGATAGCACTTGAAGTGGTTCTCCTATGTCTATGGAGTAGACAATAAAGCGTCTTTAGAAACAGACCCTAGAGACTATTTCCTTTCTGCTTGGGCCGTGCATCAGTTCTGTGAGAACAGGGATGAAGAGGGAAGAGTTGAAGTGGAGGGGCTTCTTTGTCATCTCAGAATACTTGGGCAGGAAATACAAAATGATCCTTTCAAATACATGGTTTTTTAACCACCACAGTCTGAATGTTTTGCACTGTATTAGCCCATTCTCAGGTCCTCAAGCTTGGTGGCAAATGTCTTTACCACCGAGCCACCTCACTGACCCAAGTAAATAATCATTTTAATGTGTTTGGAAAATGTATCCTGATTTTATGCTCATATAGAAGAGCCTGCTTGTCTTCCCTGCATCTATAATTTCAAAACAGGTTACCCATTCAAATACCTGAGCATCCCCCTGAAAAAAAATGAAGCTCAGTCCCCCATTCAAAACAACAAACCAAACTTCTTATTATTAAGACAATTGATTTTTTTCTGGCTCAGTAAAATTTTACAAAGTATATAATTTGGACTTTAGTTTACATCCATTTAAATTCATACAAGTAGGCTTGGTGTCATATTTCATCTTAAACTTTGTACTAAGCTTCTACTATCGAAAATGGTGGTAGACTATGGAATAATACAGTACACCTGGATATCTGCCACCAAAAGGAACCACTATGTTAACAATGGCTGGGCAATGATTAATGACCAGACGCAGTGTTGGGATGTGCCATTCCTGCTAAGGCCATTGCACTTAGCTTCCATTCATGGTAAAAGCCAACCTTTGGTTGTTACAAAGACAAATAAATATAATTGTGACAACTAGAGGTGCGATTCTTCCTTCAAGAAACAAGTGTTCTTTCAAGTGTGATTTTTACCTGGCTCTTGGGTGACATGGAAAAAATAATGGGAAAGGACAAGGCCAACCTCAGCTTCCTCTTCTACAGCCTTCTGACTTCACACCGTAGCTCATCAATCCCTTTCCCACTGAGTCTTGGATCCCCAGGCTGACCAGTACCCTGATATGGTCTACCCCATGTATGGACTTCTCCAGTCTCCGGGCATCTTTATCCTAACGCTCTGTCTGTTTCTGGCTGGAGATGGAGTGGTGCAAAGCTTGTTGTTCCAGTAAAAAGCCTCCCCTCATTAGCATCTCTGGCTAAAGAAATTTTAACACCTGTTGTAAAATATGCAAAACACTGCATCAGTCAGAGAGAATGAAGAGACATTCATTTGACACACTGGTAAAAGAAAAAGGAATGTTTCAGGCAGGCTCTAAAGCTACATAGAGAAACTCTGTCTCAAAAAAAAAAAAAAAAAAAAAAAAAAACAGTAAGTGTTTTGCCTCATCATTCCTAGACTCAGATCTATGCTTTCTTTGCTGTAATAAAACCTAACCAGCTTTTCTCCATCGTTCAAAAAAGGAATCAAATCTTGATGGTTGCCTCGGAGACACCCATTACACACACAATGAGGTAGAGACAATTAACATGACATGGATTTACATTTCAACCCAACATGTTCTAGAAGTGTGACCACAGATGGGTAGCTGAATTGCATTGCAATCCAGTTCCTTCATTTCAAAACTAAGGCTTATTGTGCCTTCCATAAAGCTATATGAAGTAAAAGATTTTGCATGCCACAGCGCCTACAAGTACTTGGTGCCTGGCATGTCCTTCTCCTGATTTCACTGGGGCATTATATTGTTTCTTACTCATCTGTAGCTGGAACTGACATGGAGAAAACCTCTTTCTTGCCTCAGAATTCAGACTTTCAAAACAGCAAAGTCCCTACAGCTTATTCCAAAGACTCTCCCTTGCCATGTCTATTCGAAGACTGGGCTGTGCAGATTCTGTTGCTGAAGAAGCATTTGTGTTATTTTTCCATCGATAAAGGGTTGCATGATTCTGACATAAGACTGACAGCAGGGGTAAGTAAAACAAGCAGGCGTCCTGCCGTCCTGGAGCTTGCCCCATACAAAATAAATATTGATCTTTTGCAAACACACACATGAGGAGGGCAGAGGGGGGGGGAGCAGGGTGTTCAGGTAGGGATGGTGTTGAACACACTCTGGCATGGGAGGACATACCTGGGAAAGGAGCCTCAAAGCTGTGGCTGTACAGTAAAATCCATCTTTGTGAAGATGTTGCAAGCTTTCTTCTATCTTAAGGGACTGATGTGAGCAAGGGCCTTGAGGTGAGAATGAATACAAAGGGAAATGAAGCATAGAGATTTCGTGACTCGATGACTGGGAGGTGAGAGGCTGGGCAATGGTGAGACTGCGAGGGTTGCAGAGCTTAGGGGCGCAGCATGTGAGTGTGTAGTGGGAATCAGACCAGAAGTCTGAGGCTAGGGGCTGATCTAATCTAAAAGCATGATCTTAGAATTCTAAGTAATAACCTGTGGCAAACAAGAATGACATGAAATATTAGGTCTAGGGGGGATCAAGCAGATCTCTTAGGCCCAGATCCCTCATTTCAGAGATGAGAAATTAGAGACACAGAAAAGAGGAGTTTCCCAAGTCCACAATGAGGTTTTAACAGATCAGACCTCCATCTCTTGGCCTGTAGGTTTTCAACAGTTGCCTACTGCTGCTCAAGTCCATGTTCTTTGGTTATCAGAAAATGACAGCAAATACATCCTAAGCTGTAGGACATTTTTCCTGATCTTTCTCTTTCCATCTCCTGTGTTTATGAAAATCCCAAGGTCTATACCTGAGATGCTATGCCTTAAGGTTCCAGTGGCGGAGCTGCTAAGAGGCTCCCGACAGAAATATGAGAAATGATAAATTCTCAGTCAGCCCAGCTTCTGCTCTTGTGGGCCCCAAGTAGAAAGCTTTGAGCGTGCATCCCTACAGAGCCCCATCACAGCGGCTGCCTCACTGCCTCCCCTATCTCTCCCCTCAGTGACCAAATCTGACCAAGGGACGGAGCGGGCAGGAATGGATTCTATACAAGTTGCTGTCAACCCCAGCCCAGCATCCATGCTACATGAGAGCAAAGGAAATCAAGGATGTCCAGACTGACATATGGCTGGTCTTCCTCAAAGGCTCCCATGATGAGACTTCAACAGGTGAATATCTGCTTCCAAGGAATGCATCATCACTGCAAAGAGCATCCCTGTATTTCCCTGGGACTTGACAGCATCAGCACCATGCAGAGACTAGGGAGCAGGGAGCTTTGCTGGTTAATGGTTTCCACACAACCCACTGGTCTCGGCAGAAACACATGCCCATCATTTATGAGTGATGAATGATCAATCACTGAAAAGACATCCTGTCTCCCAAACTGGATCTGTGGCTCCTGTCATCCCATCCTCCTAAACTGGAGGCTCTAGGCAAAGGACCCCTGAGAAAGCCTCTCTGTGTAATTGACTTTTGGGGGGAACATTCTCATTTAAACCACAACAGATGGAGATAAAAAAAATTTCATATCTCCCATGCTACACCACTCTGAGCTCCCCCCTGACTCTTCCAACACAGGCGGCTTTGTGGTACTTGCGTCCTAAACCTGGGAGTTTCTGACCCTCCAGACAGGAGGAAGGCTTTGAGTAATAGGGTCTGCTAGGAGATACTTGGCTCCCATGCTCCTGTGGAAGCATTGGCCTAATGGGCCCAAGATAGAAGTCCCTGATGTTTTCTTTCTTTCACCAAGCACCTCCTAAGAGAAAGCATCCCCGTTCCCATCCCCACCCCATCCCCATGCACCCGTTCTCAGAGACAATTACACCAAAGTAGCAGAAGGATTCCCTCCCTTCTCTGCTTCCTCATTTTGATCAAGCCCTAAATCTAAACAAACAAATTAAGAAGTATTAGAGCTGATAGCCAGTCTAATGAGTAAGTCCAGTAAAATCACCCTTAATATGTCATTCAAGCCCCTGAGGGAGGTGGCCTCTGTTCATTCCTCTGCCTTGAATCCTACTGCTTATGACACTCATCCGGCTCCTCAAGCACACCACCATCGCATCTGGCACTGGGACTTTGCACAAGCTTTCCTGCTTAGAATTAACTCTCCTCTGTAGACGTCCACCTACTCAACAGCTCGGCTTGACCTCTGTTTCTCTAGACAAGATGGGGCTTCTCTGTACAGGTGACCCAGCACCAAGCACCACGTCTCCCACAGCATCATCCGTTTTTATCCTAAAGACCCTTTACAGCTTCCAGATGAGGGCCAGGGTGATGAGGGATAGAGAGGAGCAGGCAAAATGTCACTCACCCTCATGAAAGTTCTTCTCTTGCAAGTATACAGAAAACATTCACGGTCTTAAGAAAGACGCGATCTGTGTTGCCCTGTTATAAATGGTTATGCCAGCTAGTGAAGACACACACTGAGGTATAGGAAAGTCCAGGCAGCTGCCGTGCAAGGATGTTTAGCAGTGCCAAGATCCCTTAGCAGAAATGCAGACGCATCAATGGACTCGGCGTCAGTTCAGAGAGACGACACCACAGTGTACTGTCGGGTTAAGCGTGGTATCTGAAGGGAGGAAAACTAGCTTTGGGGTTATCACTAGTACATGCAGGAGAAAAAAAAAATGGAAGAAGGCCTGAGGGAGGTCGGTAAGTTACGTGTAAAGTGTCTTTTAGACGCCCAACTAGAAATGTCAAGAAAGCAGGAGGAACTGCTAAGAAAGGTCACACTAGGAAAACATATTGGGCAAGTACTGACCTGTAGATAGGTTTCAGAGTCTGTGTCGCCTCACGAGTCCAGCGAAGGGAGGCACTGATACCAGTGACCCTTGCATTGCGAGAACACCCCCGTGGAGCCTAACCTAGTGAGAAGGACCCACGAGTGCTGAGAATATGGAGAAAGCAGTGGGATGGAGGATTGAGCATCCCAGTGAGAGTGTGCAGTTGCTCACGTGTAAGGTATCAAGGGGCCCAGGGGAGGCGGAGTCACACAGACCAGGGTGGATTTAAGGGTCCACAACACTCACCGCAGGCCTGTCTAGTAAAGCTAGCATGCACAGCCTAGCACCCCAGCCCCTGACAAACCCTTGACGGAACCCCCTTCCAAAACCTACTCCCCTTCTAGACACCAATCCACCCATGAGTATTGTCACATACTCGGTCACTTCAAGCCATTTTAATGTCTGTGCGTTAACTATTAAGAGGGATTGAAAGAGCCCCCACAGAATGTACAAACACCTTCCCAGAGCTTTCTCTCTCCATGCTGTTTTCTGCTTGAGTTCTGGCCTGGTTGTCTTCCTCCTCTTGGCGTTTGTACTCTGGCATCCTTTACATTCCCGGCTCCATTATGCATGCAAGATCCTGCCTTCTGCCCTGGGTGGTCATTAAGGCTCCAGTCAGCTCCTTAAAACTAAACGTCTTGTCCTCCTGACACCTCAGATGGCTTTTCCTAGGAGAGGGAAATCTTTAAAAAGCCACGGTTTCCTTCAGGATCCCTTTCACAGACGCACTGAAGAATTCCTCAGCCTGCTCCACTCAGCTCTTGAGAGGATTTTCCGTCAACTTTGTAAACATGTTATTTCCGGCGTGCTTTAATTGTTTGCAGAAATGCTATTATGTTCCTTATTCCCTCCCTTTTATTTCTAACATCTTTTTATGGGATCAGATCTTAATCTTACATTGTGGATTTTTTATATGAGATTCGGTGGTTTCCATAGCTCAGGAGCGCCCTCTTCTGCCGTCTCTGCAGAATGTTCGCAGAACCTTGTCTGGCGCACCTGTCTCCCCTTTGGGTCTCCTCCCCTGCTTTCATGGGCTTTTCTTTCTTCTTTGTCTCTACTGACCTCCTGCCACTCTCTTTGGATCTTATTCCCAGCAGTTCTGCTACTGTGGGGCTTTGTCTCAGTTCTGTCTGGTGAGCACTGAACATCCGTGGGGTCCAAACTCCCAGGCCCTTTCAGATCCGGCCACTCACAGCTAGTGGAGTCTGCCAAGAGGTGAACACCGTTCTGCAGGAGTCTGCAGGAAACACCTGCTCCCTTCTCTAGCGGCTGAGCTGTTCACTGGACCCGGGTTGCTTTCCTGCGTGTTCTCCATTCAGCACTGGTGTTGCTACAATTAAGAGCATAATATGCAGCTGATTCTCCCTTACCTTGTTTCCTAGTCATTTTTAAGTCTTTTTTTTTTTTTTTATCTAACTATGGAGTTAACTTCAAATACAATTGGCTTGGATCATTTCCATTTGAGTTTTCACCATCGTTGTAGATCTATTGTTATTATTCATATTACTGTTATTAAATTTATTCTTGGAAATTTAATATATGTTTATAATGCATTCTAATAACACTCCTCTCTTTTCCCTCACATTTTTACATTTAGAGTTCATGAAACTAACTCGTCCACTAATCTTATTATAAATGTTCGCTATAGAGTGTGAGCCGGCAGGTTTGGGGTTTTAGTCTATCTTAGGGACTCTACTTAATTTTATCTAAATGCTTAGGAAAATTAAAATTTATACCAGCTTAGCCATTTCCCCAGGTCCCCCTGGGTTCCGTATCCAAGCCTTTAACAACCCTCTGAGATATCCCCATTACATAGATGAAGAAACTAACACCAAGAGAGTGCCGAATTCCCCAGGGTCAAACACTGTAAGCAGCAATCAGATACACACCCAGGCTCATTGCCTATGAAGCACATACTACCAACAGCTCTACAAGACTGCACTGAAAGATGTTCAAGCCCTTGGGGAAGTGAGTAGAAAGTTAGCGGAGAGATTAAGAACAAACTTACTCTGAGCTGCTAATGTGGGTAGAGGCTCTTAGGTTTCCATGCATAGAGAGAACAGAAGGAAGCCACTGAGGCTGAAGACTTGTGATGCACGGAAGGAAACATGAGTGGAACCTGGAAAGGAAATCAAAGCAGGTTATTCATAACACTTCACAACATGGAAAAGGTCTTAGACTTTATCTTTTATGTGATGCAAAGTCCACTTTCAAAAACTTATTCCAAGATGACTCAGATCACTTTTGTTCCCTTGATGGGCCGAATCAGGAGGGCAGGAGTCTTGTGACTGAAAAACATTTGACCACAGAGAAGATGTGCATGTCATGGTACGCACATTGTTGGCCTGTAAGGAGGCAAGACGATACAGGCATGGAGATTATCCTCAGGGGAATAGGGCATTTCTTGAGACAGAAGACTGGAGCACTGCATCAGCCAAGGCCACAATGGGAAGACCCTGGCAGGTGTTGTTCAAGCATCTCTTGCAACAACTGCATTTCTCCATACCAATTGCTAAGAGATCCATGGCTTTTGGCTGCATGGGCCCACACAGTGATGCTGCATCCACTCTTACAATTTTCAGAATTCTGCCTCAGAAGGTCAGCCACATTCACCTGCCAAGATATTCTGGGCAGTAATGACTCCCCTCTCATGCTTTTCTTATCAGTTCCCTTTTGTTAAAGTCACTAAGGCTTTGTAAAACAGCTTTACAGCAAGTCTCCTGTATAATGGAATGCTCGGTCCTTTTCCTATTCCCATTCAAACCAGCAAAAGTATCAGGAAAAACAGGAGAAAGGACCATGCCTGCAAGCTGTGTCCTTTTTATATACACTCCAGGAGGGTGTTTTCTTAAATTCTGTGGTGCTGTCTTACTGGTGTCGTGTGTATTCTACAAACACACAAAGCACAACCACATTGCCCACTTCACTGGCCACTTAATGTTAAAGGCTGCTCTTAGCTTACCACACAAAATGCTTCCTCCTTCATCCCCTTTAAAACCTCTGGGGATTGTTTGTGGAAAAGCCACCGATGATGAAACATGGGTGGACAGTTCAGGACAGGTCTAACCAACTAAGAAGAAGCATTTGGGAAAGGTGTAGGCTGAACTATTAGCAGTCAGCATCTGCAGCTGCTGGTCAAGGGAAAGGGTAGGCCACTTGTGGTGCCCACTCCACGGGGCTTAGGTGGAATCACGTCCCTGGCATTCCTAGCAATGCTTGTGTTCCGAGACTGATGTCTACTTGGTACTCCCTTGTCTGGTTGGCTTTCTGTGAGGGCCATTTTCTCTGGGAATGTCTTCACGGTAGTGCTCCAAATTTGGTCTCAACCAAGGCTATGGTTAATGACCATGCCTTTGGAAAACCAGAAGCAATTTCACTTTGCAACCTTGAAGGTCTCGGAATTGATGAGACCTCTATGTCCACCTGAAACTGTTTGCAACCCTTCTTTCCTGAAGCTGACCTCTGCCTTAAACTGTTCTGTCAAACGCAGCTGATGATAGTTGTGCACACATGACCACCCCACTACTCAAAGTCGTTAAAGACACTGGTTGCAGATTCCACAGGCAACACTCTACAAAACTTTGACCCTCAAATAAAATGAGTTTCTATTCTCTCAACATCCTGTCCTTTGTCCACCAAGAGACCACGCAAATATTATAGATGTAAAATTCTTAGACGTGGTAGCAAGGCTTGTAAGACCAATCAGATAATTAATAGTCCATGATCCAAGATGGACCAATGAGAATCCTTCCATGAGGTGAGGAATAAACACTACCTCTGTGAATCTGATTCAAGCACCTGCGAGACAGACAACAGGCTCTACTTTGAGTGGTTAATTGGGCACTGATTCATTTCATGTTTTTCTTTGGGTCAAAAATGAGCACGTTGGTTTAGAGTTGTAGATATATGCATCTATGTGGGTAAGAGAGAGAGAATTTACTTTATAGATTGAAGTGAGCTTGTAAATAGCATTTCCTATGCTTAGACACTGAGCAAGAAAGAGAAAACTGCACTTTTATGTTTGTGTATGTTTTTAAGAAATCAAAGCTCTGTGTGTAAACAGTGAGGAAAGTTCTTAACGGTGGTGGGTGAAAATTGTCAAATTCTACATAGGAGACACACCAGTCAACCATGTTTATTCATTTTTAACTTCCTCCAGTAGGGAAACAGAAAGTGAGTTAAAAATACAAGTAAGGGGGCTGGAGGAATGGCTCGATGTTTAAGGACTCTTGTTGCCCAGACAGAGGACCCAGGTTTGGTTTCCAGGATCCACATCAGGCAGCTCACATCTGCCTGTAATTCCAGCTCCAGGAGCTCTGACACTTTCTTCTGGCTTCTGTACACATATGCATACACACACACACACACACACACACACACACACACACACACACACACACAAAAGTTTAAAAAATAATAACTTATTTTTTGAAGAGTGGACGGACATAAGAAACTTGGGGCAATTCTGAGGAATTCAGCAAACCCAGAAGGGACGTACCCTCAAAGGGATGCCACCATATGATTGGATCTGTGATTGTCTCCTGCTCAGTCAGAGATAGTCTACGGATGGAGGAAGATACTTCCAGTTCTCTTCACAAGACATACATGTGTAGTGAGATAGTCCTTCTGTGGCACTGACCACGCCCATTGGGGGGTGGAGCCAAGATTACAAAAGAACTTCGGGTGACCAGGCAGTGAGTTGTCTCTGTCATTTCTAGAGCTTATATATTATCCTTCTGTGGTCTTTGAAGGAGTTGAAGACAGGTAGTTATGGTTATAGTTTTCATTAGTTAGGATTAAAGATAAGTTACTTAGACTTTAGACACACAAAGATAGAATAGATGATGAAATATTTTCTTCAAATCTTGCTATATGTTAATGGACTAAATATTGTTAACTGTGATTCTTACTTGATAACTGTTGTATAATATATTTTGCTATGTTAAGGTTAAAACCCTTTTTATTTAGACAGAAAAGAGGAGATGATGGGAGATGCCATTATGTATATATGTTTCTCATACTGGTTAATAATAAAACACTGTTGGCCAATAGGAAAGGAAGATAGGAAGGACTAGGAGACAAGGAGGAAATAGAAGGTAGGAAGGAGGAGCCAAGATGGAGGGTCAGGAGAGAGCTGGACGCCAGCCGCCTCCCCTGTAAGAGAAGGCCATGTGAAGATACATAGTTCCGCAGAAATGGGTTAATAATTAAAGGCAGAGCTACCCGATAAGAAACAAGTAACCGGGCCAACAGTATTGTATCAAATACAGAGTCTCTGTGTATTATTTGGGGCTGGCATGGCGGCGGAACAAGAGCTGGCGGCCGGAGGAAAAACCCATACTCGTTACATACATGAAATTTCCTTAATCCCCTTCACATCAGGTGAGCCAAGGAGGCCACTAGTGAACATGCCTGTGGGCCTCAATATTACCTGAGAATTGAGGGGATACAAAGTTCCACCTCAGACCTGTGGAATGAGGAATGTTGGGAATAGGCACAACAATCTTTTTAATGAGCCCTGTGAGGATTCTGAAGCTCCCTGAAAGCTTGGAAATTCTGCATTATGCTACACCTCATGCACAAAGTTGTCCCCAAAGGTGTGTCTCTTGGGATGTGCTGCTTCTCCTGTACATCCTGCAGAGACCACAGCATGGGTTCTCTAGTCAAGGCAGACCCTGCAGAAGTCAAAAGTCCCCTTCAGGTGGAGAACACTTTCCAGGGAGCTGGACAGGGACTCTGCTCTCCACACAGTTACAACAGAGCCCATAGAGCCCATATTTTTTCCAAACTCTTCCTTATTCGGTAAACCATTGTGTCATTCACCACGACTCCTCTCGCAGGCATTTTCCATTTCATGCTATAGGGCTCAGAAAGTTACCTTTACATATCCCATTTAATCCGAGAGGATGAGAAAGACCAACTAGCATATTTCTCATTGCTATAATAAAATACTTTGAACAAGATAACTTTATGAAAAGGTTTTTAGCTCACAGTTCTAGACATTCAAAGTCAAGACTTGATAGGTCCTAACTGGTTTGGCCTCTGGTGGGAACCTAACGATGGCTTCATAGCAGCAATAGTGTGCATAAGAGATCACATCTCCTAAAAAAAGGAGGTAGAGAGCTGGCTAGACTCCTACAACCCCTTCCAAAGGCATCGACCAATGACCTAAGGACCTTCCAGAAGGCCATACCTCCAGAACATTTCATACTACCTCCCAACACCAACACTTTGGAGACTATTCCAATCCAAGGAGAACAAATGATAGTAATCCCCATGATAGTAGCCATGACGATGAGACAGTACCATAAAAGCAGTAATGACACAGATGTACCACATTGCCATGGTAAACACTCTTAAAATAGCATTCTCTCCAGGAATTTCAAATTTCTCTTATGGTAAAATCAAGGCAACATTTCTCATCTCTTGCCAGTCTCTCCTTGTGGACTCACAAGCCTGTCATTGCTTTGTAGTATTTTGTTTTGTTTTTTAAAAGTTTTAGAGTAGTAACTTTGGAAGCAGAAAGAGATGGACTTGAATTTGTAATCTTAAACAATTTAGTTAACCTTAATTAATTGTCCTAGGCCTCTGCTTCTCATCTTTAGGAGGAGAGAGCAGCATGTGTATTATGGAGCCGGAAAGGGATAGTTTATACAAAGTGCTTTGTCATCTCTAAGGTGAGCACTCCTTTGCCTCTCCTGCTGTTTCCTCTGTTCCTGGCCTTGTATAATAGAATATCTTTGCACATAGGAACCCAGAGGCTTTCTACCTCAGGGGAAGTAGAAGAACATAGCTTTGTAATTACTCAAATTTCTGTTTTAGTTGGGCCCAAATCCCCTAATGGGATGAGGGCCATTCCAAGCCCTTGAGGCTTGTGTACTGTTTTCCTAGAACATTAGTGCCAGGAAGACCTTAGACTAGGTCTATTTAATATAATTCTTTCATTTTACAGATGAAAAAACAATGCCTGCAGAAGCTGAGAGACTAGCTCACAGTCGTTTGGCAAGGAAGCAAAGCAGAGATCAAAATCTCTTTGCATTTCTCACTCTGTCATCCTACCCAATGCCTAGAAATGAAGATGCTACAACGGTACCTTTGTTTTTCCCTCCCAAATGTTCAACTGAAAGATGAAGAGTCTGATTTTGTTCCCACTATATCTTGGCTCTGCATTGTACACCTAGGTTTTTATGTCAGAGTATTTTGGATCAGGTACGACTGTGGTTTTGTTTTAATCATCCAGAAAAACAAAGAAATTCCATGGAGCATTAGGTCTTTAAAAATCAGTAATCTCAAATGGGGAACCTGCATAAGACCGAACTAGACTCCATTAATAGAGGTGACAGTGGTGTGACTGGGACAATATATGAGGTCACTGGCAGTGGGTCCAAGATCTGACACTAATGCACAGACTGACTTAGTGGAGCCCACTCTATATGGAGAGATACCTTGCCCAGGCTAGACACAAGGGTGGGGTGGAGAGGTGCCTTGGTCCTGCCTCAACAAGATGATGGGACGGATGTAGACTTCCCAGGGGTGGGGGCCTCCTCTCCGTGGAGCAGATGGAGGAGGAAGGGAGTGGGGGAAGTAAGAGGAGAGGAAGGAGAGGGAACTGGGATTTGGAATGTAAAAAATAAATTAATAAAAAATAGAATGAAGAAAAACCTTTTAAAAAAAATCAGTAATCCTTGGTTGTCCAGTCCAGCATTAGAAATATACTTACAGGAAACACTGGCCAGACAGGTTGTGTTTATATATTAATTCGTTTATATGTAATTGTGACCATAGCTAAAGCAGAGGAACCAAATGTAGGAGGGGCAAACGGGGTAGGGAGGGTAGGAGGAGGAGATGAGTGGGGAAATGATGTAATTAACATTTTAACTAAAGTTTTAAAAGTAATTTCCCTAGAGTCTGGTCCCATCCTTGACCACCCATGAGACACTGCCTACTGGAAGACCCAGTTGGAAGCTAATTAGTGCACACAACAGGAAATGAAAATGGATGCTATGTTTTTTCATTTAATTTTTATTAATTTTTTACTTAAATTAAAAGCAATCTTATTTTTACATACCAATCCCAGTTCCCTCTCCCTCCCATCCTCCCCATTCCCCCCACCATCTCCACATCCCACCCCCCATCCACTCCTCAGGGAGGGTGAGGCCTCCCATGGGGGATCATCAAAGTCAGTCACATCATTTATGGCAGGACCTAGGCCCTCCCCCATGTGTCTAGGCTGAGAGAGTATCCCTCCATGGGGAATGGGCTCCCAAAATCCATTTGTGCACTAGGGATACATACTGGTTCCACTGCCAGAGGCTCCATAGATTTCCTAAGCCCATCTAACACCTATGTTCAGGGGGCCTGGTTCAGTCTTATGCAGGTTCCCCAGCTGTCAATCTGGAGTCTATGAGCTCCCCCAGCTGTCTCTGTGGGTTTCCCCAGCATGGTCTTGACCCCTTTGCTCATCACTCCTCCCTCTCTACAACTGGATTCCACGAGTTCGGCTCCTGGATCCCTGCTGCTGCTTCCATCCGCTACTGGATGAAGGCCTACGATGGTAGTTAAGGTAGTCATCAGTCTCATTATGCTATGGTTTGAATGTGTGTCTCTTACCTCACAACACCATGTGCTAGAAACATAATCCTCAACACAGCCGGATAAATCCAGGATGTTTACCTCCCTTTAAGAGGTGAATATGTCAGGAAAGCAGAGTTCTTGTGAAAGGATTGCTGCTGCTGTCACAGTAGAGGATTTGTTTAAAAGTGTGTTCGTCTCCGTCCCCCTCTCCACCAGTCCCTGCCACAGTCTCCCCTTTCAGGAATGGAATGACACAATGGAAAGGCCTTCGCCAGGCAATGGCTCCTTTGTGCTGGAATTTTCAACCCACAGAACTGCAAGAAATAGATATCCAGTGGTTACAAAAACACACGACAGACTAAGACACTTGACCTTCTGCACCAGTGGAATGTGTGTGTTCAAGGAAGTATATCGTTTTTTAACATGAAGGGAAGCATGAAAAGTAAAGACAATTCCACAATTATAGTTTGATTCCAAAAGAGGAAGATTATAGTTCCTAAGGGTTGTAACAATAACCAAGATACAGTGTTGTTCGTTTTGGGAAGTCGATACTGGGATGAAATGTTAACCTGAGGAACTATGTAGGGTAATCCCAATCTGCACACATGACCTAAAGGCATGGCATGATCACTGTCAGAAGTAAGACTTGTCATCAGCCATCACTGTACCATGCATAGAGGTGGTCAACGTAGTGGCAGGAGATGGGCGACGAACTCCTTCATCTGACAGCAAAGCCATCATCATATCATGATACTGGCCTGCAGAAACATCAAAGCTCAACACTGGGTACACGAACCAGCAGAGACAGCAGAGAGTCGAGTCCAGCTCTCTGGGTGGCAGGAAATGGGACAAACACAAGGTACCCGCTCTCCTATTTCGCCTGGTTGTCTTATACTGCCCTCCTCTCTCTCTGATAATATTTTTATTTAAATTTGAAACAAGCTTGTTTTACATGTCAATCCCAGTTCCCATGCCCTCCTGTCCTCCCCTGCACCCCAAACCCCATCCTATCCCCTTTCTGCTCCCCAGGGAGGGTGAGGTCTTCCATGGGGAGTCTTCAAAGTCTGTCATATCATTTGGGGCAGGGCCCAGGCCCTCCCCCATGTGTCTAGGCTGACAGAGTATCTCTCTATGTGGAATGGGCTCCCAAAGCTCGTTCGTACACTAGGGATAAATACTGATCCATTACTAGAGGCCCTGTAGACTGCCCAGTCCTCCTAACTGACACCCACGTTCAGGGTGTTTGGGTCAGTCCTATGCTGGTTTCCCAGCTGTCAGACTGGGGTCCATGAGCTCCCCACTATCTTATCTTAATCTTGTCAGTTCGGTTTGGGCCGGCATACCCCTAGCCATTACTAGTCACATTGTGTTTCTTGATCTTCCCATCAGAGATTATTTAAAATGTTAGAAATGAGCTAAGGTTCCTGTGTGACATCCTTGCATTCCCAGTGCCAGCACAGCTGCAGGACACAACAATGGTGGATAGCATCACAGTCCTGCGCAGAGACTCCCCTGTAAGGAATAAGGTTTTTTCTGCCCACCACCGAGTTTTGTCCCGCCACCGCGCCAGCCCCAAATAACACACAGAGACTCTGTATATGATATAATTCTGTTGGCCCGTTACTAGTTTCTTATCGGCTAGCTCTGTGTTAATTATTAACCCATTTCTATGTATTTCCACGTGGTCTTACCAGCGAGAGGTGGCTGGTGATTCTGTTCTCTCCAGACTCTCCATGTTGACCCCTCCTTCCTATTTCCTCCTCATCTCCTAGTCCCACCTATCTTCCTTTCCTATTGGCCAACAGTGCTTTATTCATTAACCCGTATGAGAAACATATACAGAATGACATCTCCCATCACTCCCCAAGTCCCTACCTTGTTCTCGAGGCCTTCTACACCATTCACACTCCTTGCTCCACATCTTCAAGATCTCTTTCCCCAACAAAGCACTGGAACCGTCCACTTTCTGCCAGAAAGACTAGTGTGTGCGTCTGCCTTGGAGACTGTAAACAGTGAGTTTCCACTCACCATTTCTTTTTACTGGTGGCTTTGTGTGATTCCGCATCTGGATAATTGGTTTGTGTTTTATCTAGAGAATCACAATGAAGCTCTTCATTCTTCCTACCCATGTTTAACTTAACACTTAACTATCCCAGTAAGTCTGTCACTATCTAAGGAAAATTAAAGGGTTCTCGAAGAGCACCTGAATTTTCCCAAGACATCCTACGGTTGTTATCCTTAAGTATTATTGTAAGCACTATTTAACAGTGTACTGGCTGCTATGAAGAAACTAAAAGGAAAAAAGATAAGTTTACCTGACAACTTAAATAAGATGGAAAACACTCTTGTACATTTCCTTAAGAAATTAGGGAAAGCACTTTAAAAACCCAGGAGATTGGCAATTACTTTATAAGCATGCTTTAACTGGCACAGAGAGACTTGTGCCTCTGATCATGTGTCTACAAACAACCCAGAAGCCACCAGAAGACACTTGTGAGCCCTTTAACATGTTGTTTTGATGACTTTAGGTTAAAAGAAACCAGTTGTCTAGGAGGAGAGGCTTCCTGTGCTCGCTGTAAACAGTAGCTGTTAGTCGTTCTAAGTGATTGGAACAGCATCGCAGGGCTGATCACGGAAGGATCACCCCTCCTATGAACTGGCCTGTTCCACAGCATGCAACTACACAGGTACTTTTTCTGCAAGAAAGGCTGAGTCTCCATTGAACACACGGCAACACCACAAGGCCATAGGATACATGATTGAGCACAGTAGACTTTGCTTTCTTGGTGGGATTTACAGTCAATGGACTGGAAACCGTTACAGTGTGATTATGAGAATCACTAGGTTTGCCCTGGAAACAAAGCCCTGTGAAGCTTCTGGCAAGGTCTTGACCTAAACTGTAGGCTGAAGTCACCATAGAGGCTTCTTCTGAAAATTAAGTAATTAAACAATGGTGTCAGAGGTGACAGATGCTTAGAGATGGAAAAGAATGACAGGCTGGTAGCCTGTGGGCTATAGAGGTCCCATGGCATAGGAAGGATAACACATGTAAGGACACACTCGTGGTTACTGTGACCATACTGCAAGCAAGACTGACCAGACTTGGATACAGTCAAGCAAGGAACAGTCTTGTGGCTCATATGGACAATTCTAACTTCATTGCAGAATTGATAGCAAATCAGAGCAGGAGTATTAAACAATTGGCCTTGGGGTGTAGTGAGATGTCCACCCTGCCTGCACCTGTTGCACTGACCACTCCCATCGGGGCATGGGGAAAGGTGTGGGCATGACCGGTACACCCTCGCAGGTGTGTGCCTCCTGCTTGCGGGTCAGATGTAAACTTTCCCTATACTCCAGTGTCACGCCTGTCTGTGTACTGCCAGGCTCACTGCCGTGATGGTCATGAACTCTATACCCTCTGAAACCATGAACATCCAAATTAAATACTTTTTCTTAATAACTCTTCTCGGTCATGGCGTCTCCTCACAACAGTTGAAAAGTAACCAAGACGCATACCCTGGGGCTGCCTGTCCCTGCCACCTCCTCCCACCAGCCAGAAATTGCTTCTCCGTTGTCCATCACCTATTTTTCCCTTCTCTATTTTCTTTCATTTTTTTATTGATTCCTTTATGGAAGGAAAATTGAATAAAATGAAAATGTATGAAGAAATTATACACTATAATATTATTATCTCAAGGAGAACATCCTACAAGGCAACTCCATTACACGGAAGAATGAATTCTCAAGAGAAATAAGGTAGGACAATCTTTCAAGTTATTTAAAAATCAGCTGGACAAGTCACCAAGGATGTACTGGCTGGAAAGCCCCAAACTCAGACATGTTAGAATGAGGAAAATGATCCTTGGTTACTTTTTTTGATTCTATGATCTTTTTATCCATCTCCTCATCTCAGTCTTCTCTCAAACTGAATTCTTTAACTTGTGATGAAATCACTCAGAAAGTCATTGCTTTTTTGTGTCCAAATCCATCAAAAAGTAGATCCAAGGGAAAGGGATAGTAAAGCATATCTCCTTCAGCTGCCAAGAAATATCCTGGGCCAGGCATGATAGCACATGCCTTTAATGTCAGCACTCTTTAATGTCACACTTTAATGTCAGGCTGAGTTCGAGGTCAGCCTGATTGACATAGCAAGTCTCCGACCAGCAAGGGCTACATAGTGAGACCCTCTCTCAAAAAGAAATTTTAGAAAGTAGCCTGGTCTGATGAAAACATTAGTGTCCATCTTTCACCTTCTACTCTAGGCATGTTCTTCATCCAAGAATCAAAGGGAGATTCTCTGGAAACAAGGAGCAAAACTTTATCAACATTCGATGATTAAAATAATTCAGTTTTATACATATATTCCCACAATTATCACATATAATTTAATCCAACAGCAACTAAAGGTTTAGCCCCCAAACACCACCTGGTTCCATATTATAAATTTATTGTCAATTTTTCTTACTCTATGTATTACATAGTTTTATGGACAGCCTTGCAGAGTGTTGTAGAAATCTCATCAGAGTCAAAATTCATAATGTATAAGCACTGTCACATGGAGCAAACCCTGTCTTTACCACCAAGTGCTGCAGGGACTATGGAATATGCTGTGGTGGTCTGTATTGGCACTGTCAATGGGACATATGCTTGACTTTACTCTAAATGTCAATGGAAACCCCACCAGTTGCACATCATTCATGGAGCACTTGAATTTGTAAGCTCTTTCACAATTATCCAGTTTTTGCTTTTCACTTGGGGCATGGTTAAGTGCATTTTACAGAGATTCCAAAGCCCTAAGACAGGAGGAGAATGTTCTCAGTGGCACACTGTTGGTCAGGTAGCAGGCTAGGATACAACCCAAGATCTGTATCCAAACCACTGGATTCCTCATTTCTAACAGCCTTTCCTCCTTGGGGCTTCTAAGTTTTGTATGCTGAATGAATCTGTAAAATGTCAGGGAAAAAATACCACACACTCAAGACGAGACAGTGGAATAATAAAAACAGTACTTTAATCAGCCCAGATAAAAGAGCTTCATGTCTACTTCCAAGTATTTTTCATTCACAGGGAAGCAATCAAGAAAATTAATTTGGACTTTATGTCCCCGGGTTGAAGGAATTAACCACTTGCCTGATCACCCAAAACCTTGGTCCGTTCTTCCTGATCTTTCTGCAGCTCACTCTTCCTCTGGCCTCCATGCCTGCCTCAAAGACCTACAGCACTTCCCTGGACTTGCAGAAGGCAATGCCTTGGAGCATCATTATCTCACTTTTTCTTTTATCTGACACAAAGAGGACACATCAGATTCTAGAAGCAGCTTGAATGGGAGCCCTCTGCATCCTGCAGATGACAAGTTCTCATGGCCAGTCCCAAGGACCATCAAAAACTAAAGGAAAATGACCTTAGGTGTGATGAGGAGTATAAAATTCAACTGGGAATATCATAGAACCAATAACTTCATACAGAAGGCCTCAATAAAAAGGCATAACAAGACCTACCACCACTCATTTGAGATAAGTAGAAGGACCCAACCTTCCCTAACGCTATTGGGAGTTGAGCACTGCTAAATAATGTTAAGGATGGTAATATTATTACGAACATCCTTTAGTGTTTACTTTTCTTTGAATAAACTAAACTATATGGGAAACCTGGCTTGGCCCTTTAATTGACAGCTACCAGACCCTTACCTTGTGCCCATGTACTTAAGAGTTTTCTCTCAACTAAGAACCCATGTGTTCAACTAGTCTGAATGTCATCATGGTATCCCACCTGAACATTTCACAAACACCTAGAGGAAACTATACTCCAACCACTGATAGATTACAATCAAGACTGCTACAGATATCATTAATTTCTACTTCATGAATCCTGCCTCCAGTCAACCATATTCCAGTCTATATCAGTGTCAGAAAGCTTTACTTCAGCCATGACTTTCCAATGACCCTTTCTGAAGCTGGTCCAAGACAAAACATCCACCCATCTCTCTCTCTCTCTCTCTCTCTCTCTCTCTCTCTCTCTCTCTCTCTCTCTCTCTCTCACACACACACACACACACACACACACACACACAGTGGGGGAGGGAGGGAGGGAGACAGGGAGGGAGGGAGAGCTCATCTGCTATAATAACAGATCTCAACACCTCCCCTATGACTCAGCACAAAGTTTATAATTGACACAAAGTAGACTGCCCCGTGCAAGGCTAGTGTTGACCTTTATACAGAGCACGTGAACAGAAGAACTGAAAATCGAGAATATACAAGGCTGTGATTGGTGGAAGGGCCACCAAAACATGCCACACCCACTTGTGGCCAACTTATGGTCTTAGGGTGGAAAGAGTTTACTCGTCATACAAAATCACCCAAGATCCTGGGTCTTGGAGGCTCAACAGTGGCAGCAAGAGGGCAAGTGAGAAGGTGCAGAAAGTCACCAAGAGCTGAGACACGGAGCTGTGACAGTGACATGGCAACTGAACACTAAGGGCGGGAAGTGCAGAGAGCTAGGAACCCAATTGAGAGCAAAGGCGGTAGCTGGGACTGCAGCGCTTGGAGCACTTGTCACCATAAGAACTTCAGAGAGCAGCCAGGGGTTGAAAGCACAGGGTTCCTCACATGCAGGAGCTGGAGGCCTGCTCTCTCCACTCAGGGCAATAATTCTACTCTTAGATATCTGCAGAAATAACCATTGACTCTGAAAGCTTGGAACCATAACCCTCTAGTCCTCAGGACTCAGAGCTAAAATCCGTGGGCTTGGGAGCCCAGCCCTTGAGCCTCTAGAACACAACACCAAGGACCCCACCCCTTTTCCTACCAGTGATCTCTACCCACATGAAAAACCTCAGCCAGCTGTTGGTGACACCTTGAGGTTTGGAAGTACCTGGTATTTGCTTCCAACCAATAGAATTCATCACAAGTGACAGATACGACATCCTTCCCAGGATTAGGTTACATCCTAGACAAGTCCATCTTATAAAACTCACCTGGTCTCAGTGAAGTAAAAAGCCGCCATGTTGTTAAAAATCCACATGGCAAGAATCCAAAGGTAACACCTGAGAACTGAGTGGCCTTTGGGACCTAGAAAGTTTCTGGCAACTGAAAGCAATGTCTAACAAAGAACCATAAAGATTTGGTCCTTGGTCCTTGGTTCTATGACCACAGAAAAAAAGAGATTCCTGTCAATATAATAGAAAATTGCCAGACAATGGGGTTACACACCTTTAACCCCAGCACTCAGGAGGCTGAGGCTCTGTGAGTTTGAGGCCAGCCTGGTCTACGGAGCTAGTCCCAGGACAGCCAGGGCTATGTAGCAAAATGTTCATATCAAGGCTGGACAGGGAGGAAAAGGGTCCTAAGAGCAGGCAAAAGAGACAGAAACATTCCCGCTCCCACTGTTAGGAGTCCCACAAAAACACCAGACTAAACAACTACAGAACGGATTAGAGGGCCTCGCTCAGATCCATACAGGATCTATGACTGCTGCTTCAGTCTCTGTGAGCCTCTGTGTGTCCTGTTTCGTTGATTCTGTTATCCATGCTCTCATGGTTTCACCAACACCTCTGACTCCTAAAATCCTTGTGGGGTTCCTTGGTTCCACCGGGTGTCTGGCTATGGGTCTCTGTTTCTGTTCCTATCAGCTGCTGAAGAAATAACCATTGACTCTGAAAGCTTGGAACTCTCTGATGACAGTTGTGCTAGGCACCAATATGTGCATAGCAGAATATATATTTGACCAGTTGGACTTGGTTCTACCCTAGGTCTCTGGGCCATTCAGCCTTCATGGGCTCCCTCTTGTGATGTGGGCCTTAAGTTAGACCAGCCACTGGTCCGCCATTCCAGCAAACGCTAAGCCACCATTGTCCTAGCACATCTTGTAGACAGGACAGATTGTAGGCTGACGATTTTGTGCTTCAGTTGGTATTCCAGTCCCACTACTAGAAGCCTGTCCTGGTTACAGAAGGTGACTGCTTCAGGCTCTGTATCCTCCATTACTCGGAGTCCTCGCTAGGGTCCACCCTCATAGGTTCCAGGAAGTTTGTACTACACTAGGTTTCCACATCACACATCAAATGCCTCCCAATTCCAGTCATCTCTTGCCTTCCCTCCCTCTCCCACCCGATCCCTCCTGTTCCCATCCCACCTGCTCCCTGCCCACCCACAAAACTCTAGTCTATTGTTTCCTCTAACTCCGTATGGAATCTATGAGTCTTCGATCTCTGATCCTCCTACCCCACCTCCTGAGTGTTAAATTATAGGCATGTGCCACTGACCCCATTTTGTAGTCCTGGGGACTAAAACCAGGGTTCCATGGATGCTAGACAAGCACTCTACCAACATAGCCTCAAGATCCCTTTTGATTAGCTCAAAATCATTTATATTTGGCATGTTAGTTACATGTTCAAAAATTCCATCATCCTAAGATAGGCACAGTGGTATACTCCCAGCACTCAGGAGGCTGAGGAAGAAGGAATAGCAACTTGAGGCCGGCCTGGCTCTGTAGCAAGACCCTGTTTCAAAAGAAGCCCTTTAATTTTTGCCAGGTTCTTTTGACTAGAAGCGAGTTATAAAGGCCTTTATCCATGAGAGAAAAGGGTGTAGAAAGGCCTCAGTCAAGGCATTCACCTTGGGATGCATCCAAGACAGGCAGAGCGGACCCTGAGTTTTCAGTCAATGCTGGTAAGTACTATACTTTCATTTAGGCATATTATTTTATCAATTTTCATTAACTTGAAGTACTCTCATTTAGCCATTATGACTGTGCCAATTTTACTATCTTCATGACAAGAACCTTTATCACATACATATTGCCAGATAATTTCCAAGTAGGTGTCAGCACCTAATTATGTTAGATTTGGGCACACACTGGTTTCTGTTCTTACTTAATATGCAGACCCAAATTTCTAAGTGAGCCAGAAGTGTCCTCAGGCCACTATACTCCATGGCACTTACGTGTTCTTTAACCTCCGTTGTGAGCCTAGCCTTTAACGGCTGAGCTATCCCTCCAGCCCATTCTTTAATCTTGAGAAAGGCAAACCTTAGGGTCTGAAACCGCTGTTCCTGAGACGAGAATGACTAGCATATCCCATAACAGACCACACCAGCCTCGTTTGTGATTAAAAGGTATTTTCCCACAGTCCTCTTTGGCAGGGTCTCTCTTCCCCATTCCTGCATAAACAATGACCAATACTCATGGAGTCAGGAGACCAAAAGTCAGCATAGGATTCATTTTTAAGATAATCTCCTCACTTTTTTTCACTTTTCACTTGGGCATCTGCCTATCTGTCTATCCAGAGTTTTAGTGGAAATGAGGAAATGGGAGCCATTTCCACTAAACGTGACCATGTAAGGAGCCATCAAGTTCATCTTTGGGTCCTGAAGTGAGATGAAAGTTTTAATAGACCGTGTTTCAGACAAGTTTCCAAAGTTATAATTTCTGGTGTGCCAAACAGAGAATGTTTGGGTTACTGTCTATCGCTGTGATAAACACCACCAAAAGCACCTTGGGGAGGAAAAGGCTTATTTCATCTTATAACTTACAACCCATCATTGAAGGACGCCAAGGCAGGAACTCAAGGCAGGGACCTGGAGGCAGGAACTGAAGGAGAGGCCATAGAGGGCTTGTGTCCCTGACTTGTTTAACTACCTTCCTTAGATAGCCCAGACTGTGCTGAAATCCTGTCCTCTGAAGCAATCATACAGCTTCTATTCATGTGTTTTAACAGTAGGTTTGCCTTCTGGCTTCCCAGTACAGTCACCTAGGACTTTTAAAGAAGGGAGGATGATAAACTCTGACGATGCTCTTAGATACCTGTGGTGCTAACTCTAACAGTTGCTTTGACTTCTAAAAGCCACTATATTCCTTTTGGCTTGGGATAACTGAAACAATAGTTTTTCTATTACTTGCAACAGTAATTTTAATAACTAATACACTGCCAGAGGCAAAATCAGATCATAAGTCTAGTTTCAACTAGCTTGATTTCCACAGCAACACAAATCAATCAGAGTTACGGATTTTTAAATACTAGGGAAGAGTTCATTGAATTCCTACTCCAATATACACAGTTCATGGACTGGATAGCTTAGCATCTACAATGGATTGGAAAAGGTTGAAAGATGTATAGCAAGGTCATATTTCTTAACTTGAAGTCTGAGTAACATTTGCACCACTCCATTCTTCTTCAGTAATGTATTAATAATCTGTTAGTGATTTTTGAGAAACAACCATGGGCTCAGAGTTACGAACTCTTCTTTGTCGATAAATCTGTCAATAAATGTCAGACGTTCAACTATTTATTTACTATGCTCTATTTCTATGGCCTTTACATGTGGAAGAAATTATAAGATAGGAGTAAGTAGAAGGTGTTGTTCCCATTCTCCAAGAGCTTGCATGCAGTAGCACAGGTGCAAAAGCATCTGTTGGATATCTATTGTACATTTCCCATCCCAATTGAAGACAGAAAAGAAGAGCCTTGGATTCGCAGCAAACCATAGTCTTGCAGTCAAGTCAGATTTCCATCTGCCTCTCCTACCTACACGCACTTGACTGACTCAACAAGTCTGAGTGTGAGCATCCAAAAACGATCTTGGCATCCTCATTTTCTTCACCATAAAGTTTTGTTAATGCATGTTTCCATGTGGAAAAGCTTCTGTTAAGTCCCTTAGCATTTACTACTATTCTGATGATTGTTACTCTGTGAATTAATAGTTATCATTATATACATGATGATATAAGTTTATGCTTGGTGTTTTCGAATACAATGGATAAGACAGTGCACTGCATGGTCAATAGACGTCCAGAATGCTAAAGATTCAACTTTGGACTCGGGATTTGCCATCATCAGCCTGTGGGCTAAATCTATTTGCAAGCATGGTTTATGTGGCCCAAAAGCAATGTTTTGTTTTAAAATCCTAATTAACTTTCAAAACCTCAAACTTAGGACACTTTATGTGTAAATATGTATTTCTTTCTTTTCTCACAATTCAGAAGATATGAATATACTAACATATTTTAGACACATGTGTGCACACACGTGGGGTGGGGGCAGTCTCTCCAAAGCCACATGCTTTAGGAAATGTGTCACAGTAAATCCTCTGTCAGTTAGAATACTATCACTCATTCATGGTTCTAGAAACACAACAAGAAAGAAACATGTTCAAACTCTGTTAATTCAGTGTTGCCCAAATACACTTGACAATAAAAAAAAAATCCTTCAAAGACCTGGTGACACTATCTTTTTTTTTAAAATCAGATGAGAATTATCAGAATAGATTTTAAAGAAGTATTGTAGTTGAAGTTACTCAGCATGTTCCCAGACAGAGATAACCATCAACCCAGCTACTAATCCTGCCCACAAGCTGTGTTGATGCAATAGTGACACAAATGTTATGGAAATAATCGACCATTATATGATTGGATTTAAGGCCCACTCCACAAAATACAACCCGTGTCTGGCACTGCTCAGGTGTCCAGGAACTTAAGACTGAATAGATCACGTGCCTAGGAGAAAACCAAATACCGTTGTTCTGCTAAAGAAACATAGCAATAAAATGACTCCTAACAGCGCTCGGCTGTGCACATAGGTGCGTGTCTTGCTCAGACACTATCAGAGAAGTTTCCTCCTGCAGTAGACAGGAAATGAGACAGAGACCCATACCTGGATAATGTGCAGAGAGTGAGAGATTTTAGTTCTAAATGAGATGTCTTCACCAAAGCCCTGCTCTCGGGGCTCAGGAGCTATGGGGACAAGAGGACAGAAAGATTGTAAGTCACCAAGAAAACAGTGTTCCAGACACAATGAGACTGACACACATTTGAACCCACAGAGACCGTGGCAGCACACACAGGGCACACACATATTCAAGCCAGATGGGGTCCCAGCACTGAGAGGGGGAAGTGGACGTGGGCTCCCACCCCTAACCAAGAAGCTATCTGCAGTTGGCAAAGGAAAACTTAGTCTTCTCCAATGTTGTCTCATTGGGAATATTAACTACACTTAGGTCCCAGCAGTAGATGGCCAGCACAACATTAACTCAACAGTGTTGTTTTAGACTTTTTATCTCATATTGCTTTGTTTTCTCATCTTGTGTCTTTTGATCTTGTGTTTTTCTGGGTGCCTGTGTATACGTAATTGCATGTGTGTGTACATGTGTGTGCACCTGAGTGCGGGTATGTGTGTGTGTGTGTGTGTGTGTGTGTGTGTGTGTGTGTGTGTGTGTGTGTTTCTTGCATTTTTTTCTCAGGGTTTTTTTTGGGGGGGTTGTTTTGTTTTTGTTTTAATTCTGGTATGTTTGGAAACAAACAGGAATTATCTTCTGTCACATTCTGTTATCTCATAAATAATTTAACTTAATAAAAAAAAAGATGCCTCAAGGAATTAAGCCAAATAAATTTCTGGCTATCATTTCTTAAACAAAGCAACTACATGACAGTGATGTTCAGAAAGTAAAAGTTCTACCACTTGGAATAGAACCCGTTTTGATTTATCTGCTGCATCTCCTCTTTCTCCATATGCTGCTCTGTGATGAGTAATAACAGAGTCTCGTTTTTGTAATAATTAGATGGGAAGATCCTAGGACTGATGGTCCAATTTCTTTGGCAGACTCTTCTTGGATTGATCTGTAAATTTTTATTTACATGGCCCAGCAGATGTCTCTTGTTTACTGACTTCGGTCTCTAAGAGGAAATCTGCAGTGTGTCACAGTATGGCCCAGTGAGTCATCAAGTATTTTCAAGTGCCAACAATTTATGTCTCTGTTAATTTATCATCCATTATCTTATGAATCTGTGTTTTATTGTTTGACTACTAAAAGAATAGATATTAGAGAAAATTAGAATTACACATAAAAGAAAGACAATTTTCATTTCTTCATATTTTATATTCTTTGAAAGTTTTATAGATTTATAAAATGTATATTGATCATATCACTTCACCAATACCTGCCCAAACTCCCTCTATCACCTCCCACTCCATAGCCCTCTCAAAGAAACATCATCTTTTGTTGTTGTTTTGGTGTTAATAACCCCCTGGGAGAAAGGAAATTTTAAAAATCAGTTTCAAGTAGTATTAAGGATTAGTATTTTGAAGTATGTCCTACTCTTTCACAGAGAGTATGAAACATATATATTCAATATACACATATATACACATACCAAGACACAGAGACATCTCTTGTAACATCAACTTTTAACCTTACAATTTAAAAAATTCTAAGCCAGAAAGTGGTGGTGCACGCCTTTAATCCCAGCACTCTGGAGGCAGAGGCAGGTGGATCTCTGTGAGTTTGAAACCAGCCTGGTCTAGAAGAGCTAGTTCCAGGACAGGCTCCAAAGCCACACAGAGAAACCCTGTCTCAAAGCAATTTTTAAAATTTGTATAGAATTCACTTTCATTTTTGTTTCACCTAAATAAATTTGTTACATATATATGCACATATACAATGTATATGGAACATATATTATTCTCACTAGAATGAGAGGGTTCAACTCCCCATTAACTCTCCAAGAAACCATGTGTGATTGTCCTTCATGCACTAATTCCTCTATGTTCAGTGGAATTAGGAGTTTGACATTATCATTGAAAATGAAATCCTTTTTTGCATTCCACATGCATGCTACACAGGGCATGCAGCTCATTTTCAGGTGAGAATGTGTCCATTCAGGAGTGGTATGGCCATAGACTCAGCTCGTTGTCAAATCAACAGGGACATGCCCTCCCATGATGCTTCTGGTATCGTGCTGTCCATCCCAACAATCTTTTCTTGCCTCCTGAAGCACTGGAAAAGCAGACTGGGCTGGTAACATAAAGGAGAGGTGACCCAAGCTGTGACAGAGGTGGTTGCCAGGTGTTGGTGACCTAAGTTCTAAGAAGCTGAAGTGCCTGACGCAGAGACAGGAACACTGGGCTCCATCGGAACCAGTGGTCTGAACACTGAGTGCTTGAGATTTCAGAACACTGGCAGTTAGAACTGCTACTAGTTCCAGCTGCTGCACAAGCTGTGAACCACTGGTTGCTAAGTGCTGGGCTGGTGATAGTCAAACCCAGGGCAGTAAAGCCCCTGACCTGTGCATCCAGAGCTGCACCTGTGCATCCAAAGCTGCATCTGCACATCCAGAGCTGTACCTGTGTGTCCAGAGCTGCACATGCACATGCACATGCAGAGCTGCACCTATGCATCCAGAGCTGCACCTGTGCATCCAGAGCAACCATCCTCTACTCTTGAAGATCAGATCTACTGTTTTTCAGGTTTTTGGATTCCAGGACTTAACATGAGCAACACCATATATTGTCATACCTCCAAATTTACACAGACTACGCAGCCAGCTTCCCTGATTTTCTAGCTTGCAGATGGCAGATCAATGGATGCAACATCTGTCACCACAGGCATCAATTCAGGTGCCTGTGTGTGAATATGTGTGTGAGAATGTGCTGTTGGTACTATTTCTCTTGAGAACCTAACTCGTTCATAATGTTTTTCTTTTTTGAAAACAGCTTTTTGTTTTGCATGATAAATCCTGGTGTATTTCTTTTCCCTCTGCTCCACCAAGTTCCGCCTCCACCCCTTCCCATTCACATCGACCCCCTTTGTGTCTCTCATTAGAAAGCAAACAGAATCCCATAAAAACCCTCAATTGGAAGCCAGGGTGAATGTGCAAAGGACCTGTAGGAGAGAGTGGGGATATATACATATTAAAACACAGAGACATAAGTAAAAAAAATAATAATAAAAGCAAAAATGAGATAAAATTAAAGTCAAGGGTGGGGGGGGAGAAAAGTTCCCACACAGTCCATGGCCGGTGGCCGTGTCAGAAGAGCAGCAGGTGACACCTGAAGTTGAAGGTGTCGGCGTCAGCCCACTAGGAGGAAAAATCGCAAGACCACAGACCTCAGAGTGTCCTTTGCTCCTGTTGTTCCTTTAGATGTTTGCTGCTGCCATCTTTCCCTGGCATCTGGCACGGTGGGAATGGGTGTGGGGAGTAATGCAGTGTGTTTATCTCATGCAAACACCCCATTCTACTGGGCATCTCTACCTGTGGATTACTGTGAAGATGATTTCTCCTTAAGCTGATAAGAATAATGTTAGTGTAAATAGAGTTTTTATGATAACAAATAAAGCACTCACAGCTGGAACACATGGGTTTCCATTGAGGAGCCGTATAGACCGTGGCTCAAGATCATGATTAAGAAAAACAACTGGCTCTTTTGCCCTTTGATCCTTGCTCTTTCTGGCTCCTCTCTCTCTTTGCTTTCCTCTCTCTTCTCTTCTGTTCCCAGTGTCTCTGTCTCTTTTCTTTTCCCTTCCCCCTCACTTGCCTCCTAAATAAACTTCACTCAAAAAAAAAAAAGAAAGAAGAAAGGAAGAAAGAGAGAGAGAGAGAGAGAGGAAAAGTAAAGAAAGAAAAAGAGAAGGAAGGAAGGAAGACAGACAATTGAGTCCCCAGTAGCCCAGCTAGTATAAAGTCTTTAACCTCAATGTTGGGAGATGTGTTCACAGGTTTCACAGTGCATCGTAGCTGAAACAAAGCCTTTAAAATAACTTATGGTTAACTCTGAGATACCATCTTACTCCTGTCAGAATGGCTAAAATTAGAAATACCAATGACAGTTTTTGCTGGAGAGGATGTGGAGAAAGGGGAACACTCCTCCACTGCTGGTGGGAGTGCAAACTTGCACAGCCATTTTGGAGATCAGTATGGCAGTTCCTTAGGAAAATGGGAATCAGTCTACCACAGGACATGGAAATCCCCCTCTTAGGCATATACCCAAATGATCCACATCCATGCAACAAAGACATCTGTTCAACTATGTTCATAGCAGCATTATTTGTAATAGCAAGAACCTGGAAGCAACCTAGATGCCCCTCAACTGAAGAATGGATAAAGAAAATGTGGTACATTTACACAATGGAGTACTACTCATCGGGAAAAAAAAAAAACAATAGATTCTTGAAATTTGCAGGCAGATGGATGGAACTAGAAGAAACCATTCTGAGTGAGGTAACCCAGTCACAAAAACAGGAACATGGTATGTTCTCACTCATGTATGAATTTTAGACATAGAGTAGAGGATCACCAGCATATAATTCACACTGCCAGAGGAGCTAGGATACAAGGAGGAACCTAAGAGATTCATACAAGGTCCCCCACAGAAGGGGAAAGGGCCGAGATCTCCTGAGCATATTGGGAGGGGGGAGGCAGTGAGTGCAGAGGGAGTTAAGAGAAAGTGGAGAAGAGGAGGGGAGAGGAGAACATGAGGGAGCAGGAAGATTGAGCCAGGGGAGGAACAGAGGAGAGCAAGAAAAGAGACACCATAATAAAGGGAGCCATTATACGTTTTAAGAGAAAACTGACTCTAGAAAAATGTCCAGAGACCTACAAGGATGACCCCAACTAACAATCTGAGTAATAAGGAGAGGTTACCTTAAATGCACTTCCCTGATAATGAGATTGATAACTACCTTATGTGCCATCCTAGAGCCTTCATCCAGTAGCTGATGGAAACAGAAGCAGACACCCACAGCTAAACACTGAGCCAAACTCCAGGAATCCAGTTGCAGAGAGGGAGAAGTGATGAGCAAAGGGGTCAAGACCAGGCTCGAGAAACCCACAGAGACAGCTGATCTGAACAAGGGGAGCTCATGGACCCCCAGACTGATAGCTGGGAAAGCAGAATTGGACTGACCCAGACCCCCTGAACACCGGTCTCAGTTAGAAGGCCTGGGCAGTCTATGGGACTTCTGACAGTGGAACCAGGATGTATCCCTGGTGCACGAAAGGACTTTGGGAGCACGTTCCCATGGAGGAATGCTCCCTTAGCCTAGAAACATGAGGGAGGGCCTAGTCCCCACTCCAAATGACTTGACAGATTTTGATGGTCCCTCCTGGAAGGCCTCACCCTCCCTGGGGAGAGGATGGGACTGGAGGTGGGGGAGGATGGGAGAGGGAACTGGAATCAATATGTAAAATAAGAAAAAGGAAAATAAAGGAAAAAAACATAAAATAACTTATGGTTAGACTAAGATGTTTTTGTCAAATAGCTTTGAAGTAAAGAACCCAAGAAGACAATCTAAAGTTTTAGAAAGGCTCACAGCTGAGTGAGGAACTCTGTAATGTCAGAGAACAAGAACAAAACAACCCAATCGCTACTAGGTAATGCACTTTCCTTACTAGGACTTGTTGATAACCAAAGGTGATGATTAATTCTTTATACCCATTTCTGCTCTTAATCTTTTGATATAAAAACTATTGATGAGTGAGTATGTGCCCTAAAGGTTTAAGGTAGAGCTGTTTTGTTTTGTTTTTGTTTTAATATATAAAAGTTTGAGTTTGTGATTCCTTTAAGATTCCTTATAAGATTACCTTTCAAGATAAATAATAAAGTAATTGCCCCTTTCCTTGCAAAACCCAGCCTGTCAGACCTGACTGAGAAGACTGTCTTGCTTGCATCACAGCTAATAATCTATAACAAGTTGCTTGAGTATGAATGTATGTGGGTTCTTGAGATAATTTGTTTTTCACCTGCAATACTTAAAATGCTCAATCGTGTAAAGGGTTATGGAAAACATGCTGTGTTTTTTTTTTTTTTTTTTTTTTTTACTTGTACTCATTCACCTGAAAAACAGAATGTAACCACATTGTAATTTTTATATTGCCTGAAAGATTTTTTCAGGGGAATATAAGCTGTAAGGGACAGAATAGAGCAGAATAGAGATAGAAGTAGAGAGAGTTAAAAGTAGACGGAAAACATCAGGAGTGAGAGAGTTAGAAGGAAAACATCAAAAGAGACAAAAGGAACATTTCTGGATAGCGATAATAATAGAAAATGGAGAATACAGAAGAGTAAAGAGGGAAGTTATCAAGAGAGATAAAAATGTCTTAGTACACACTGCCAACTCTGGAGTCTCTTTGAGCCCTGCACTGCTGGGGGCTGGACCCCCAGGCAGCAGGAACATAGGAGATGAGGCTCTGCACTGATGACATTGAGGTCATTTTCTGTTGGACATCTAGTGCTAGGCATGTAGCTAATCCTTAAGAGTAGTTCCAGTAAAGACTTCCTAGGAAAAAAACTAAATTTTCATTTGCAAATAGTTATCAATTGGAGATAGTTTCTGAGGAAGGGGTTAGGGCATGTGTTCCCTCTGCTTCCAGCCCTAGGACCCCACCTGGAACAGACACATGCAGGCCCTGTGCATGCTGCCATGGTCTGTGAGTTCACATGTCTATCAAACCTGCTGACTTAAGGGTCCACCATTCCCTGGTTCTTACATTCTCTCTGCCTCCTTTTCTGCAGAGTTCCATGAGCCCTGGTGGGAGGGATTTGATGGAGACACCCATTTAGACCTGAATGTCTCAAGGTCCCTCACTCTGCGTAATGTCTGGCTGAGGTCTCTATGTATGTTCTCATCTGCTGCAGGAGGAAGTTTCTCTGATGGTGGCTCAGCAAGTGATTGATGTGTGAGCACAGCAGGATGTCACTTGGAGTCATTTTATGGCTACATTTTTTAATTCGTTTTCATTTAAATTAAAAACAATCTTATTTTACATACCAATCCCAGTTCCCTCTCCCTCCCTCCTCCCATTTCCCCCACCAATCCCCCCATCCCATCCCTCATTCACTCCTCAGGGAGGGGGAGGCCTCCCATGGGGGATCATCAAAGTCTGTCACATCATTTGGGGCAGGACCTAGGCCCTCCCCCAGAGTATCTAGGCTGAGAGAGCATCCCTCCATGGGAATGGGCATCCAAAGCCCATTCGAGCACTAGGAATAAATACCGGTTCCACTGGCAGAGGCCCCATTGACTGCCCAGGCCCCCAAAACCATGTTTTGCTGTTTGCTGGGGTTTTTTATTATTGTTTTTTAATACACTTATACATTATTCCCTGAAACTGTAATTAGTCTCCTACTCATTGCAGTGATTACTTTCCCTTGTTGATATATAAAACTTTTTTTTTTTCAGAATAAGTTTTACATAGAAACAAAGCTTAACAGAGACTTAAAGGATGATCTTATAAAGCTGTTTTCGGAACACATTACAGGCAAGCACATTTACAGCCTAATGCGTAAGTGATTTCACTTCTTATGGGGGTGAGCCAGCACTAGACACGGTCTCCTTTTTCCTTCCTCCCTTCCTGCTCCAACCCACTCTTACAATTTCCTATCATCTGAGAACACTGTCTCCCAAACTCCAGTACCGACAGCTCTAGAACCAGAGAGCAAGAGGTTGTAAGCCTACCTCAGTGTGTAGAGACACTGGGATTGAAACTGGGACTTACTCATCCATCACCTACTGTTCTGGAATACGTAGGCAAGTCGTGATTTGGGCAGTGTCTTGTGCCTGGCCTTATCTGTCTAGCCATTTCCTCACTGATCAGTAGTATGATTAGCAGGTCACGTGTAACTGTACTGTCGTACACCCAGTCTGTGAAGGCCAGCACAGGCTCTGTCTGGCTTCGATTGTTAGTCTAGTGTGGCTGCTATTCACCATGCTATTGCTTCTTTTCTATGGAACAGTATTTGTCTTTAACCACAGGTCCCTGGGCTATCTAGTGTCAGATTCTTTGTCATCCAAGCAGTGCCAACCATGAGTTCCACGTTGTGGAGTAGGCCTTAAGTCAGATCACACATTGATTGGTTACTCTCACCCCAACTTTGTGTCACCTTGCACCAGAGTATTTAGCAGGCGGGATACTATGGACCATCAAAGGGTTTGGGGCTGGGTTGGTTTATGTGTGTCTTTTGGCAGCATCCAGAGTGTCTTCCTGTACTGCAGAGGCTAGCAAATGGGTGTGAAAGCTCTGTGTAAGCACCAGCTCGCCTTCCACGTTCAATGAGGTGTGTAGGTGTTATCTTCAGCAATCGCATCTGAGGGGAGATGTCATCCTGTATATGTTTCTCATACTGGTTAATAAATAAAGCACTGTTGGCCAATAGGAAAGGAAGATAGGAGGGACTAGGAGACAAGGAGGAAATAGGAAGTAGTAAGGAGGAGTCAAGATGGAGAGCCTGGAGAGAACAGAACTGCCATTCCTCCGCTCTCGGTAAGACCACGTGGAAATACATAGAAATGGGTTAATAATTAACACAGAGCTAGCTGATAAGAAACTAGTAATGGGCCAACAGATTATATCAAATACAGAGTCTCAGTGTGCGTTATTTGGGGCTGGCGCGGCGGTGGGACAAGACTGGCAGCGGGAGGAAAAACCATACTCCTTACACGCATCCTGCCATTTTGTCAGTTTGTGGAGAGCAACCTAGAGTCCTGGCAAACATGTGGGTTGTTTGGGTATTCCCATGGGACCTCTTTGGCCAACAATTCAATTAGATGTAACCTGATCTCAGTACTGGAAGCTTCATTAGGAGGCAAGAGATACGTACATGGGGCTCTGCCTCCCCATTACTTGGCAATTTCATTTAGATTGCCTTCATATATCTACATGTTGTAGGAAGCCTCTACTATATTAGGTCTCTCCCCTCCCCCTATTCCCTGTCTGGTCTTCGTCTTCTCTCCCCCTCCTCACCTGGCATCCAGAGCTGCACCTGCACATCCAGAGCTGCACCTGTGCATGCAGAGTTGTACATCTCCAATCTTCAGAGCTTGGAACTGTAAGTTTCTAGTTTTCAGGACTCAGGGGCTAAGCCTTGGGTCTGTTTTTCTGTCTGTCTAGCTCTCGAGTCCTTACCACTGTAGGCCTGTAACTGCTGAGAACCACTGACACTGGGGAAGTCCCCCTCTGTTTCCAAATTCCATGTGGGCAGGCTCAAAGAAAGCAGCCACAGATTTTAGCCATGAGTACAATTAAGTTTTCTGTCAGCAAAAATAACACTATGTATGATGGGAGATGCCATTATGTATATATGTTTCTCATACTGGTTAATAATAAAGCACTGTTGGCCAATAGGAAAGGAAGATAGGAGGGACTAGGAGACAAGGAGGAAAGAGGAAGTAGGGAGGAGGAGTCAAGATGGAGAGTCTGGAGAGATCTGGACGGCAGCCGCCTTCCCGGTAAGAGAAGGCCATGTGAAAATACATAGATCAGCAGAAATGGGTTAATATTTAAGACAAAGCTAGCCAATAAGAAACTAGTACCTGGCCAACAGTATAATATCAAATACAGAGTCTCTGTGTATTATTTGGGGCTGGCGCAGCAGCAGGACAAGACCAGCGGCGGCAGGCGGAAAAACCGTACTCGTTACATATGTAGAAGTTGTAAACTTTTCTCTGGTCATTTCAAATGTATCCGTTCTAAGTGAGATCAGGCAAGAGATAAGTAATTTACATGTTTCTTCTACTTTCTTTTACTGACCAGAAAGAAAGGAAAGGAAAGGAAAGGAAAGGAAAGGAAAGGAAAGGAAAGGAAAGGAAAGGAAAGGAAAGGAAAGAAGGAAAGGAAAGGAAAGGTTGCTCTACAGAAGCCATTCTTTTCATCAAGAAAAGCAACTGAAAGCATTGAGTGAGGAGCAATCTCTAACACAGATCAGTGAAACTTGACTCAAGCTGGCACTGGGACCTGTTTCAGTCTCATTTGACTACAGCGTGCACTGGCACATGCATGAAGGCCATTTTACTTCCGGCACCGTGGAATGGCCACAGCTGATACTACCTATCTTATTCTATAACCAACGTGGCCTAATAGGTCTTGCTAGAACATTTCTTCCAAAACTTCAGAATGCACAATAATTCAGTTTTGCACATACCATTCACCACGGCAGTCTGGATATTAGGCATAAAACAGGCATCAGTATATTTTGAAAACTTGAAATCAAAGCAAGTATATTCTCTAGCCACAATGGAATTAAGCTGGAAATTAATAACAGATGTTTTGAAACTCTCCAAATAACTTAAAATGAAGTGATAAACTCTAAATAACCTATTTTTGACAAATAATAGGTTATTTAGAGTTTATCACTTAATTTTATTAAGAATATGTTAAGCTGGATGAAGATAAAAATACAGCTTTATCAAAATGTGTACACTGCTGTACTAGAGATGTAGTTCAGTGGTAAAATGATTGCCCAGCATATGTGGGATCCTAGATTCAGTCCCAGATAACTACACACACATACAAGAATGCACACACATGATGGAAGTTGTCCTTCTGTGTATGTGTGTCTCTTATTGGTTAATGAATAAAACATGTTCGGCCAATGAGGCAGAAAGAGAGGCGGGACCAGGAGATGAGAAAAATTCTGGGAAAGGTAGGCAGAAACAGACATGTGAGACCTGGAGGGTAGGCCGCCAGCATTCTCCTGTAAGATGAGACCATATGGAAATACTTAAATTAATAGAAATGGGTTAATAATTAAGACAAAGCTAGCCAATAAGAAGCCCTAGTCATCAGCCAACAGTTTCATAATTAATATAAGTCTTTGTGTGTTCATTTGGGGTAAAGGGGCTGCGGAACTGAATGAGAAATCTCGTAACATGCATGAACTTTCTTGTATCTGTAGGAAATATTATAACTTTAAAGTCACACATTCACTTAAAAAATAATAAAGGTACAAAACTCAAATTTCTAAGTTTCCAGTTAAGAATATATTAAAAAAAATAAGTAAGTTCCCTTCCCCCATAATAAATAAAATTAAGAAAAATGTATACATATTTGCAAATATGATTATTCCAAATTAAAAACAATTTCTACGGTGTACAACAGCAGAGATAAACCCAGAAAACACTGTGCTAAGTGAGATAATCCAACCACAGAAGATAAATTTTGCATGATTGCATTTATATGAAGTGCCTAAAAGACTCAATTTTTTTAACCAAGGCACAGAATTACAATTGCCTAGAGATGTTGGAAAGGCAAAATGGAGTTACTAATCAAGGGGGTTGAAATTTCACTAAGCAAGGTAAATACATTTTAGAGATTGACTGTACAACATTGGATTTATAGTCAACAACATTCAACTATGCACTTGATATCTGTTAAGAGAGTATGTCTCATGTTGAAAATGAACTTTTAATTAAAAGTAAAATATAAAAATTAACATGAAATAGATCAGAGACTTCCATGGTAAGGTTAAGACTTTTCACAGAAAGAAAACCAGTGAAATGGATTGTGGCTGTATGAGACAGTGAGCCCTTATCAAAGACACAAACGTATGAGTCATGAAGTAAAAAGGGGAAATCAGAGTTAACTCAAATTTAAAACACCTAGAGCTAAGGTTATCAACAACAGAAAACTCAAATGCTTGACACACTTCAGACCCTGGAGATATTGTAGAAGAAATCTATACACTGCACACATCTGACAAAGAACATGTACCTAACACTTAGAGAAAGAACAGAAATGATAAGACAGACTGTTCAAAGTGATTGCATCTTTGTGAAGGCATTTCACAGATGTGGTGGATGCCCAGTGCTACTGTTGATAGGAAATGACCTCCAGAGGAGCGGGTTGCTCTGTCACTTGTTGGTGCTGCTAGTTCAGGAAAGGCTGTTAAAGGTAGAGCCTAGATGGAGGTAGGTCAATGGGGCGTGACGTTAAAGAGTATACCTAGTCCCCAATATCCCCTCACATCTCTCTCCCTCCTTCCGGTCCATCATTTAAGCACTCTCTGCTACCAACATTCCTATGGAATGAAGTCCTGTTGAAGCACATGTGGACAAAAGTCCATCGACTGAGTCCTTTGAAACAATGAGTAAAAATAACTCTTTCTTCCCTTAAATTATTCCCATCAAGTATTTGGGGATAAACTGAACATAATCAAAAATCACATGAAAAGATGTGTCAAGAATATTAGTGACTAGGAAGATGCAAAGTAAAATCAAACTGAGATATCACTTCATACATCAAAATAAATAAGATTTTAAAAGACAAAATATCGTGTGTTAATGAGGCTGTGGATCAACATGGAGCCCGAGCGAATTGTTAGTGGGATAGAAAGTAGAATAAAGAGATTGAGGGGTGATGGTGGAGAGAGACAGCTGGAATTAGGGAGCATTTGAGGGGTGGTGTGGAAACCTAGTGCAGTAGAAACTTCTTTAAAGACAGAAAGGCAATCCTAATGAAGTCTCCTAATCATGGGGAAGACAGAGTACCAACTGGCCATCTCTTGTCATCAAATGAAGCTTTCAGTACCAGAACTGAGTCACTTTCAGTGAGCCAAAGGGGTCCCATGAAATCACCAAACAACCCAGGCTGTTGCCAAGACAGTAGGTGGTTGCTCTAGACAAACTGACAGCAAGACCCATTGCTGAGACAACAGGCACACAACTCGATGGACATGGAGTATGTGAATGAGTAGGTCTCTGATTCTTGTGCCTTCTCTTGGGGCTCTTGTCCTCCTGTTGGAAGTCAGGCTTTCAGCAAGACAAAACAAAAACTTAATTAAAACACATGTGCTAAGTACACAAAGCCAGAACAAAAGAGTACAAATCACATGTGTCTGTGTCTGTCCAGACAAGGATTAACTAAGGAGGGAAGACCCACCTGAATGTGGGGAGCACCATCCTACAGGCTGGATTCTGGGCTGAATAGGAAATAAGAAGCTGAGCACCACCACCCATCTCTCTCTGCTTCCTAGTGCTGTGTGACGCGCCAGCCACCCATGCACCTGCTGTCCTGCCTTCCAACCATGACGCACTGTACCCTCCCTCAAATGATGAGCCAGAACAAACCTTCCTTCATGAGTTGCTCTTGTTGGGTAGTTAGCCACTGCGGTGAGAAAGTAACTGTTATACTACATTATTCATCCACTTATAATTCCTGAACTGTGAAAGCTAACCCACAGAGACACAAAGCAGTGCTTGGAGCTGGGGGTGAGGGAATGCAGGTCAGAGCCCCTTGTAAGCCTTCCGGAGGATGTTCAAAGCAATCTACAGCCTTCTCATGCTGGAAGCTGCAAGGGTGCCTATGTTTATGAAACTACAAGCTGTACTTTCAAGATGGCTGCATTTCATAACAAATATATGAGTTGAATTTATTCCAAAAGAAAACACATAAATGAAGGGTCAGCTTCCAGGGCAATCATCTCTTTTCACCCTCTGATTTTCCATTTATTTTCTTTTTAGACACAAGTTCTTATAGTGTAGGCCAGGCTAGCATCCAACTTGTCACAATCCTCCTGCCTCAGACTTCTTAGTGCTGGAATAACAGGCATGCATCCCCATAACCATCCTGACCTTCAGATTAATTCCCGTGTCTTGTGTGGTAGTTGTCCTCCCAAAGACAGTGTGTTACACCCGTAAAGTCTCACCAACATGATTGCCTAAACATGAGCTGAACAAGGAAGACACCAATAGACACGCCGCCAAAGTGAATGGGGAAGCCCGCAAGACCTCAGTCCCACACAAAGAACTACACACAACTAAGGAATGCTGGAAGTGAGGGGAATGCCCTTCTTCAGGAAGGACCACGCCAACTGGTTATCCAACACCAAACGCAAGTAGCTTTATACGGACAGAGGAGAAGGAGGGGGTGAATGGAAAGGTTTGAGGGGAAGAAAAGGAAGGTAGAAATGTTGTAACTATATTATAATCTATACTTATAACTCATAAAGAAATAAAAGAAAAATTTCTTTCAAAGACAATGTATTGGTAAACCCGTGTTCGGCCTGCAATTTGCAGTTAGGAACATGCAAGTGCCGCAAGCAATTTGTGAAAGATCCTTGTGACCGTGAAGGCCCTTCAAACAGGCCTCAGGTACTTGTGGCTGTGAAGTTAGGGAGGATGGGAAGTCCTCCCCTTCACTCACATGGGACCAAGACAGTATTCTGACTTGAAGGCCTGAATAATTTCCTCACCAGCAGAACGGGTATCTTTTCCCAATGGCTGCAACCAGTGAGGCGTGCTTCTTGGCACCTTTTGAGGAGGCAGCCTTCATTGAATTTGTTAGGATTGTATAGGGAAAGCTAGGAAATTGCACACTGCATCACCGGAGGTGCTATGTCGCATTGTTGCCACAGAAGCCTAGCACTTGTCAACATTCATTAAACTGCTAAAACCCAGGCTTGCTTCTCAATGGCAGGTAGTTGTTCATGGGTGTCAACACAGGTCTAGCAATTATAAAACCAATTACTATGATCAAAAAGGAAATATAGAATAAATATTCTCCCTGCAGGTTTTTTTTTTTTTCTTTTTCTGCTAACTTCTTATCAAGAGGTTATACCACACTGGAAAGGACCGATTTTTCCCTGGATATTTTACACTTAAATTTATCAGAGATGTTGAGAAGCAGGGTGTAACAAGGAAAGACACTTTATTTCTAAAGAATCCCATAGAACTTCGGTTCTCGTCAAGCCACTTCAGGACAAAGAAAGGGGGTTAAGCCTATATGACAAGTCAGGTGGGGAAGTGGGAAGAACCAGTTTCAACTTTATTTAAAAAGCATGCCCTCTGAGTCAGAACATCTAGCTCTGAGATTCCCTACACCGAAGGGATGAGCTGCTCATGTCTGTGTGTCCCAAGACCCTGTTTCTTCAGAGCTGTTCACAATCTTGCCTCCCTACTCTGTCAGGGTGAAGGGCAGGATGGAGGCTAAGTCCCTGCCTGCTGAATAATCATGGTGACCAGCAGGGGCCAAGACTGCACAGCGTGTTTTTGCTAGGCAGTGTCCTCTCCTGGACACCCTCATGAACAGACGTCTGTCCCCTGGTCTTCCTGGGGCTTCCACGTAGCACCACGTAGAAGAAGGTCCTGGGCCTTCTACAAAGGACCTCTAACACTTCTCCGTGCTCATCTGTGGTCTAAAATATGAGTGTAAAATGACCAATGCTTACACATGAAAGGGAAAAGATTTGAAAGGCAGATTTGATTTCAAAGCCTCGCTCTGTCTTCTGTGTCTGTCTCTCCCTCAAGCCCCTCCCACTTCCCCCACCTTCTTGCTTCCCCGCATAAGACTGGACCAGGAGCCCTAAATGTGGGAGGCAGCTGGGGGGCTTGGGCGGTTCATAGGGCCACTGGCAGTGGAACCACTACTCATCCCGATGGCACGAACTGGCTTTTTTTGGAGCCCGTTTCCGTGGTCTGTCTTTTAAATGGCAACAACTGCTCCTTTTTCACTCAGATAAGATGGGTTTTTCCCCAGAAGCAGACAGGAGATTTAGAACCTCAGAGACATGGTTGGAAAGATACAAGCTTCGTGTGTGAAAAGCGTCTTTTGCGATTCCTTACCCTCATTGTCTCTGTCATCTTTATGAATTATGAATTGTTAGGTCAGAATTATGAATTTTATATGTGTAAGCTCACCACCATGTATTCCACAATTTGTCATTTCATCTCCTCTTTCTGCAACAGCTCCATGGTGTTACTTCTGAGACTAGGAAAAGCCAGCCAGCCAGTATTTACTATTCCAAGTGCCATCGTTACGCTGAGCCTAGAAAGCTGAACCACCTGTGCTTAAACCATTCAAGGCCTTATGGGGGCGGGGGGGGGGGCAGCAATTAAGCAAGTAACCCTAACCAGCCTAGGAACCTGAACCACCTGTGCTTAAACCATTCAAGGCCTTATGGGGGCGGGGGGGGGGGGGCAGCAATTAAGCAAGTAACCCTAACCCTGAGGCAGGAATAGAAGGTGGAATGAGACGTGAAAGGCTCACCCGAAGACTTACAAAATCAGTTAAGGCAGCTGAGGTGGACTTAAACAGGCCGGTGCTGCTCGCACAGCTCGCCGACACTCCAGAACAGCTGAGAGTGACTTATGGCTCATTATAACATGAAGGTGTTGCACCCCCCGGCTAGCGACTCAAAATGCTAATGACATTAGCGTCAAGTGATGCATGAAATTATACACAAAACTGCATGTAACAGAGCATGCTCAGAAAGGCCTGTTCTATGCAAATGTGCCAAAAAAAACCAACATTATTCAAATGACTGTAAAAGCTTGTGTTATGTCACATAGAAGCCCCAACTCTGTACAGGGGACTATTGAGTTCATAAACATTCTCTTTGCTCAACCTACTTCCCCATCTGTTGAAATATACTCCCTTAATAAACTGCCTCCGAGCTATTCTTTGTCCAGGAACAAAAGAACCTGGGACCCTTCCACCAGTAACATGTGAAGCCTGGTATCAGGCAGCATCGACACCATGTGTCACCTGCAATGACCGTCCTATTTTCTGTGTAGTATTATTCTGCTTTCACACTGCTCTTATTTCTTCTGGAGTAACTTGCACCATTCTCTCTACCTGCAGACCCCAGAGAGATAACCACCAAAGTGGATCTGTCCGAGGAACTTGGAGGAAGACAACTGACCACACAGACTCTGGGGGGAGGGAGCAGAGCGTTCTCCACAGAGAACACACGCTGAAAGTCTGCCAGTGTTGGCTGGTGGAAGAGCGTGTCTGCAGAGCTCCATACAAGAGGCCAGTGGGAACACCCTGCCCAAGGTTCTACTGCTCTTTAACAGCAAAGTGAGGGCTAAAGGATAATTCTCCTACAATATGACTCCTCCTGGTGGGAAGAGGCCAGGCCTTCCCAAACACACTAAGCTTCCTGACCTTCCACATGGATGCTCACAGCAAATCATCTCTGTTATTCTTGATTTTGAACAGCCTCTCTTTGGACAAACCATTTCTGCACAATAGCAAATTGCAGTAGTTATGATCATCATAATAACATCACAAGAATAATCAAATGCTATTGAAACAAAAATGATCCCATTTAAGCTGGGCTTCAGCTACCATGATATGCATTTGAGTTTATGCACATTTATGACTTATGAAGTTTGAGCCCCTTTATGGTTCCTTAGCTGCTATGTTAGACTGGCCTCTACAATCTGGTTTCGTTTGGCACGTTACCTGCCCTGTCCTCTACCCTGCATTTGGAAGGGAGGAAACAACATTCTTGTTGCAATCCGAGCATAAGCAAACTAAGAGCTAAGTCATGATGCGCTAACTGACAATTCCACTGGATCTGTCCTTTGCTGGCAAGAACAGATTGACTTTTGCAGACAGCCTCCATGCAGCCTCAGTTCAGCCCTTTGCCAAGTTCCTGAAACTGGCTGCAAGCCACCTTCTCTCCTTCCCTGTCAGTTGCTCTCAACCCGGTTACTCTGGTAACTTTCGTATTCTTGAAGGGAAACAGTGCTTGGCCACATGATTTTTTCTAAAGAAGCCATTTCCTTTGCTACACAGAGGCGTTTTAGTTCTACGTGTTTCATTTGTTGGTTGTTGGCTTTAGTTCCAGAGTGAATGGGGTCCTATTCAGAAAATCCTTTCCTACACCTATCTCTTATAGATACTGTCTATGATTTCTTTGAGCAGATTCAGCATTGCTGGTCTCACAATTAGGTCTTGGGTCCACTTGGTATCCATTTGTGCAGGGTGCTATGATGTGTCTAATTTCAGTCTTCTGTATGTGGCTATCCAGTTTTCCCAGTGTGTGTTTTTGGCACCTTTTGTCAAATATCAGGTGGCTATAATTATGTGCATTCATGTTTGGGGTTTCTATTTTTTTCCATTAATCTACATGTCTATTTTTGTACTAGTACCATGCTGGTTTTAATACTATAGCTCTGTATATATATATATATATATATATATATATATATATATATATATATATCTTAAAAATATGATAAGGCAATCCCTCCAACATTGCTCTTCTTGTTCAGAATTTCTTTGACTATTGTAGTTCCATATGAATTTTAGAATATTTCCCCCTGTTTATATGAAGGATATCATTAGGATTTTGGTTGGAATTGCATGGAATCTGTATGGTGATTTGGATGATGATAGTCCCTATAACTTCATATATTTAAATGTTTGATTTCCAGTTAGAATAGTATTGGAAGGATTAGGAGATGTAGCCTTGTTGGAGAAGGCATGATCTTGTTGGAGGAGGTATGTCACTGGGGATGCCCAGTCCCCAGTCCTCCCTCTCTCTGTCTCTCTCTGTCTGTGTGTCTGTCTCTCCTCCGTGTGTGTGTGTGTGTGTCTGTGTCTGTATGTGTCTCTGTCTCTCTCCTCTCTCTGTGTCTCCCTGTCTGTGTCTCTCTCTGTCTCTCTCTCTGTCTCTGTCTCTCTCTCTCTCTCTCTCTCTCTCTCTCTCTCTCTCTCTCTCTCTCTCTCTGCCTGCTGCTGCCTGCAGGTCAGAATGTAAAGCTCTCAGTTACTGCTCCAGACAGGGTGTCTGCTTCCCACCAAAATGACCACGGAGTAACTGTGTAAAAGTGCAAGCAAGCCCCCAACCAGCTGCTTTCTTTTGTCAGAGTTGCTGTGGTCATAGTATTCTCATCACAGCAGTACAGCAGTGACTAAGGCAGGTCAGCTGGTCATTTAGGTCTAGAGTCCCAAGAAAATCACCACACGACCTAAACTATTTCAGCAAGGCGAAGCCTTTTTCTTTCTTCATGAGAGTTGTAGCCAGGCTTAAGGTAGCAAGCAAGCAGGGCTCCCACTGGGATTCGATTCCAGCTCAAAGGGGTCCCAAGCCTCTTCTGAGTGGTGAGAGTCTGACCTCGTATTCGTACATGATTAGGTAACACAGGGCGGTGAAGTTTCCAATTTTGAGCATAGATTTTGATTACAAGAAGCAGACTCTGAAGGAATTTTAATTTCTTCCAAGTAGCTTCTATACCATTTTTAATGGAATACCTCATTTAACCCTTTGATGGAAAAGATAGTGCCTTTTGTTTCCATTCCCCCACGGAAATTACCTTGTTGGAAGGAGGGGGCCACAAGACTGTGGGTGGCATCATATGTGCATACCAAGGTGCAGTGAGAACTTTCCCAGCTCAACTCTCAGAAAGCTAATGGTTGTTGTATGATTGACTTTCACCCTTGGCATCCCTGGTCCTCCTGTGTGACACCAGCCACTGGCCACAGCTCACTGGCATTGATCAAGGGTGGGGCATGAGATTCTCTTGGAATCAGGGCATGCAAACCAAACTTAAGGAAGTCTGTATGTCCAGGCTTGTGCCAGAAGCCACAAGGTTGTAAGGCTAAGAGACAAAAAAGTTTCCTATGCTAAGAATGAGTTTAAGAGTATAAATCCCACTGAGGACAACTTCTAACAGTATAACTGACACCCACAGCCTTTCTCTCAAGTCAGGTTTGAGGTTTGACCGGTGTCTGACACTTTCTCCTGTGACAGAGAGTCTCAGTTCACAGGGAAAAGCAAATTGGGCTGGAAAGAGAAGCTTCAAACTAGAGCCTAGTCCCTCCAAGTGAGGCTTCCAGAAGATACCAAGGCTATGCCAAACAACCCAGCCACATGAGACAATCAGAAAAACTTCAATATCTTGCTGTGCTTTGGGGGGCTTTGGGGAACAACTATCTCCTAGCTTTCCCTGGGAGGGAGGAGGCTAGAAGGGCAGCCTGATGAGGAGCTTATCTGCTTTATGCAGTATGAGATGACTAACTCACTAAATATTAGTATGGTCTGTTATGATCTGCTGAAAAAGACAATGAGATCTGAGTAGTTACTACTGGGGAACACAGCAAGCAATCAAGATAGACACACTGTGTGAGAAATAAACAGTGACACAGACCAAAAGATAAATTTACCAATAGGAATAGATACAGAGATGCGCAGGATGGTGAAAACGCTTTAAAACTGCTACTGTTAGAGAGGGGAATACAGAAAATACATCAGTGAACTATATAAAATGGAAGGAAGGAGGATAGAAGGGAGGGAGGGAGAGAGAAGGGGAGGGAGAGAGAGGGAGGGAGGGAGGAAAGGAAAGAGGGAGGGAGGGAGAGAGAGGGAGGGAGGGAGAGAGAGGGAGGGAGGGAGGGAGAGAGGGAGGGAGGGAGAGAGGGAGGGAGGGAGAGAGGGAGGGAGGGAGGGAGGGAGAGAGGGAGGGAGGGAAGGAGAAAGGGAGAGAGGGAGGGAGGAAGGAGGGAGGGAAGGAGAGAGGGAGGGAGGAAGGAGGGAGGGAGGGGGAGGGAGGGAGGGGGAAGGAGAAAAAGAGGGAAAAGAAAAACAGAACTGATGGTCAGATAAAACCCCGTTAAAGGCAAGGGAATAAATATTCTAACTAAGTGGTGGAAATTGCCTGGCAGGGCAGAAATTAAATTGAAAGTAATCACATAGTACATGGCGAGCGCCTAATGTGACAAAGATATCCGGTAGAGAAGTTGAGTGCAGGGAGACAGACTGTAACTTTGGAGCCAAATAACGTTGGGTCATGTGGTCAGCCCTGTACTTACTGCAGGTACTTATGCCTTCTGTGCGCAAATGGGTAGCCCAGCCTAGAGACTGGATGAGTGCCCGAAAACAGTATAAAGCTGGTTTACTCTGAAGACTGTTTCACGCTATCAAAGCAAACCCTTCTCCCGCCATGTGACACTTGCCTCCCTTATAATGAACAAAACGCCTATGAGCAAGTATTTTGGCTGTCCAGGCCCCCGGTGTATAACTAAGCCAGGTAGTGTACAAAAAGTTGTACTATATCCTATGACTCTTCCCTTTAAAAATGAAAATATTATTTAAAAGTGAAGAAAGAAATAAAAGTAATCATCCTTTGTCATTAAATCAATAAAGAAGTTAAAGCCATCCTCACTCAAACTGTGGTTCTTGGAAGATACCGCCCTTTTTTTATTATTATCACCACTGTTGTTGTTATTTCATTTTTAGTGGCCACTGTATATGAAGGCTCCCGGAGTTAAAAGCACAGTGAGATATAGAAAAGATATTGCTTTTGCCTGGGTTTCATGAAGCTGATATCAATCTTTTATTTCATAACCCTCGGGCTGGTCATTGCTTTAAATGAGGGTTTGGGTGCATTAACCATGGTAAGGACAGGATACATGAGAGAATTTCCAGTGACAATAAGTAGTGACACTAGGAGGGATCTGGTGTCCCTCCCATCCATGCCCAGGGACGCTAACACAAAGGAGGTCACAAAGCACCAGACTGGGAGATGCATCCGAGCTCAGCTGGCTCCGGGGATGACCCAAGTACCAGAGAGAGAAAGGACGGATGATTTGACTGAGCGGGAGGACAAGGCCTGGTGGCAGTGGGGTTTAACGTGCCCAGACCTCAGATCCAACACAAAGCACTCTGCAATAGTTAATCCCTAAGTTGGGAACACCAATATTTGAAAATATGCTTTCCACACACAATTGTCTTGGAGCTAATCGCAATCTAGAGAGAACAGGGACACAGTTAGGTAAAATGAAGTATATCTATACTAAAGAAAGCAATTAGCTAGCTCTCGTCTTCTTGTGTTTGGTTATTAATCTTATGTCTATTGCAAAGAGAAAATAACAACAAACCCTGGCATGTATATGGGAGAAAAGGAATTCCCACACACTGATGGCGGGGGTGTAAACTACTGTATCCTCTGTGGAAATCAGCCAGGAGAGTCCCCTACATGATCCAGTTTTACCACTCTGGGTTATGTATCAAAAGGAATGCAAGTCAGCATACCATAGAGATGTTAGACACCCATGTTTACCACAATACTGTTCACGATAACTAGCAAGATACAGAAGAGCCTAGGTGTCTGTGAGCAAATGGGAGGAGTAAGGACAGTTGATATATTACACAGTGGAATTCTATTCTGCTATAAAGAAAGGTGGAAGAGGCTAGAAGTGGCTCAGTGGTTGGGAGCATGAGCTGCTCTTCTAGAGGACCCAGGTTCGGGTCCCAGCACCCACACTGTGCTGCCTGTTACAATCACCTGCATCTCCAGTTCTAGAGGTTCTGACGCCCTCATCTGCACTACATCTGTAGTGTCCCCAGGCACTACACAGGCATCTACTTACACATGGTACATGCACAGACAATCAGGCAAACACACGTATATACAAATGCATTTATAAAAAGAAGAATTAAATACACAATCAGGCAAACACACGTATATACAAATGCATTTATAAAAAGAAGAATTAAATACACAGACAATCAGGCAAACACACGTATATACAAATGCATTTATAAAAAGAAGAATTAAATTGTTCATTTGCAGGAAAATGTATGGAACCAGAAGTCACAGTGCTAAGTGAAATAAGCAAGACTCAGATAACTGAGCTGGTGATGCTGGCCTGAAACCCAATGACTCCAAAGGACAGTGCAGAAGGATCTCAAGCTTAAGGCTTTCCTAGGTTACAAAGTGAACTCAAGGCCAGCCTGGAAAACTCAGTGAAGCCCTGTCTCAAAACAAAAAGGAAGAGGGAGGGTTGAACATATAGTGGGAGAGTGCTTAAGAGAAGGAAAAAAAGGCGTAAGCATCCTCTCTGAGATAAGCAGGAGAGACAGAGAGAGGGGCAGAGAGGGGACCACATGGTAGAAGAGGGGAAAGGTCTAAAGGGATGGGGGAGGGGTAGCAAGAGAGGGTAATGGGAGGGGAAAAACACAGACAAATATTGCACATGTTTGTGTGTGTGCATATGTGTGTGTGTGTGTTTGTGCGCGCGTACACACGCGCACACCAGCAGAAGCTTAGAAGGCATCAGGTTCCAATGGAACTAGAGTTATATGCAACTAAGAGCCACCCACATGGATGTTTCAAACCCAGCTCAGGCCCTCTGAGAGAGTAGCAAGTCCTCTTAAGCACTGAGCATCTCTTCAGCCCCCTGGCCAGGCTTTCTCTATTTTTATTTCAAAACTGTGTCTACATTAAAATTCATTTCCATACATTATGCATTGTGGAGTGGTGTTATCAAAATCAAAACAAATTGGTGAGAAGTCTGGGGACTCACAGTGATTTTAAGGGGTTTTTCTTCTAACAAACAGGTACACTGAAGACTGGGATTCGGGGTCCCCGTGCTCAGTCCTGAAATCTAAAGAAACAACTTTGATCTTGGCATCAGAGTTTCTCTTTGCTCTATGGAGTTCCCACTTCTGGGCATCTATAAGCCCCGGATGAAAACATGCTAACCCAAAAGGAGTATGTTTCATGTCAATGCATCAAACCCTTACTCAGTTGACTACTGAAACGCATGCCTAATCACGGCACATATTTAAGGCTCTGAAATATTTATGATACAATTCCTGAGAGATGGTGTGCTGTATTCTGAGTCTACAATTCAGAGAAGTCTGAATACAACGACTCAAATTGATGCTCTCAAATTATCATGCCAGTACAAACAAATTTTCCTCAAGAATTCCTCAGAATTTGACTTGCGTTCTGAAACACGATGTTCTCTAGGTATATCTTAAACGGCATGAATAAATCAAGGCTAGCACTCTCCTTCCCCAGCCATCAAGGCACACTCTGCCTTGTGGCTGTATCACTTCTGAACATGTGAGACTATTCTCACGGCTCCTAACATCTTAGAATTACCCTAGGAAAGGCCAGGTCTAAGTACATATTTGCTAAATGAAATAAAAATTCTCAGTCACGTCCCCTGGGGTTCTGAACGGCTCCTCGCTGCTGTTTTGATTTCTCACAGGGCGCACTAAGTTTGGGAAGCCGCGGGTACTTGGTGGTGGATGGGATTTGAGTGAGACAAAAGCCTTCCTTTGCCAGAGCCTGGGACTGCTTTGCTAACTTCTCTGTTTGCTCATTCATTCATTCATTCATTCATTCATTCATTTTGGCTTTGTCCCTTTAAATCATGTCACCTCTGCAACTCTGTTTTTCCCTGATCCACCCTTGACTTTGTTTCCTCACTTCCTATAATGCTAGGAATGCCCAATAAGTTTTTTTTTTTTTTTTAAGGAACAGAAAATAGTTTGTGAAACTTTGCTGCCATGTGTCACAGCACGTGTGAAGAGATTTAAAATGTGAGGAAAACAAACATGACCTCTGACCCGGTGAGGTTAAAGGTGGAGTCACCACAGAGCTGACACAGGGGTGTGACAAAAGCTAAGAAGCGCTGGTGGTGGTCAAGGTTACCACCAGAGCTCTGTGCTTCCTGAGAAAGTGAAGCCTCAAGCCTGGTCTTCATTGTGAGTGTGAGGCGACAAGAGGCAGGGAGGGGCCTACCAGGCAGAAGTAGCCAGAAGATGACAGTGGGAAGAAGCACCACAGGCAAAGATGACTGTACGCCTCGGGCTCAGGACAATTGTGCAAAACGAGGTGCACAATTCTAAGAGCCGAAGGCCAAGGTCCCTCAGTGTTGCTAGATAGTGAAATGAAATCTAAATGATACGGTTGCCTGAACAAGACCGGTATAATGACACCGCCGGTGTGGACAGGAAAAAACTACATGGCCCCGCCCCTAAATGAAGAATGAAGGAGCCAGTGGCCTGAGAGAGGGGCGGTCAGCGTAATTTCGGGACAGGCTCCCTACTTGAGTCATCCAATCCCGAGTGCTCAACCCTGCACGCATGAACATGCAAACAATGATAAACAGACTCAGTAAGTTGTATAAACGTGTGCATATGTGTGTATGTATACTACTGTGTGACAGTAATAATGATTAAAGAAGATATTGTGAATTTGGGAAGGAGACGTAAGAGGAGTTTGAGGGGGAAAGGGGTGGAGTGATGTAGATACAGTGTTCGTGCAGGAAGTTCTCAAAAATAAAATTCAAAGCAAGTATTTTAAAGATGGGTGCGGAGTCAGTGAACAGATAGATGGAGGGAAGTCTAGAGAGCAAGGCCAGCTCCAGACCTCCCAGCCCTCTGCCTCCCTGTTCCAGAGCACCAGTTTAGGAGCCACGGAAGCAGAGAATTGGCCTAACTGGATTCACGTTTCAAAACCAGTAGGAAAAGTTACTGACACGGAGAGAGAAGGGTGACCCCAGACTGCCTGGTGAGAGGGGGGATATTTATTAGCAGAAGTTAATGACGATGTATGATCCCCTCTTGCTGTTACACTGGGACATCTGTTTCTAAGGGAACAGCACATTTAAAGTCATCTCCAAGAAGGTGCTTGGCAGCCCACCTCCTATACCAGGCTTTGGGCGGGCAGAGGTGCTACCTTTATAACAAAACAATGAAAGAAAGATCATCTGCCCCAGCCTCAGAAAATGTGTTCCTCATGTTCAAGCTAGGCTGCTCATAACAATAAGCATGAATGGAGGCTTTGGGAAGGAAGTCCATTGAGGCTGGATCTCTGGGTGCAGAGAGATGCAAAACAGAACGGAATCGATTATATTGTCAGGATCTAAACACTGAAAACTTAAAAGGCATGACTAGAGATTTGCTCTCTGGTCTATGGGTAATGGGGAGCCATAGTGGGTTTTGGAGTGGGAGAGTGGCATGATTCAAACTATGTTTCACAAAAGTCTAGTTGCTCTGAACATAGAAAATGGATTCTGAAGGGAAGAGGCTCATAGCAGGAATGCTGGCATATCATTTCTGTAGATCAGAAGGAAAAAACAAAAGCATAAAACAGCTAGGGGAGCTGCAGAAGAGAAGAGAGGGTTGTGGGGGACCCACAGTGATAAAATGAACCCCAAATTCTTTCAAAGGAGAGTGGACAAAGAAGGAGTCAATTCGGGAGTATTTGGAAGTATACTGGGTTCTACCAGACATTGTCTTAGCCAATGCAACCCTAGGGAGCACCTTAAGAAGTCAGCCTAATCCTTCCACATAGAGTCATAAAGGCACTAGTTGTGTTATGCAAAGACTTCAAGAGGTTACACAGCATGCCTGAGTACACTCAACTGATAAGGACAGCACCCACCACTACAGTGCTTTGAGCCAGGCCACCTGTCGCATGGCCATCCTATTAATCATACAGCAAAGCTAAATCTTCAAGACCAGAAATCCAAGAGACCCCAAAGAGACTGTTAAGATGAAGGGCTAACCAAGAAGAAATGGCTTGGTTGGTAAAGCATAAGGACTCGCATTCAGTTTCTGGGACCCATACAAAAAGGCTGAGTAAAGTGGCACACACTTGGAGGATGTGGAGACATCAGGGTCCCTGCAATTCATGGGCCAATTAGTCTACCTGAAGCTGTGAGCTCCAGGTGCAGTGAGAGAGAGACTCTGTCTCAAAAAAATAAGTTCATTCAGAACACACACAGGTGCATGTGTGCTCCAACACACACACACACACACACAGAGAGAGAGAGAGAGAGAGAGAGAGAGAGAGAGAGGAGCCTAGAAGGCATCCAAGAGCAAGGTTAAATCTATGGGAATCCCCAAGGCCAAGAAGGCGGCTTCTGCAGGAGTGACAGTTGGGTCTACACTGTTCACTGGTGCTCCCTTAGTACCTGGAGCAGTTACAGCGCTTCTCCAACACCCTGAAGCCATCCGAGCAGGTAGTTACAGTGTTGTTCCTTGGATCCCAGATAAAGAAGCTGAGACTGAAGCCTTTACATAGATTAAGATTTGAACTCAAGTCTCTATCGTCAGAGTCTGATCAGCTAACCAATAAATCCAACACAGGAATCAGCACAAATGAGAAAAAGTAGAGACCCTGTACATGGCAGCCTGGAAGAGATGAAGAAAAGGCTTAAAATCCAATCGGGACACTTGAGAAGATGAAATGGAAGGCTATTAATAACTGCGGTGGTTTGAATAAGAATGGCCCCTATAGGCTCATAGATTCGAATGCTTAGTCACTATGCAGAGGCACTATTTGAAAGGATTAGAAGGATTAGGAAGTATGGTCTTGTGGGAAGTGTGTCACTGGGGGTGGGCTTTGATATTTCAAAAGCCTGTTCCAGGCACCGACTGTTGTGCTCTCTCTCTCTCTCTCCCTCTCTCTCTCTCTCTCTCTCTCTCTCTCTCTCTCTCTCTCTCTCTCTGTGCTTACAGATCAGGATATAGCTCTCTGCTACTTCTGTACCGTGCTCCCCACCATGATGACAATGAACTGAGTCTCTGAAAGTATAAACAAGTCCTTAATTAAAGACTTTCTTATTCGGTCATGATGCCTCTTCACAACAACAGAGAAGTGATTAAGACACTAATTATTCTAGAACAGTGGTCTCAACCTTCCTAATGCTCTGCCCCTTTAATACAGTTCCTCATGTTGTGGTGATCCCAACCATAAATTTTTGTTGCTACTTCATAACTGTAATTTAGCCACTGCTATGAATCATAATGTAAATACCTGATATGAAAGGTATCTGATATGTGACCTCTGCGACCCTCAAAGAGGTTGCAATTTGTAGAGCTGAAGGAAGGTAGAACCACTTCATTCTACTGAAAAATGTAAATTCTAAGATGATATAAAATAGTAGGGGTGACAAGAGCTGGATAATAGTGAATGGGATAGAAACAAAATGAGAAAGTTGGGAAGACAAAGATGGACTCGGCTTCATGAAAAAAAGAGAAAAAAACCTGTTGATGTCAACAGCCACCTCAGAGGGGCAAGATCTGCTAAACTTTGAACAAGGCAGCATCTTGTACATCATCCAACCCTAGACTAGGCCCTTCACAAAGATCTGCTGACTTATCCACTAGAGCCAGAGAAGGTTTTTGTTTTGTTTTGCCCAGAAGGAAAAGATGTAAAGTGTATTTGTAAGACAAAAAGGGCTCTCCTGGAGGGAAAGAAAATTAAAGATGTGAATGACAAAGCAATTCATAGAAAAAGGAGGTGTTGGGAAGCCTCAAGAAGGCGAGGAGATTGAGAGTTTTCCTTGAAAAGGTGAAGAAGTCTCTTCTCATAAAGAAATAGTGAAAATGGATTACTCATAAGAGGTAGAGAGAGAATGAGAAGCCTCAGGCTGAGGACAGGGTGTCAGCAGCAACCATTCCAAATTTACCAAGTGGCTTCCCATGCTCAGGTCTCCCAAGGCATCCTTCTACTGGAACAGCCTCCGGCTGTGTGTCTACTTAAAGACTAGGGTTCCTCAAGCTAACACAGAGGTGAGACCTATCTCCAAGTTGGCCACTGGCTTATTTTGACTTAGAGGCCATTCCTAAGCAAGCTTTGTCATAAGACTTTCTTTTGGGGACCACCAGCTCCCCAACAATGACACAGAGACTTATTAATTGTCTTTTAGCTTAGTCTTGTTCCAAACTAGCTCTCATACCTTAATTACCCTTTTTCTATTAACCTATGTTCCGCCCCGTGGCTATCACCTCTCTCCCATTCTGTATGTCCGACATTTCATTGGTATCTCTCTTCCCAGAGTTCCTCTATCTCCCAGGAAATCCCGCCTATGCTCTCCTGGCTCGCTACTGGCCATTCGGCTCTTTATTAAACCAATCAGAAGGTGCCTTAGACAGAGAGACACATCTTTACAGTATACAAAAATATTATCCCACGACGCATCCTCTCTCAGGGACTCAGAGCCTCCTTTGAGAAGAGCTAAGCACCCAGGTTAGATAAAAGTGTGTGCCTGGACAATAGTACAGATGGGGAAAAACACATACATTTCTCTGGATTTTCACAAACTGCATATACAACGAGAGGAAACATAACTAATAACTCAGGAGCCCTGCCCAGCTGCCTTGCACTTAACAAGCATAAGTCAGACCACCCTTTGAGTCTGCCTCACAAGATACCGTGTCTAAGCTCTTTAATTTTAAAGTCACTGGGAACTTTACATTTTAATTAATGAGCCATGTTTTGCCAGGCAGCGAGAAACACCTCTGCCAATTAGCAACAGGTCGTGTGTGTGTGTGTGTGTGTGTGTGTGTGTGTGTGTGTGTGTGTGTGTGTGTGTGCACTATAAATCTATGCTTGCACTGCAGGTGGGTGAATAGTGACCTCTCTCCTCAGGTTATTCATATGGATTTTGTCACTCCAGTGTACTCACTTTCTGCCATCTCACTGTCAAGGGACAACTAGAATATCAACACCTGCTAACCCTTGACCCAGCTGTGGCAAATTCAATTTCCCTCCTAACGGGATCGCGCAGAGTGCCACCTCTGCTCGCCAGGCCTTGCAGCCAGCTTTGAAAACGGCAGCTGAGACTGGCACCCCAATGCAGAGTGAGGGGTGTATGCTGCCTCTTGGATGCCAGCCCAGTCTCCAGAGTCAGACTGCCAGCTGACATTCCTGGCTCCGTCATTCCCTGGCTGTGCAACCTTGAACACATCATTTCTTTTCTCCTGGCTCTAACTTCTTGTTATGTGAAACCGGATGGTGATCAGCACTCACCATACAGGAGTTTTAAAATGATCAGATGAAACTAAAGTGTTTGTTTGTTTGTTTGTTTGTTTAAGGACCTGAATTCTTAGGAGGTATTCAGCAAAACATATGACTGCTATGTTTCTTCTCTCTGTGTGTGCACAGGGAAGTAGGCCAGGGTCACATGACGAAGGTGAGCCAGCTTAACACTCACAAGTTGGGTATCCCTGCCCTCTAGAACCCACAGCCACCTGAGGAGGTCTGAGCAGGAGACCAAGGCTGATCTCACACAGGAAAGAGAATTCGGATGCCCGGGTTCTTCCTTAGGTTGGGCACCATGTCAGGAGAACCAGGGTAGCAGACACAACTCAGCATTCAGCTTGACAAAGGATGGACGTGGTCCTGGGGTCTAGATAGGAACAGTTCTAAAGACAGAAGATAGATAATAAATAGATAGGTAGATAATAGATAGATGATAGATAGATAAATAGATAGATAGATGATAGATAGGTAGATAATGAATAGATAGATAAGATAGATAGACAGATGAACTCATCTGGGAACTAAAAAGGTGGGACTGTGGAGGCAGAGCCAGAATGTCATGACAAGAAGACCAAGGTTAATGATGGTGGCTGATGTAGAACAGAGGTCACCCACTGGGTCACTGAGCACAAGCACCCAAGGCTGCAGAGCAAAGAACACCCAGGGAAACACAGAAAACATTCTGCAGCTAGAGGCTGGAGAGATGCCCAGTGGCTAAGAGCCGGAGCCCCTCTTCCAGAAGCCTAGAGTTCAGTTCCTAGCACGCCTGCCAGGTAGCCCCCAGCTGCTTGTACCTCCATCTCCAAGGGACCCAACACCCTCTTCTGGCTTCCAAGGGTACCTGCGCATGGTTATGTGAAGGAGAGGGATACAACAGCAGCGAGCCCTCGGCCCTCTTCTTCCTATTACAGGGGATACAGTTCACCCCAGGTGTCCCATTCCAGATCAAAGGGACAAAGGAGTCTCAGAGGAAAAGAGAAAGGTGATGGTGGTGGTGGTGATAATGAAAGGGGCAGGGAGCAAGGCTGCTCTGACCTTCCATCATGCTGACCTTCAGCTAAACAGGCTCACCTGTTACTGAGGCAAGTCTAAGCCACGTGCAGTGTATGTCACGGTGACGGAGCACCAAGACCCGGCCAGGGCACACTAGAGAGTTCTACAGACGGCCTCGCAGTGAAGCCGTACCTCATAAGCCCTGTGCCACAGCTGACCCGCACTGAAACAGGCTCAGTGCAGTGCAGTGCAGGGCTCTGTTCCCATCACACTCGCTGAAAGTCCCAATCCGAGCAGGCACTTCATGCCCAGCTTATTAAATGAACGCCCCCTCTCTCCCTGCCTACAGTCACGGGCTGCGCACAGTGACCTTTCAAGGGACACTGAGTGGCAGCCATGTGGCAGCCCGGGTGTCAGAGATTTCCCGGGCCTTCGCACGGTCCCACACCCTGTAATTCACCTCTCTCCGGGCCTGCTGGTGATCTCTGTTCGCTCCAAAGAACCACACTGCCACCTGCTGGCAAAATGCGAAGGTGGGCCCGGGATGCTGCAGAATGTGCTGGAAATCTGTCCCCTTTGGCTCTTTTTCTCCTCTCGTTGATAAAGGTGTGTGCACTACCCGACCTGCGCTCAGGGACTATGATGGTGGAGAGAGACAGTCTTTGTCCCCACACATACAACTCAACCCTTCCCAAAGTGATCCACGACACAACACCAGGTCACAGCACCCAGGAGGGCATAGTCCGGTGCTCTATTGTGAGAGTTTTTGTGTTTGTTTCACGTGTTGATAATCGGGGTACACTTTACTGCCATGATGATGCCGGGTGAAGACGGCAAGAAAGCGCCACTGCGTTGACGGATAGGTGGATGGCATAGCGTGTGAATTACATCTCGGTAATGCTGCGATGACGCCTTTTAAATGTCTCAGGTTGGGTTGAAGGACATGAGTGTACACAAAGCTCTAATGTGCAACAACAAAATCTACGGGGTGCTTTCTCACCGGACGTGGGGACCACCTGGAACAGGGGACACAGACTCAATGACTTGTACTGTCCAATGACACGGCTCACAGTGAGGTCCGCCCTGGAATATGTGCTCCTAATCACTGTGATTCTCTCTCATTATGTGTTACTTCTAGGACAAAAAAAAACTAAGATCAAATTTTCTCTGGTAAGAAAAAAAAATTAAACTTTCTCTTTTGAGTTCAAAAACTGTACTGGGACTGGGCTCAGCAGCTAAGAGCACTTGTTTCTCTTGCAGAGGACCTTTGTCTTAGCACCCACATGGGGGCTCACAACCGTCTGTAACTGCAGTTCCAGGAGAGCTGGGGCCCTCTTCTGACCTCACCAGGCACCAAGCATGCATGACATACATGCAGACAAAATATTCATACAGTTAAAATAATAAAGTAGTTTTAATTAAAAATGAATGGATATTAGGATGGGGATTTAGTGGGGAAAAATTGCACATCATGTGACAGGCCCTGGGCTCAATGCCCAGCAATGTTAAATATATATATATACATGATAGTAGATATATGAATGATATATAATTAATAGGAGGTACAGACAGGAAGACTGGTAGGCAGATATTGTGATAGAAAGCAAAGTGCCCTTCGATAGGTGACTGATTTATGACCTGCTATGTCTATGCAGTAGGCAGTACTCGGTGATTGGAAAAGACGCTGTTGAGCATTCCCCTATTATACACAAAGGTCTAGGTACCACAGAGGGGCAGAGAAAACTCTGTCGAGTCACACAAAGACATGGATGAACCTTAAGTACATGCTGCTGACGAGAGAGAGTCCCATCCGAATAACCTATGCATTATACGGTTCCAGTTGTGCACCATCTGGAAAAGACAAAACTCTAGAGACCGTAAAAAGATCAGCCACTGCTAGCAGCCTGCAGGAAAGACAGGAGGGAGTAGATGGAGGTTAGGGGATTTTTTTTTTCAGATGGTGAAACTATATCTGTAAGGTATTGTCATTATAGATTTAGAACACGAAGCACTTACCAAATGCACTGAACCTTACAGAATGAAGACTGAACCTTAGTGTGAGCATATCTGAATAAATAAATAGGTAAATAAATAAATCAGCCAAGACAATATAGGAAGGGATGCAAAATGTGACCTAAGAGCCTTCGAAGGAAAGAAACAACCGCATTCGAACGATGGGGGAGGGGTGTCTAAGCCACTTTTTAAAATGAAGGAATAGAGTTTATAAGACAAACAAGAGAAGGTGCATCAAACAGTGTACTCACAGTCCCTAGGTTACCAATCACAGCACAGATTCTAGAGCTGAACAGTCAAGTCACGTGCAAGATGGACGATGATGATCCAAGCTTCTCACCAATGAGAGACTGCTCTGTGGGACATTTTCTTGCCTGATGGTTTTGTAAAAGGACCTAGCCCAGTGTGGGTGGTGCCATCTCTGTGCAGGCGGTGCTGGGGTATATAGGGAAGCTGCAGGCGGCGCTGGGGTATATAGGAAAGCAAACTGAGCGAGTCGGGAAGAGCAGACCAGTAACAAGTGTTCTCCATGTCTTCTGCTTTAGTTCCCACCTTCAAGTTCCTGCCTGGGATTCCCTCACTGAACTTTGCCCAGGATCAGAGCAAACAGAAAACAAACAATGGCTAAGCATGATCCTCAGACCAGAAAGAAAGGTTCAAAATAAACACTAAGACGGTCTGAATAAAGAATGGTCTCTGGTTGCTGTGGGATAGCCCTTTTGTATGCTGTGAATGTGTCTTATTACCACTGGTTAATAGCGAAGCGGCTTTGGCCTATAGCGAGGCAGGAGAGAGCCAGGTGGGAATTCGAGCAGAGACACAGGGAGAAGGGTGGAGTCAGGGAAGACGCCAGCAAAGCACCGGAGCCACGTGACTATGTATAGACGGATGGAAGTGGACTAATTTAAGTTGTAAGAGCTAGTTAGTAATAAGCCTGAGCAATAGGCCAAACAGCCTGTAATTAATATTAAGCCTCTGAGTGATTGAAGACAGCTGTGGGACTAGGTGGGACGGAAATCAACATTTGCTCATTGTGGTAAGGATGAATCTCTCTGTACTGTTTTCACAGTAAATCTAAGACTGTTCTTTTTAAAAAAAAAATTATTTATTGGACATATGTTTTATTTATGTGTACTGAGCCGGAAGTATGTGCACATGGGAGCAAGCACTCACAAAGGAAGAAAGGGTGTTGGCACTGGAGCCACGGGCAGTGGTGAACAACCAAACATGGTGCTGAGAACCAAACTCGGGTCCTCTGCAAGGGCAGCAAGAACTCTTAACCTCTGAGCCATCTCTCCAGGTCCCAATAACATTTTGTTTTTTAAGTAACGGTATAGGGATGGGGAGGAGGGAATAAAGAACAATACAGAGAGAATTCAATACAGAATATATGCCTCTCCTTGTTGACTAAAAACGCAGGTGTCCCCTCACAATATGCAGATTTATCGGGTGACACTGAGTGGCGTGTCCTACAGCAGGCTAAGATTTGTGGCCATTGTTTCGCTTCAATCATACAGATAAGCTATCAAGGATGTCACTACTGCTTCTATTCTGTAAGGAGGTCGGAGAAAATAGATATTGCCAGACTTCGAAAGCAGTGAGAAGATGCCTATGCCACTTCCATAGCCTCTCATCTGTGAGCCTGTCTGAAGTATCGTCACCCATCTTGTCAATAAATGTTTTTAGCGATTATGTCCCCCGAGTTGTGGCCACAAATCGACTTTGCGTCTCAGGAGGCTGTTAAGTCTAGTGGGAGAGACATGGAAAAAGTTCAGCTTCCAACAGGAAATGTCTTACAAGTCTTGAATGCTATAGAAAGTTGGCTTGAGGACTCCTGTGGAGGGGCATGTGGAATTTGAGCTAGGTTCTCAGGAAGGGAAGGAAGTGGAAGAATGAAGGACATGGAGGGCTCTCCAGGAGAAGAGGGAGCTGTGGCTCACCATCTATTTACAAGACAGGCGTTGGGTAGGTAGCATGCCCTAGTGCAATGAGCCCTCAGCCTGAAGCCCAGCGGGAGCTGCTATGGTGCTGGTCTCTCTCAGCCTTCAGTCTGGCCCTCAAACAGCCTTTTCTTTGTCAAAAACAACGAAACCTCTTCACATCCCCCTGTAATGATTAAAACACAAGAGCATTCTAAATTGAGAGACCCTTCACCAAGTGGCCTAGGATCGTCTGCAGCTTCTCTTGAAGTGATGCAAATGCTTAAGCTCTAGGAGCTGGGGAGATGCATGGACCAGTGGCTAAAGAGTTTATAGTCCAAGCTTGAAGCCCAGAGTTCAAATTGTCAGAAATCACATAAATACCAAGTGGGTGTGGCAGCCCTTGGAAGTCCAAGACAGGAGATCCTCAGAGCAAGCTGGCTAGTCATGATCACTAACTCTGGGTTCAACTAGGATGCCCTGCCTCAGTAAGGTAGAAGAGCCGAAGACATCAACCTCATGCCTACACATACACACACACACACACACACACACACACACACACGCACGCACGCACGCACACACACACGCACATTCATACATACACACACATGCACACACGCACACATGCACATACATGTACACATACACACATGCACACATACACACATTCATACATACACACACATGCACACATACACACACATGCACACACAGAAATACACACACGGGAAAAAAAAGCTTAAAAATTAGGAAATGTCACTGACACACCACTCACATTCATGCGCTCACATAGTTTCAGCTCCTCCTTAAAACTGTATTTTCTCTCTCCCCCTTAGGCCCCCTCAACCCACCGCAAACCAGTTGCAATTGGTAGCTCCTGCCAACTTTATAATGGACACATGCTCCCTCTTCCACCCCACACCAGTCCCAGCAGCCTACATGTACAAGTGTTCCTTGTTTTGACCACAACTCTCAAACCAGCTCTTGGAGACTGAGTTCCTGGCCTCTTCCCAGGCTGGATGAGCACCTGGCCACCTCCTTCATCTTCCTCCACCACAGAAGTGGAGGGACAGCTGTCCTGCTCCTGTTGAGCATGTGTCACGTCTGTCTGTTATAAATCTCACCCTTGCATTTGCTTTGCTCTCCCAGATTCTCTGTTTCAATGGTGATTTGGAGAGATTTAAAGCTATGGCAAAAGTTGGAATCTGTATTTTTAACTCTAGATCCTGTGGATTTTTTTTTGTTTGTTTGTTTGTTTCTGTTGGGCTTTCGGAAGGGGTTGTTTTTGTTGTTTTTGGTGTTTTGAGACAGAATCTGTCTATATAGCCCTTGCTGTACTAGAACTCACTGTGTAGACCAGGCTGACCTCAAACTCACAGAGATCTGCCTGCCTCTGCCTCCCCAGCGCTGAGACTAAAGACATGGACCTCCGCCATCCACGTAACACACGTGTACATAGACATGAACACAAACACATACAGATTAAAAATTGCCACATACTTACCTCCTCTGTTGTGACCCTCCAGAAGCACTACCTCTCTCCCTAGAAGTGCACTGAGAAATGTAAGGTAGCAGTGCTGAGCCCCTAGGCCGGCAGCGTATAAACTCCCAGCTACTGAGAAGCCCGGGGCCACACTTCCACAGGAGCTGGCCAGGACTCCTGGGTCTGCCTCCAAATCACTAACAAAACCAGAGTTGTGATGAGAAATGACTGAAGGTTGCTTTGCAGTTAGATACCAGCCTACCTCCTAGACTAGAGATTGGGGGGGGAGGGGCAGACGACAGCCACACCAGAGTTTGGCAGGCACCCAGAAGCCAGCCCCGGGGGTGTTCAATGCTGGAGCCGTGAATCTGCACCATGTACACAGCTTCCCTACCTAGTACTTAAAACTTTACTAGGGAACAGAGCAGGCAAAACAGAAATGAGCCTGGGTCCCTTGGAGTTCTACAATGCTGCATCAACACTGTCTTCCCACTCAGCATCTATCACTTATTTAAACTGAGACTTTGGTTCTGCAGTTTTCTCTCACATCTTCTCTCCAGCTCTGGCACTTTAGAGCTGTATCTGGTCCTGTCTTCTTGGAACTGTCTCCTCGAGTTTGCGTCTCACAGGCTTAATGCTAAGACGGCACAGCCCAGGCAGAAGCTCCAGGCACCGGGCACCTGTCAGCATGGCTGGAGCCAATTAAGTCAAACTGCTCTGAGGCTGCCTTGGAAAGCGACAGGCTGAACAGCTTGATGAAGGAATGGGGAGCTGCCGTCACACTTGAGTTATGGTCTGTTTAAACTTGAAATCAAGTGTGATTCACAGCTCCCATTTCTATGGATAAGGAAGCGTTCAGAGTATCGGGAGGCAACACACAGAGTCCTAAGGGGATGCCTCCTGCCTTCCAAAGGATGACAGATGAGAAACATGCCTAATCCGTTCTATCCTTTGGGGAGAGATTTTTCCTCTAAGTCTCCCTTTATGGTGCATATTAGAAATACGATCGAGTATGGGAGAAAGGCAGCCAAGAATTCATCTTCAGGGGATCAAAATGTACCCTTGCTATTCACTGGCAAGCATCACTTTTATACTTTTCTGCCCGTTACAAACAAACCCGAGGAGCACATCTTGCTCCCATGTGTCAGGTTGGAATCTAGAACTCTACAAGAAAGTAGACCGTGCTGGCAAGTGCACTCATATTTGTTCATCTGTCAAAGCCATTGAATGAAAGGTATGGTTTAGTAATACAAAGACAGTACCCAATGTGGGACAGTGATTCTGTCTTCTCACACCTACACTACAGGGCCCATCTGATATGACCTCTTGGGAACTACAAAGCCAGTTGGAGGCTTGGAACTTGCAGAGGGCTTGACAGCAAATTGAGGTTAATTTTGGCCAAGTTCAGCCTTTAGCCCAGTAGCTGTTACCCTGCCCCCACCTGTCTTGTACACAAATGTCTCTCTCCATTGGCAGACAGCTGTGCATAGATGTTCTCAGAGCCAAGCAGAGCTTGGAGGAGCTTCAGTGAGTAAAACAGACCCTGCTCTCATGGATAATTTCTGCCTCTGAAGAAAAGTGCAGGGGTGGACAGCGATGTCACATCTCCCTGAACAGTTGAAAGACCTCCCTCCTCCTTCAAAGTGATTTCTGGGAGAGTTAAAGGGACAGGGTTTGGGTTTTTTTGTTTTGCTTTCCTCCTCCTCCCCTCCTCCTCCTTCTCCACTTTGTTTTTCCTTTTTCCCGTATGGGAACTATCCCCTAAAAACTAGAACCCTGGGAGGGGGTGGAATCTGGGAGACCTTAAAGGGAACAGCACACAGTAAATATACCTCATAAGCACGTATGAAATTTTCAAATAATAGAAATTAACTCGTCTCAAAAGCAGAACATTTGAAAACGACAGCAATGGAGGTAAAATATGACAGCAAATTCATATGTCCAAGAAAAGGCTCAGGTTCCTTCAGAACAAACACAACAGTAAGTTTATATCCCAAGCTGGTCCTTGGCCTGCCTGCTGCAAAGGCAAATGGTAATCAGCAATAACAAAAGATGCCCCAAGGCAGAATCTAAACTTAACTTCCAACAAAAAGATCACAGGGACATACAAAGAGATCAGAAAGTGTGATACTTTCAAAAGAAAACAACTACACCAACTACACCGACTACACCAACTAACAAAACCTGAACAAAACACCTGGTGACAGACCTACAAGATGTCTTTAAACCAAGTGCCTTAAGATGCTAGAGAGCTAAAGGGACATGCGTAGTCGAGACCATGCCAGAACAAAACGCAAACAGTAACATAGAAAAGAAAAACAAAATTCTGGAGCTGAAAATTACAATAGTCAAATGAACTTGACTGGTGGGATTCAACAAGCAGAAAGCAAAGTAACAGATAGGACAATGGGAATTATGAAGTCTGTGGAACAAAGAGACACCTACCATCAAACATACCAACATATACAGTGATCCATCCCAGAAAATAGAGTAGAGAGAATATTTGAGAAGTACTGCCTAGAAAATCCCCAAACATCATTGGTGGCTGAGTGGATAAACAAAAAAAAAGAAAATCCCCAAACTTGAAAAAAGACATTAATATAAATCTAAGATTATATTATAATCAAAGAAGTTAATAAAGTCCAGTAAGATTAACTCAGAATCTCACTATGATACACTATTATTAACTTTCCAAAATTAATCTTTCCAAAGACACCTGGAATCAGTGGAGAACAGATTTGTCAGCTACAAAGAACCTTCAGTTAGATTAGCTGTGCATTCCTCATGAGAAACTTTTGAAGCCAGAAGGCAGCAAGCCAACATACCCTAAATGCTACAAGAACAATGAGTCAACCGTGAAACTACCATCAAGCAAAGCTGCTCTTAAAAAGTAAGGGAGAAATTAAGCAGTCCCAGGTTTAAAGAGAGACTAGACCTACCTGGCAAGAAATACTAAGAGATGCTGAAGGTAAAATGAGAAGACATGCCATGTGAAAGATTGAAGGGCTCGGCGAAGGACATGGGCAACTGTAAAGATCAGTATTACCACAAACAAATGTGGTCTGACTTCACTTTCTTCTATATTACTTACAAGATTTTGTTGTAAATTATCAGTCTGTTGTACATATGAACTCACAGATACTATGTCAACATGCATAGGGCCTGCACAGGTTCAAGCCAGATGACGTCCCAGAATGGAGAGGGGGAAGTGGACATGGGCTCCCACCCCTCACCGGGAAGTTATCTGCAACTGACATCTGCTGAGAAAGGGAAAATCAGCTTTCTCCAGTGGAGTCTCACTGGGTAGAGTAACCAAACCTCAGGGCAGGCCCCACGCCAACACAAAAGTGAACTCGAACATTCTGCAGACTTTCAATGTCTTTTTTGCTTTGTTTGGGCATTTTCTGACTTACTGGTCTTTGTTGATTTCCATTTTTGTGAAGGGTTTTGGTTTTTGGGGGAGGCCGGCAGCCATGGAAATCAGCTTGCCTGACTTACTGGGAAACAACCCCGTGGGGAGAGAGACAGTCAAAGCAAAGCAGTTTCGATGTTTTTATTCACTGATGGGAAGAGGGTCTCATGAGCATCAAGGTGACCATGACTGATGTACTAGCACCTGGAACGAGACCATCATGGAGCACTCGGTGTTCAGCATCTCTGGCCAGAGGGCTCAGGGCGCCTCCCCCTTGTCAAGTCTTCACTTTGTGGGGCCCTCCTTCTGCTGTAGCAGTTTTATTCTTGGCTCATTCTCAACAATTAAAAATTCATAAAAGACTGTTTGCAAGAAAATATCAAAGTGGGTAAGAAGAGTTTCAGTTCTTCTTAGTGTCTAAAAGTAAAAAGGGAGTTGGAAAGAAGTAAGGAGGACGAAGTCGGGGTCTGCCGTTTTCTTCCTCCCCCAGAGCATCCTACAGAGCAACTGCAGGGCACGGTCAATGCTGCCTGGAGATAGGCTCTGTCTCTCTGATGAGCCACTCAAGGGCTTCCTGGCGGCCCTGTATCTGCAGTTCCTTCCCGATCACATCCCTGCAGGTCTGGTGGTAACTGTTGAGCCAGTCACACTGCAGAAGAAGAAGAGGGACACCATACTGTTACTGAAAAGCCACACAGGTGAGAGGCGTAGGTGTTCCAGTCACAGCTGAGAGGAAAGAAAGGCGCGCAAACCCTTGTCCTTTTGCTCCTAGACCCCCGTGTCTGCTTCCCTGGGAACACACAGGCGGCATCAGGCAGCATCGCTGGGGAAATGACTCCTGAAGAGTGTGGGTGCCCACCGGGACTAGCAATGACTGTGAGGGAACCAAAAACAGCCTGGTGGCAAGCCAAGGCACTGGGCTTCCCTGCATGCAGGGCAACTTGCAACTTGTCAGGGCACCTGGAAGCCACATCCACTGATGCCTACAAGGGATGGGATTAGGTCAGTGAGCTAAAAACTCCTTACCAGGCCATGTGGACTTACCCCTGCACCCCAGGGTACTGATGGCTGTAGAGATGCCTGCTGAGACCTGACAACCCTCAGCTTCCTGTCCTAGACCCAATAAAGCTGAAGGAATGAGCACCAGCTAAGCCCAGATGGCTCAGCTTTGCGGCTGTCTAGAGAATACAAAGCCTTTGGCGGTTGAGGACCATGGCTCTTCACAGCAGGGCTGGGAACAAACTTGACTTCTGGGCCCTTGTAGCTATTTTAAAAAGGGTTGAAGAGTAGATGCTGACAGGTGCGTGGGGACCGCTAAGTTCCAGACAGGCACAAAGGGTGAAATCTCCCCTATTGGGCGCGGTGGGAAGAGGAACAGGAAGTGAGGACAACGTCCATAGGATGGACTGGACCATACACCTAACTGGGTCAAGGCTGATGAGACTTAAGACTGCCTTTGCTCCGGCTGTAGCAACTGAGAAACATACTGTTCGGGGAGGTTTTGTTATAACAAAGAAGCTAGCTTCTGGGAATGGTCTGCCCAAGTACCAAAGCCTGCCTGAGAGACCAATACAGACATAGAAACCAAAGGAACAGACGGGGCACTGTTGCCCACAGGCCATGGCAGAGCCAGGGCCCTAATGCCCACTGCTAAAAGCTACCTAGCCCTACTGCAAGCTGAGGAAGCGGCAGTGAGTCTGTGTTTGCCAGCAGCAGAAATGGCTCCATAGTGAAGGTGTGGCCTGCTGTGACCTTGGAGCAAAGGGACAAAGGGACACTCCCAGAGCCCTTTTGGTTAAGAGATGAGACAGACAAGACCATGCAAACCGACTCAATAGGGCCTGGGCAATACCCCATAGCCTGATGTCTCCAACTGACCCAATCCACATCAGACTATGGTCCTCTGCTGCCACCTGGTGAGAAAAAGTAGACCTACTCCAAGAAGCCCTAAAGGGGCAGTCAGGGGCAGTCAGGGGCAGTCGGGAGCAGGCTGACAGCACGGTGCAATGAGCAGGTATTTTAAAAGCACGAAGGACAAACCTGGTTTTGAGCTATTACCATTCCTTCAGAAAATGGTGTACTGGCCTGTGAGGTGCCATATAAGAAAAGGGGCCTTTTGCTAAAATAGTGACACAGTACTCTGCCTGGTACGTCAAACACTGTTTGCTACTATCCATGGAAGCTTGCTTGTAACTCAAATCCTTTAGTCATCTGGCCTGGCAAGGTGTATAAATAGCCACTCTGTGTCCAGTGTCACAGAGTGGGTTCTGAGTCTTATTAGGAAAAAAACAGCCTTGCTTAACTTTCCCTCATACACTATGTCCCTGAATAAAATGGACTGTCCCCTGGGACAAATACTTCCTGACTCACATGTGGTCAGGGCAACTGTGTAACCTACTTACCTGGTCACAAACGATAGCCTTGGGCTTCCAAGAGTCCCTTGCTAAGGCCCTGGAAGTGTAACCAATGGGTGCTACAAGAGGCCCATGTCCCTATGGGACACAGAACTTCCATGCAGGTAGCTCTCATGCTACTGCGTGCCCATGCTCCCCTGCTCCCACAGCATCACTCTGTGGGGTGGACAGGGGCTCCTGGGACATTGTTCCTCCACGCCCTCCCCATACGATGGCCCGAAATCTCCTGAAACTGAGCCAAGCTAACCTGCAGAAACAAGCCCCTGCAGAAACAAACAGTAGCTGCTACACTGCCCCAGTGCACCTCAGCGGGAAGAGCTGAGTCTCTTGAAAAGCAACAGCCCACTGTGCCTGCCTATCCATGAGCCCTAGGGCCCCACAGCCTGTGGTACAAGACGGCCTCGGCTAAGAGCCCAGCACATACCAGCTCCTGGTCCCACCATAGAATGGGGGATCGTCTCCACCCCTCACCAAAGTTCCCTCCAAACCTCCACCCTGAGACTCCCTTACCTCTTTATCTGTAAGAGAATCCACATCTATCATTTTGGTCTGGATGGGAACCAAAGTTAGAGGTTCAAAGGTCAGGCTCCCTCTGTTATTGAAGGTATACTGCAGGACAAGGGGGAAAGGGCAGTTACATTCCCTTTGCACAGTGAGTGCTGGGGTTCCTCCACCAAGCCCGGCCGCCCGCAGAGAATGTGTGCGTGTCACCCCTAGTCACCAGGACACCACCTTTACACAAAAATCACCAGTGCAGCTGCCCACTTCCCACACGCCACCTTGGCCACACCCCCGAGTCATCAGAAAGAAGCAAAGCGTGGCGCTGAGCACTCCCGCTGGGAGGTCCATGAAGCTAATGTCTGCTGTGGTGGAGACAGGACATGAGGGTGTCTGGACTCGGGGAATCTATGGCTTGGGCTCTTGAGATTCTACTGGGGCATAAACCATCTGTATTAATTAGCCATGCAGCCTATGTTGTCCTATTTACTAAGCTTTTTGTTTCAATTCTGTGTGAGTAAGAAGACAGTTCTGTACCATGTGGGCCCCAGGGATCAAACTCAAGTAGCCAGGCTTGATGGCAGGTGCCTCTACCTGCCCAGCCCAAATCTCATGGTCATCCATTCACTACTATTTTTTTAACCTTTTTTTGTTTTTGTTTTTGTTGTTGTTTTGTTTGTTTGTTTGTTTTTCTTTTTGACAGTGTTGGGGACTTGTGCCTAGCCAAGACTCTACAACTGAGCTACAGCCTCTCTCCCTTTCTGGTTTTACAAAGGTGAGAAGCTTCTGGGGGGAAGGAAGCTCTACTTTGGCACCACTATGGCACAGTTTTGGTTCTAAAGACAAAGATATGCATCTCCCCACAATAAGAATAGGAAATCTGTCAGAAAATGGATGAACACTCACCTTGGTCTTCACGGGGACCACCAGAACAACATTCTCAATGCGGATCCCGAAAGCCCCATCTTCATAATACCCCGGCTCTGGAATAGACAGCTCAGTGAGAGACAGCCCACAGGCGGCAGCACACCAGAGATGCCTTCAGCCAGAAGGGGGGAGGGGCCCGCCTCATCCCCACCGAAGAAGAAGAGGACGGGAAGGGGCCCACCCCTCCATTCATCATCTCCCACTTAGCCCCATCCTACAGGCATTTAAGGTACAAGAAGACATGTCCTCAGGTTCTGAAATGTGACCAAAAGGCAGGGGACAGTAACGGGCATCTGCTACATGACACACACACACACTGCATCCACGGGACAGTGAGCAGCAATGGGGTCTCTTTACAGACACTGAGCAATATTAGAGAGCAAATGCAGGGAGTCCAGGAAGGCCCTGAAGTGACACAAAATGTCCACATCTATAAAAGACTGCATTTCTTAAATTCTTATCCAGACCTCAGCCTTTCTAAAACGAACCCAAATCACTCTGATAATTGAAGAGCTGCTGTCAATTCAATAGGACAGGAGGGGGAAGCCACTACAAATTTCCTTTAGAATAACTGAAAAATACGAAACAACAAAGAACTACCATATACCCTGTACATGAGAAACACCTACCATCAGTGACAATCATGCCAGCTTCCAAGGGCTCATCAGAGAATGTCTTATAACTGATGCCACAAGGACCCTCATGAACATTCAAAAAAGACCCAACACCATGTCCTGTCCCATGCAGGTAATCCAGGCCAGAGTCCCACAAAGCTGACCGGGCAAAGGAGTCGAGGAGGTGACCTGAAAGACAAAGGGCCACCTGATATTCGCGAAGCACTTCAGAGATTAGATGTATTGTTTGAATTCAAGAAAGTGAAATAGAAACCAAAAGTTACTGAAGAATTCAGATTTAAGCTCAGCATAAGGAAGAACTTTCTAACAACAGAGAACCCTGAGAAGCCAGTTAGGGTAAGCCAGGGGATCATTTGCAACAGCAGGCTGAGGGATGGACACCTTCTTAGAGATTAAGGCTGCAACGGGTGACACAGACATTCCTTCCGGGAGCCGAAGGTTCCAGAACTACAAGCTTGAGAGTCTACAGACTACAAGCAGACTGGTAGGCACGAATGACCAGAAGACCAAGTCGTAGGGAGATAAGTATGTGCCACTTGCCAGGGTCAAAGCCCTGCACCATGCAGTCCAATGCCCCATCCACCAGTACTCAGCATAGGACACATCTCAACTCAGGCTCCCAGTAACATAAATGCAACAAGGGCCATCAAAGGAGGCATGGCCCCATGCTGAAGACAGACAGGAGGCTCCACAGCCCTGAGGCCTCTGTGCCCAGTTTTCCCCAACATGTGTCAACCACTTCTCTTATTGGTCAGAAGTGACACGGAGAAGCACCCTAAGCCTGGCTCTTGGGGAATGGGGGCTGAGGGGGACACTGACTCCACGGAGTACCCTGCACATCCTAGCTGGGCCAGAACTGGACTAAGGCTGACCGACGATGATGGGGCAGAACAAAATGAAGGATATATTGTTTTCCACCCAAGCTTAGACATGTTTGAGCCCTGAGCCTGCATGGCACAGGAACAAACCACCTACCTTTGGTTCCCGTCGGGAAAATGGCTGCACTCACAGCTATGTGGCCTTTAAGGACATATGTGAAGCATTCCTGCCAAAAAAAAAAAAAAAAAAAAAAAAAAAATCCAGGCATTTTAACTCTACACATTCTTCTAGCTCTCAGAACACCTTTCCTGTTATAGTATCTATCAACACCACAGAGAACATGAGGGTGATTTCAGAAACAAAAAGGGGAAAAACACCTAAACAGCCCAGGCACAGACCAATGTGCCAGAAAAATCCTGAAATTAGACTTAAAGCATCAGGAGAAAGATGACCTTCTCCTGAAGCAGCATCCTAACTCGCTGTCAGGAAGATGTAAGCCAAGGTAACGTGCAACAGTCATAACATGTACATCAGTCAATATGTGCAACAGTCAACATGTACAACAGTCAACATGTGCAACAGTCAACATGTGCAACAGTCAGCATGTGCAACAGTCAACATGTGCAACAGTCAGCATGTGCAACAGTCAGCATGTGCAACAGTCAGATAACATGTGCAATAGTCAACATGTGCAATAGTCATAACATGTGCATCAGTCAATATGTACAACAGTCAACATGTACAATAGTCCACATGTACAACAGTCAACATGTGCAACAGCCAGCATGTGCAACAGTCAACATGTGCAACAGTCAGATAACATGTGCAATAGTCAACATGTGCAACAGTCAGCATGTGCAACAGTCAGCATGTGCAACAGTCAGATAACATGTGCAATAGTCAACATGTGCAATAGTCAGCATGTGCAACAGTCAGCATGTGCAACAGTCAGCATGTGCAACAGTCAGATAACATGTGCAATAGTCAACATGTGCAACAGTCATAACATGTTCATCAGTCAATATGTACAACAGTCAACATGTACAACAGTCAACATGTACAACAGTCAGCATGTGTAACACTCAACATGTGCAACAGTCAGCATGTGCAACAGTCAGATAACATGTGCAATAGTCAACATGTGCAATAGTCATAACATGTGCATCAGTCAATATGTACAACAGTCAACATGTACAATAGTCCACATGTACAACAGTCAACATGTGCAACAGCCAGCATGTGCAACAGTCAACATGTGCAACAGTCAGATAACATGTGCAATAGTCAACATGTGCAACAGTCAGCATGTGCAACAGTCAGCATGTGCAACAGTCAGATAACATGTGCAATAGTCAACATGTGCAACAGTCAGCATGTGCAACAGTCAGATAACATGTGCAATAGTCAACATGTGCAACAGTCATAACATGTGCATCAGTCAATATGTACAACAGTCAACATGTACAACAGTCAACATGTACAACAGTCAACATGTACAACAGTCAGCATGTGTAACACTCAACATGTGCAACAGTCAGCATGTGCAACAGTCATAACATGTGCATCAGTCAGCATGTGCAACAGTCAACATGTGCAACAGTCAGCATGTGCAACAGTCAGCATGTGCAACAGTCAGATAACATGTGCAACAGTCAGATAACATGTGCAACAGTCAGATAACATGTGCAATAGTCAACATGTGCAACAGTCATAACATGTGCATCAGTCAATATGTACAACAGTCAACATGTACAACAGTCCACATGTACAAGTCTTAACATGTGCAACAGTCAGCATGTGCAACAGTCAGATAACATGTGCAATAGTCAACATGTGCAACAGTCATAACATGTGCAACAGTCATAACATGTGCAACAGTCATAACATGTGCAACAGTCATATAACATGTGCATCAGTCATAACATGTGCAACAGTCAACATGTACAACAGTCAACATGTGCAACAGTCATATAACATGTGCAACAGTCATATAACATGTGCAACAGTCAACATGTGCATCAGTCATAACATGTGCATCAGTCATAACATGTGCATCAGTCAACATGTGCAACAGTCAACATGTGCAACAGTCAACATGTGCAACAGTCAACATGTGCAACAGTCATAACATGTGCATCAGTCAACATGTGCAACAGTCAACATGTGCAACAGTCATATAACATGTGCATCAGTCATAACATGTGCAACAGTCAACATGTACAACAGTCATAACATGTGCATCAGTCATAACATGTGCAACAGTCATAACATGTGCAACAATCAACATGTACAACAGTCAACATGTGCAAGTCATAACATGTGCATCAATCATAACATGTGCAACAGTCAACATGTGCAACAGTCAACATGTGCAACAGTCAACATGTACAACAGTCAACATGTGCAACAGTCATAAAATGTGCATCAGTCAACATGTGCAACAGTCAACATGTGCATCAGTCAACATGTACAATAGTCAACATGTGCAACAGTCAACATGTACAATAGTCAACATGTGCAACAGTCAACATGTGCAATAGTCATAACATGTGCAACAGTCATAACATGTGCAACAGTCAACATGTGCAACAGTCAACATGTGCAACAGTCATAACATGTGCAACAGTCATAACATGTGCAACAGTCAACATGTGCAACAGTCCACATGTGCAACAGAATATGTATAACAGTCAACACGGCCTGTATAGCTTCATGGCAGAGGCACTTGGGCACATGCCAGCCAGCATTCATAGGTGGCAGCACTGGGCCTGGCAGCCAGACCTCTGGTCTTCCCACCTCCATTCTACCCTCAAGAAAAGCACTGCCTGGAAGGCCAAGGGCTTGCAGAAGGGGCAAGAACAACAGACACCGGAGCCTCCTCCATGTGGTCACAGAAAGTGGATGCTGCACACGAGGCCCAAAGTCTTTCAGGCAGGGGTGGCTGCAACCAGCAAAGCCAAGGCACCGTGACCAAGCAAGCTGTCCAGCACTCTTTGTAACCAACCCCTTTCCCTCAGACACACGTAACACTCCGAGTCTCAGCCTGTACTACCTGAGCAGACTAGCGAGGCTCCCAGAGCCCGCTGTGCAGCCAGGAGGTGGCCACTGCTGTGCCCACATGTACAGACAATAAACAGCTTGTTCAAGGCCATAGAGTCAGTAACAGCAGAGATCTAAGCAGGGTCCAGGCCCCTGGTGGGATCCCTCCACCTCACAGTTCGATGCTACCTTTCTAACTGCTCAGAGCAGAAGCTAAACAGTGTCCATCATTCCCCAAAGTTCCTTGAGAGGGGAGCTGTAAATAGGGATGCTGACCTTGAAAAATCTAAGAGGGTAGCTTTCAGACTCCAACCCAGACACCGCTGATAAAGCATGCATTTTACTACCCCCTCCCCCAAAAGAAAAGGCCAAAGCTATTTGAAGTTGAACTTGAGCTGTTTTGACCTTAACAGCATGCTTTTAAATTCCCTCCAAATGTCTTACCCGCCAATAATTAATTACACAGTCATAAAGTCGATAAGCCTGACTCCACAAAAATGAGCGTTTTACCACCCACTTAGAATTTTTATTTATTTATGCAATCCCCTTTTGATAAAAGCAGTGTCCTTTTAAGAAGGCAGAGGGCCTAGGATTCTGCATCGCATACATTACCTTCTCATAGGCTGTCGGGGTCCCAAAGTGCATGGTCCGCGTCACATCTGTGGTTCCATCCCTTTCAAAGGTAGAAAAAAAAGTTTTTCCAGTCAAAGTAACCTTTTCTCACCCATGAAACAGATGGGTGTGTGGAGAAACTATACAGCGCTGGTGGGAACAGCACAGGAAACACCCACTTTGGGAAACGGCTTTGCCTGAAAGGTTAAGCAGGTACCATTTGAGCCATCAGCCAGACTCCTAGACAGGCCCCAAGAGAACCAACTGCATGTATGAGTGAATAAACACTCATACATGAACTGATGATGGCAATGGCTGTACAGCTTTACATATACATAAAAAACTCATGTTATTCTATGAGTGAGTGAATTACATCTCAATAAAATTGCTATAAAAAATTAGACAAGGTGTGAATGCAAAATTGGCTTGACAGTAAGAATTGATTGGGCCCTGACACACACTATTCTTGGTCATACAGTGAGGTCCTCCATGAGACAGCCATCACTGGTTATGACTAGGAGGGCAGAGACCAAGTACTCAGAGGCTTGTTGCAAGTACTTGTAGCAAAAAAGCCAAAATCCATTTCCTGCTGCTGGAGAGCAAAGGGATTATTGAACTGGGACCATAAAACCTCCCAGAGTCATCTCTTAACACACAGTAGTTCACATTAATCACACCAAAAATATAATTTCCAGAATCTTCCCATAAAATTCAGAAGAAACAGGAATTTATGCTATGACCAAGTGATCCACCCCCATGTATCCCAAGGCACTGGCTGGGCGCATATAATAACTGGCTTCCAGCTGCAGTGGGGAAGGGGACCTTTCAGTACACACAATGCACAGTATCTACTCTGGCTCCTCTCAGGATTGGGCAATGAGATGCAAGCAAAGTTCAGCATTCTTCTGAGAAAAAAAAATGCAATGGGAAGAGCTATAAAAGTGGCAAGACATGTTCAGGCGTGGAGAGGCAGATTCTCACTTCATGTCCATACTTTCAAAATTAGCCCTTCCTTCCTGAGGCCCCAAGGTGGCCGCTACAAGCAGGAGCCGGGATGGAGCAGAGCTTCACACACATTCCCAAAGCTCACTTTCCTTCAGTTGTTTATTTCATAATTTACCAGTTGATAGCCAAGGACCACACAAGTCCACCACCCTTCATAGGAGCAAACACACTGGGCTTTTCCAATGAGAACAAGACAGAGACCGTCCATCAGCAGCCAGCGAGGGATGGATGAGCAGCTGGGTGCGCTCAGTGAGAGCGCGGCTTGTCCACCTCCTCAAACTTTGGCCTTGAATTCGGTCTCAAGTTCTCCAGCAGCCCTGGTTTACTTACTTGTACTGAGCACCCGAGTCAATGAGGTACACCTCATCCAGGGACAGGGTCCTATTCGTCTCGGGGACCGGCCTAACAAAGTTAACCAAAAAAATAAGTTATTCCAAAAATGTCATCACTTGGTAAATCTGAGAGAGCATGAATACTGTAAGCTACTCTTCTGTGCTCTGTGCATGCGTGCGTGCGTGTTTCAAGACCAAAGGGTTCCTGTGTAGCCCTGGCTGTCTCAGAACTTGCTCTGTAGAGGCACTCAAGAGACTCTACGGCCTAGCTTTCCACCTAAGGAAGAGGAACAGAGGAAGGAACGATTGTACTTGTGTCTAGAACACGAAGTGCTTGAGAGGTGACTTTAAAAGGATAATCAATAGAGCCCAGTGTGGCTGCAATCCTCAGAAGGCGAGGCAGGAGGGCCACAAATAATACAAGCCTGAGCTACACAGTGAGGCCCCACCTCAAACAACAGACAACATTAAAACCTCACAGAAGAAGCTATCAGTCTAAGCTTGGGTTCCAGGGATGAGAAACAAACAACCAAGGTCCATGATAGGCTCACTAGTCTTGGGCTCCAGATCCTGCCCAAGACTCTCTGTGCTAAGAGATCCTACCTTCCCCTGCAGAGAAAGGAGAGCCTGGGGAAACTTCTATTGGGTGGAGACCTCTTCAAAGATCCGGAGGTTCTTTGTGAAAAGTGACCCACCTTCACCATCCCATATTCTAGGACAGTACCACCATGCTGGAAAATGCCCAATGGGAAGACAACATACTAAGTTCATACTCTGCAGGCACCAATCCCTCTCGGGAAATAACAAGACACTCAGACCTGGTCCCAGCCTCTAAGCAGACTTCTAACAGCCTGCAATGAAACACTGAAAGAGCGGCGAATGGCTCTGAAATTCTTACTGCTCCACCATGAAACTCAGCATCCGAGGCAGAGTGCAATCCCTTTGGTATCTGTACGTTGGACAGGGGAGTTCCTGAGAGAACAGAGGTCATGTCTGTCACACAGCTTTGAAAACTGCCCCAAGACTGACAGCTCTAAAAGCAATCACTTAAAAGAGAGAAAAGTCTAAGCCATCTGTAGCCCAGACACGGACTGAGTGCCTTTCCCTTTAGTGCCCACAGAAAACAAAGGGCAGGTGCCAAATGCCCGACAGGGAACGAAAGCACTGCGCTGGGAAAGCTCATCCTACCTCACCAGCCGGGCTCACATTCCGAGTCAACAATGCCCCTTGTCTCAGAGTACAGGGACACTCAGCCCTGCGGGTCCAAGGACCCTCACAGATCATGTAGTAAAAAGGAAAAGGAGAAAGAAAGGAAGGAAGGAAGGAAGGAAGGAAGGAGGGAGGGAGGGAGGGAGGGAGGGAGGGAGGGAGGGAAGGAAGGAAGGAAGGAAGGAAGGAAGGAAGGAAGGAGCGGGGATGCTGCTTCAAGGCCAGCATCAGCATCTCTCCGCCCATAGGAGGCCACCCCACCTCCAGCAGTGCACTTGTGGATGCTCGCAGTGGTGCTCACACGGGACAGACCAGAACATCAAGAAGCCTGCTGCTACCAGGAAAGAAAACTCCAGAATTCAGTCAAGACTCAAGGGTCACAGAGACAGTGTCTGAGCCTCAGAATGGAAGTGTGGTTAGGTGAGGTAGCTCACTCCTGTCATCTCAGGCTGAAGCAGGGGACCAATAATAACGACAAACAAGTAAGAGGAAACTCCTAAAAGGCAGAAGCTTGAGGACTCAGGAAACAAGGCCTCTGGGATCATATCTCCCTGCTTCGGTCTCCACAGACAGAGCTGTGGGCAGGAAGCCTCTGGGAAAGCTGCCAGGCCTGTGCTCCTCTGCATGCCTTACGCGTAGTGAATGATGGCGCCGTTGGGTCCCGTACTGGAGATGGTGGGGAAGCTCAGGTCCACGAAGTCAGCCTGTTGCCTGGAACAGAGACAGCAGGGTAGCTCAAGGCTCTCACTAAGCTGGAAATCATTATGCTGGCCAAGAAATCTGCCCTCAGTGCACAGGTCTCCACAAACACTCACCTTCTAAATTCCTCCGCTTTGTCAGCAGCTGAGATCTCAGTTACACCACCTTTGGGAACCTACAAGAAAACGTGCTTATGAATCGTCACTGAGGGAGCCGCGTGCTTCAGCTATGTGAGGGCATGCCCTGGATGCTTGGCTTTTCCTCAATTCCTACAGCCCAAAGGCCCACACTTCAGGATACATTGTGCCTCCTCTCTAACAAGGAAGGAACTCTGGCAGGCTCCCAACAAAGCTATCTGAAATAAAGGGTTTCTAGTCACAACTTTTCCCTGGACTGCTTCGTCACGGCACTATGTCCCCAAATCTCCCAAAATACAATGCATCTAAGTTTAAAACTTCAAAAGCATCTCCTACTAAGCACCTATCCTAAAACCAATTACCCTAGAAGAATAAAAAGGTTGAGTGCAAAGATATTATAGGTTATAACAATCAAATCATGAAGGCCACGTAAGCAAACCAACCTGGCCATTGGATGCAATGCAGTCACCACCTGGATATTTTTTTTTCCCCTTAAGACAGCAAAGCACACAGACAATGCTCACATTACATGCCCTTAAGAGTAAAACAAACAAAACACAAAGGCCTATCTGTATACTACAAGAAAAACAAACGTGATTTACAAAGATGAACAGCTATAAGTATGGAGAAGAAAATGGTCAGAGTAGAAGAAATTAGTATAATCCCCTTTTTCCAATTCTAGTTGTTTAACTGGAGAGTGGTTTTCTTTAATAACTACACAAAGACACTTCTGTCAAATCCAGGTATGGTTGGGCAAGAAATTAATGGCCAAGGGTCAATGTAACATGAAAAGTTTCATGGCTTAAGGTTCAAAACGCACACAGCAAGACAGCTTACTCCCAGTATAACCGGCTGGCCTGTAACTCGGGAAGGGTCACTTTTCCTCCCAATGCAATTCCACGCAATTATCACTCTACCACAAAGGAGCCACGGGGATGCAGTTTCTTTCCTTCTCACAGAACTGTATCAATGTATGTATGTATGCACAAAGTTACAGAACACAGGGCCAAAGAGAAGACTGAAACCAAATAAAGCCTTAGGCCACAAGAGCGGGGGAGGCCACGGTTATATCCAGTTGTATCAAGGAGTGTTGCTATCTGGAAGTGTTCTACAGCCACTTGCTCAGCAAGGATAAGAACCAACCTCTTTCTCCAGCCAGTTGAAGAGTTCACAGAGGGCAACAGCATCCTTAATCTGTACAAACAACAGAGTCAGGTGATCAGACTCAGAGCCTGGTCCTGTGGCCACCCTCCCAGGACTGCAGCCCAGAGCCATGGGGATTGTTCCTGGAAGCCCTCTGTAGCCCCTCCCATTACCCGGAAGGAAAAGGGCAGCCCAGCTACTCATCAACTGAGGAAAATCAGTGAGGAGTGAGCATGGTCAGGAGTGGCCCGACCTAAGCATAGGCAGCTCCTCTAACCAGTGAGTCCCACCCTACATGGGCCAGGAACGATGGGCTAAGTCAGCCTCTCTCATCCTCAGGTCTTGCTTGCCTCGTCTGCCTTAACACAATCTGTTCTTCCTTTTTCTTTCTCATTATACCACAGCCTCATCACCCTCTACACACATCATCATCAATGCCTCTCTCTCTCTCTCTCTCTCTCTCTCTCTCTCTCTGTGTGTGTGTGTGTGTGTGTGTGTGTGTGTGTGTTGAACATGTATGGCTATTTTGCCTGCATGTATGGCTATGTGTGGCTATACACCATGCATGCCTACTGTCCAAAGGGTTGAACAGAAGGTGTTGGATCCACTGGTAATACTGATAGTTTTGAGACAGCTTGCAGATAGGTACTGGGAATCAAACCTGAGTCCCCCACATGAGCAGTCAATGCTCTTAGCCATCTCTTCGGTCTCCTTTCTTTGTATTTTGTGTTATACTTCATAAGAATTTAACACATCCAATTTTATCGTTTTTTTTTTTTTTTTTTTTTTTTTTTTTTTGGTTTTTGAGACAGGACCCACCGCATTACCTGATACTGACCTCAAAATCACAGCCCTCCCGGTTTATTTCATTCTCCCACTGACTCTGGAACACCAGAAGGATTTAGGCTCAGTGAGATTCTGAACTCGTGCCAGGCCCGGGGCCACACAGACGAAGAGGGAGCAGGACCCTTCTGGTCACCTCCCATCCCATTTCCCACAGCAGCTGCTCTACTCACGTGAGCCCGCCTCATGCCTTCCGACTCAGCTGAGTTCTTCACAGCTTTGGCAATGCAGATGGGCGTGTACGGCATGCAGCAGCGATGATCCTGGGCAAGGCACAGGAAGATGAGAAGTTTACCCAAAGCCAGGAAAACACACTCTGGGGCAAACCACTTGAAGAGCTCCCAGTCGGGACCCAGAAGCTGTCCCCGGAGCCTGGAGTCCTGCCACTTAGGTGGATGCCCTGAGCATGTTTAACACAGCTTGAGCTCACCCAAAATAAGTTAAACACATCAAATGAGGTATCTTCCTGTACCCCTCACTCTTTGCAGCTGCCCGTCTGTCCCAGGAGAGCTGTTTTCCAAGCCTGCAGCTCACTGTCCTCTCAGAACTAACCAAAACAGCTCTCTTGCTGGGAAAAGGAACTTGAGGGGAGGGGGCGGCAAAGGATCTGCAAAAGGACTCCTGCTCTCTCCCTGCTTGTCCCTGTGATTACTCTCAGCTGCTGCCTCGCCCTGTGTGACTGGGTGGCTGCGAAGGCACTCAGCACACGACACTTGCACAGAGCTTCTCAAAGTGTGCACAATCTCCGCATGCCGCCCTCCTCACACACGCCTCAGGGAACAGGGAAAGCAAGATTCAGGTTCCTGTGCTGCCTTCACCAGGGCCACTGGCCACCTGCTCACCTTACTCGGTCTGTACTTTATCTGAAAGAGTTTTCACAACAGCTCCGCCTCAGACACTACTGACAGCTTTTCCTCAGTTACAGGAACTGCTGCTAAAACAGACATATTTACATACGCCTAAGCACTAATGTGTGTCATCCAAGGTCGTCTCCCATGCCACACCTGGAAGGCATGACCTGAAGAGTTTACAGAGCCTCCACTCCAGGCTCTAGTTCTGGCCTCGTCCAAAGACCACAGCTCAGAGCCCATGCCTCTATCCAGCCGTACATGACATCAGAACAGCCAAGGGGCCAGCCATGTTCAGACAGGCCAGAGTGACGCTACTTACCTTGGGGATGGCCTCGCTCACAGCATAGCTGGCTTTGTCACTGACCCACACTTTCTCCCTTGGGGAGAGGTCAGAGCACAGGGTCTTGAGCTCACTCAGGATAGACTTGTAAGGAAGCACCTGGATTTTATACTCTGCCTCCAGGCCCAAGTCAAGGAGCAGGTGCTGTTTCACAGCGGGGGTATCAATGCGGTCCCCATCAATAAAGAGCCTGCAGGGCCAGGGGTGGGTCACAGAAAAGGACAAGCACATGAGTAGGCACACACACAAGGCTCACACCTCCGCACTCAAAGCCACACAGCTTCTCCCCTTTGCTGCCCTCCCACTGCACTTCCTGTCCCTGTAAACTCTCCCCATGCATCCAATTCTCTAGGCCAGCACGGCCCACTGTCCTTGGTGCCCCTTCTCTGCACCCCCGCCCCCACCTCCATCAACATCCCAAGACCTCCAGCCACATCCCCATCACCTCTGCGCAGCTGTCAGCAGCCTTGGCCATCACACCCAGACATGGGCCACAACAGCCCCTCAGCCTCCAAATTCCTGCCGTATTTGTCCTATTTTTCAGCAATCGCGTTTTATGGCAGCGGCTGAACAGGTCACTGAATAACTCCCCACTGTCCTAAGTTTGCCCTACAGCCCTTTCACTGCTGCTCCCTGCGCATCCTCGGGTCTAACTTTATGCTGGACCAACTGAACCACTCCAGGTTCCCCAGAAACTGCTCTCCTGCCCGCCCATGCCTCTGAGAATACCACTCCCTGTGCGTATCATGTAGTCCACTCCTCCTCACCCACCATTCACCAACACAGCTCATCTATCCTTCATTTTTGATGCAATGTGATCTTCTCCAACCATCCCCTCTTGTAAGTCTAAGCTAGGCTCTTCACATGTACTCATTCCCACTCCTAATGGGCTGGCGCCCATTTATAAACGTGCCTGAATCCTTCCGGGAAATGAGCTCAGCTTCCCAACTATAACCCAAGACTCTTGCCATTCACATTAGCACTTAACACAGTTTGCCCAACGGGATGCCCAAATATGAGCAAGGTACAATGATAAGTAAGTTTTAAAAGTTATGATGAAACCCACTATTCTAAATAAGAAAAAAAAAAAGAATTTAAGTACTGTTTTATTGTTTGTTATTGTTGCTGCTGGTTAGTTGGTTGGTGGGTGGAGTTTTTTCTGGGACAGGGTCTCACTTTGTTGTCTGGACTGTCCTGGAAATATGTAGACGAGGATGACCTCAAACTCAGAGATTTGCCTGCCTCTGCCTCCTGAGAACTGGAATTAAAGATGTGTGCCAGCATGCCTAGCCCTGTCCCACTTAGTTTTGGCTGTTGACTGGACACAGCCTACCACTGTCTGAGAAGTGCATCTGGGCTGAAGGACTGTCCCGAAAGACTGGCTGGTGGGCAAGACTCTGGGGGAATATCTTGGTTTTCAGTGGATACAGGAGAGCCCAGCCCATTGCAGGTGGCAACATTCCCTGGGCAGGTGGTCCTGTGCAGTATAAGAAAGCCAGCTAAACAAGAGCCTACCTCAAGCTCCTTCTTGAATTCCTGCCCTGACTCCCCTCAATGATGGGCTGTGGCATGGAAGCATTAAGTCAAATAAGTCCTTTCCTCCCCTAAGTAATGTCTGCTCAGTGTTTTATCACAAGAGAAGAGAACTAGAACCCCATACAATAGAAAAACAATGACAGGAAGCCAGAAGCGATGCTCCAAAGTGATAAAACTGGCAAGTCAGCAGAGCAAGTACAGGGGGCTCCTGTATCACTGCTGACCTTTAAAATGCCTGGGGTCGAGATTATACAGCACAGCTTACTCAGTTCCTTCTGCACTGCCTTCCAGAAGACCTGAGATCAAATGTGACCTGCACTAGATTGTGCAAGAGGAACCTCTTAAAGAACCTCATGTCCTCATGGTCTCAGCTACTTATTTCTCAGCCCCCTGTTCCTATAAAAACTTCTGTAGATTTTGAGAAATTTGGAGGTTTAGAGGGAAGGCAGAATAAAAATAAACACCTATTAAGGAAGGCAAGAATGCAGGGGGAAGTCCCAGAGAAAGGAATTACCCTAACATAATAGTAGTGTGAGGACTAGAAAGGGGAACCTAGGCCGGGTGTTAATCCCAGCACTCAGGAGGCAGAGGCAGGGGGATCTCTGTGAGTTCGAAGCCAGCTCTGATCTACAGAGCCAGTTCCAGGTCAGGTTCCAAAGCAATACAGAGAAACCCTGTCTGAAAAAAAAAAAAAAAAGAAAGAAAGAAAGAAAGAAAGAAAGAAAGAAAGAAAGAAAGAAAGGAAAAGAAGAGAAAACAAAAGAAAAGAAAGGGAGCCTGGGCCCCTCAGAGCTGTGGGGCGAGGCAATTGTGGGAGGACTGAACACTCACACGATGGCCCCTCAGGGCTGTGGGGGTAGCGTAGGGGGAGTGAACACTCACATAATGGCCTCTAGTCCTATGATCGCATAGGAGAAAAACACCGGATTGTGCTCCACGTCTGAGCCTCGAAGATTGAACAACCCTGAAAAGGAAAGCACTTTCTTAAAATGGTTTCTGTCAGCTGACCAACTCCCAGGTGGAGCTCAGCAGGTAGGGGAGGGAAGAGTTTCTGCTTAGAATTCAGCTCTTGCCAAACGGCCCCACCACACCTCTCCAGAAGGTGAAGGACCTTGCACAGGGTTCCACAGCTCAGCGGCAACTGCTGGAGCCTGCCACCTGATGGCGCCAGAACTGCTCCTACTTGGCCACACTGCAAGCCAGAGGAGGGAGCAGGACAAAAACATGAGCAGAGTCCCTCAGGAGTTGGAACAGCTAACCCAGTTGTGGGGACCTGCCAAGCTAAGGTCTGCTGCACACAAACTCTGGCGCGCACACACACCAAATCAAATATAAGAGGGATACAAGCAGTCTCTCTACTCCAAGGCAAATGACCTACAACAGAAAACTGAAAAGGGGGTGCTGAGGGAGGACAGATGGACCAAAGGATGGACACAAGGTCCTCCACTAAGCCCTATGGATGCTGAGCTTCTGTCAAAGGCAGAAGAAAAGCACTAAGTCATCAGCCGCAGTGAGTGGTTACCAGGCTGGGTGGAGGACCTGCCTCAAGCCAGGGACTTGAGTCTGATGAGGTCACAGGACATTTGAGAAGCCTGATGAACAAGCACACACACACAGCAGAGCTCTAGTCCTGGCTGCCAGCAATAATGCCTGCCTGCTCATGGAAAGATAAGAAAGCAAAAAGGGCCATGTACAAAAAGTTGCTGCCTCTATTTTAAAATAATCATTTCTCAAAGCAAATGTTGAAAGGCAACTTTTTTTAGCCTCTCATGCTTACTCCTTTTAAATTTTTATTTTTTGAAGACAAGGTCTCATTGTGTAGCCCTGGCTGGCCTGCAACTAGCTATGTAGACCAGGCTGGCCTCTAACTCCCAGAGGCTCACTTGCCTCTGCCTCCCCATGCACCACCACACTGGGCTTCAGGCTTCTTTTGAAATAAAGGTTCCCAGAGCTGCGGAGGTGTGACAGGACAGATGGGTCCAAAGTCCTACACATACTTACCCTTAAACTCACAAGACTAGCCCTAAAAATTAACCAGAAATACGAAGACAAAAATGACCAAAAACTAAGACGTAAGTGTATGAGCCACGATCCTTTTGGAGGTACCGTAATAAATTACAGAGAAACTGGAAATAGCCCAAAGGCCCTTTATATGGAAACTGTTAGGCAGATTGTCATATAACCATTTGGTGAAATTTTTAACACTTAAAATTACAATTTATTTGCTCCTAGCATATTGACACGTTTAGAACACCAGGCTGTATGACGGACACACAGAAATGTCAACAATGGTTGTCGTAGGTAACAGGATTATGAGTGATTTTGGTTTTCTCCTACTTCCTCTGCACTTTTCAGGGTTCCATAATAGGAAGGAATGTGTTTTTCTTAAAGTCTAGGGTGAAAGAGAGAGAGAGAGAGAGAGAGAGAGAGAAAGAGAGAGAGAGAGAGAGAGTGTGTGTGTGTGTGTGTGTGTTGTGTTGTGTTGTGTTTCCTCTGATCCTGGCCTAATTAGCAACAGCAATCACTGACATCTGACAAAGTCTGAGATACTGACTGACGAGGCCGGGAGTTATGTAGTGGGCTTTCTTCCTCAGGTGGGGAGACACGACACAGCGGCCTGTTTCAAACTTCCCTGAATCAAATCCAGTCGGATTAACACAGGAGGGAGCACTTCAGTCAGATCCCTTCAGAATCTGGAGATGAGAGGCTTTGAATGGTTACAGAGGGACAGGAGGAGCGGAAGCCCTGAAGATTAAGGAAAAGGGCCTTGAGAAGAATTTTCAGTTCTTGAGTTTCCTGAGTTAAAAACTGTACTAGAAGGTTCTTTCTGTGAATATATTAGAAAACTACATAAGTGTAAAGAACAACAGGGAAAATGTTCAGAAGAAATACTCTTCCTCTGAGAAGCCACCATCCTAAGAGATGGGCTCACTGTGAGCCCCTGGTGGTATACTGTTCTGGCACGTCTATGACCCCTGCCCAGCTCATTGTGATGCTTTCTCCTTTGTGCACCTGGCATCTGCTCTCTTGTTTGGAGACAATGTGAAGCTGAGTGGCACAAACACACCGATTCCCAGAGGCCCACGGAAGAGATCAGGTAACACTCACAAGCAATCTCATCTAGGGCGGTGACCACAAACCACACAATGCTCCTCTCGGCCATTTTCAACCGAAGGTCTGCAACCTTCTCCTTCCAGGAGATGCCTGCAAGAGACAAATATGCTTGACTGCAGCTGTGATCCCGTGAAGCCAGAGGCCAAGTGAAAAGGCCAATGTCAAACACTTCCACACCACCTCCTCTTACAGCAAACATGCAACCTGCAAGGCAGGCAGCTGAGATTCAGTCCCCACAGAAGAGGAATGACTCTGCAAAGTCCCTTGACTGTTGTGAGCCCTGACTGCCATGCCAGTACGATGTTTATCCCTCAGTGGCTGAGAAGCATCAAGACTTGCCAGGCAAAGGCATCTACCAGAGATCCTGCTGCTCAAGGCAGTCATGGCTCTGAACAGACCCAGGCCCTGCCCTCTTTGGACTTAGCATCTACAAGGCAACGCATACAGTCACAGCAGTAATTAAATGCACTACTGTTTAAATGCTGGTTTGACTGCGTACACTGACTGAGATATAGGAATACGTATGAATCTCTCCGGCAGAGAGAACTCGCCTGTGAAACCCACTTTACATTTCTTGGATTTCTTGGACCCTGAGACTTGGTGCTAAGACCCAAGAGTCCGCTGCAGCCTGACACACCATGAATAACCCCTCCAAATCACACTTGCACAGTCAGGCACAGCCAAAGCCTTCCTGCTACTCCCCAGAGTGCAATACGGCACCAGAGGAAGTCACCTCACCACGGTAGCCATCTGTAACTTAGCTCATCAGTAGCTATTTATGAACAGCATGGGCATACCTACGTGGTATACCTACTACCTGGCAGTGTCTTCCCATAGCAAGTATGCAACTGTTTGCAAAACAGAAACTTTGGCAGCAACATCTGGGGTCCCTTCTCCTGCAGTAATAGGTCAGAGGCTGTTTCAACCATGCTGACCCTGAACCACTGACTGTACCCACCCTCCCCAGTAAACCACACCCGATGAGGGTGTCACACAGGAAAGCGAGCCTGGGCTGCCCACAACCAAGGGCTGCTCTGAAAATCAGCCCAGGAATGCTGTTTAAAACTTGGCCCAGCGTCTGAGCTGTGATACTTTATTCCCAGGACCCCTCTGGCGATCGACCTAAATTCCAGATGCCCCCATCCACCTCCCTGTCTCTACTGTAAGGCTCCCTCCCCTACAGTCCCACCTCCAGCCTTCTTCCTCTACCCTTCAGTGTCTTCGGTGAGCCACACCCTCTCCTATAAAGGTTCACAGAATATCCATCTCATCCACCGTCATGGGCCAAGGAAACAATCACATGTAAGCATCTACAGCATAAGGTACAAGACAGTGATGATGCAAGACAACCCTACAAATGCCAGCATGGAGCATCACTAGATGCTGCTCCCAGGACCACACCCAGAAGAGTGGTAGTTGGCAAGCATAGAAAAGCTGAGGTCTCCCCACCAGTCCCCACAGAGATGCCCAGAGGAGCGATGCAAAAGCCGACTGACTCAGCCAAAGTAAGCGGCAAGGGGTTAGGAAGGACCGTGGCAGGCAGTACAGCCCCAGGCTCGTCAAATGCCCCACTCCTCCAGGTGAGGCACAACCCTGTGCTCACGTCAAAGGCCTGTGCTGGAGACAAGGCTACATACGATGCGCTCTACCAACTCCATAACAACAGGGTCTTTAATATGACCTTTGACAAGATGGCTTGGCAAGCCAGAGGGCCCAGGGTCGCAGCTATCGCTCTGACCTGTATAATCCAGGCCCAATGTGAGGAGGGGCTTGCAGGGGCGCTCTGGCCGGTCTGTCCAGATTTTGTCCACAAGGTTCTCCTTCACAGGAACGAGGTGGTGACCAGCACTTCGAAGTACCTTGGCCATCTTCTTCCAGTAATCTGAAGAAAAACACAGGGCCAGCCATGAAACAAAACCTACTTCTTCTAAGGCAAACAGCAGAGCCTTGGCCAGTCCCTCTGAAAGGCATCCCTCAGTGCCAGGCATGCAGAACGAAGAACATCACTGCCATGGCCTCCCTGCCTCTGTTCTAGAAGTGTCTTCCAGCTGAGCCTTGAATGTGATGTCAAGTCATATTGAACCCCAAAGGCCCAAGATCCAAGTAGCAAACAAGGAGGATGCAAAGAAGTCTTGTAGCAGGAATAATCAAAACCCAAAGTCAGATATGCTGAATGGTCAGAGAAGTAAAGGAACCAGCCACTAGAGAGATCTTCAGGCAAGCTTTGTTTGCTAAAGCTCAAACAAAATATCACCATACAGTCTAGAAGGCTGGTAGGGACCAAGTCACTCACCTGTGGGAATGATGAGAGGGTCGACACCCACCCTGGATCCTTCCGGAAGCACACTCACCAGCCAGTCCTCCTGAGTTGGTGTATCCTTCAAACCTAGGAGGACAGAACTACTAAGTGCCCTCTCTTCACCTACAAGGCCAAGATCACAGAGCAAAGCCCCCTGCCCTGCCCACAGCCAGCCTCTGACGAAAGGGCTGAGCCCAAGTCTTGGCCACAAAGAATTTTTTTCTGAGGATTCCAAAAGGAACAACACAGGAGCCTGTTGCAGCCCTAGGACTCCCAGCCACAACAGCGGACAGTCTCACGCTTCTACAACACTATGGTAAGGAACTAAACAACCTCCAAAAAGGGCTAGAATTATTTCAATAAGTCAGTTTTTCTTTTACCAAGCCAGTGTCTTTGGGATACACTTTTTTAAGCCAATGCAATTTCTGATAAATAACTGGCATCTTGGCACCATGCTCATCTATTCAGAGTAAAAGTTTGTGCATTCTGACGATTCTCTCTGCTGACTTCTGACAGACGGAAGCTCAAAGGTTTATAAAACTCATGACTCACAGGTCTTAAAAACTATAGGCTGGCATGAAATTTTATTTTGCTATTTGATTCTTTCCTTTTTTTTTTTTTTTTAACAAACCACTAAATAAGCCACTTTACTAACAAAGTTTTTCTTGGAACTCCTGGTATAACTTCTGTAGGATGAAGTCACAACATTTCCTAGCGGACAGATGCTTGCCAAACCTTGGGGCTGGGTCACTCGTGGGCAGTGAAAAGCCCTCCAGAAGCTCCCTGCACAGTCGCACACCTGAGGACAGGTAAGCAAGCGCAGGAGGGAGGGAGGGAGTGCGGCTGGGTCGCTCCCACTTTAACAGGCAGGCGGGGTTCACCCTTCACCCTTCCGCTCTGAACCCACAGCGCTACCAGACCTGACAGCCCAAGCTTGGGGAGCCCAACGCCAGCTTCCTAGCAGCAAAATGAACCTGGGATCGTCCAAAAGTAAGTGTACAACACTGTGTATACAGAGGCATACTACTTTTTGGTTGTCCTTGGCTTTTCAAAGGATCCAAAAATGTCAGGAAAAATGTCAAGATCCTAGATGCCTGAAGTGCCTCAAGATCCTACATGCCAACCCAGACCAGGCCGATTACAGAAGGTAGGTTGGTTTATGCTTCTACCCACCCATCTTCATGAGGGTCCAATTGTTGTCCATCTGCTTGGCGGCTTGCAGGAAGTAGCGCCCGTCGGTCCACATGGCTGCATGTTCTTCGGTGATGATGGCTGTGCCTAGAGCAGAGGTTTGGGAAAACAAAGGTTTCTGACCACCCCTGAGAGTCTACACAACACGGCAGTGGGTAACCAGGAAGGTGAGGGGCCCCTGCTCTCACTGGGGCAGAGGAGAGGGGTCCTAGACTCCAAGACAACCTCCAGGTGAGAGAATGATGCACGGCGGCTGCAGGTCACACTCTGTAGGAGGCACTCGCGAGGCCTGGACTACCAGGATGCTCTCTCTCTCTGCACATGTGCAGCCTGGGTTAAAGCTAGAGTAGGGGACCGTGCAGCCGAATCTCACTACCAACGAGAAAGGTTCTCCAGCTCCAATAGACACCCTCAAAGAGCTGCTCCGCCTCCCCCAGAAGCAGCAACCTAGACCGTCGTCTATGTACCCAGTGACTCGGCAGGCACCAGAGGGAAGCCCAAGCCTCCCACCTCTGTTCATCCTTAGTTCCCACAGACCTGGCAGGTCTTGGAGCTTTCCGCAGAGGTGACAGCCAAAACCAACCCAAATGTGCCAACCAACACAAGCACTTAAGCCAAAGGAAGCAGAGGCGAACCACAAGCTAAGAGGGGCGCCCGCCTCATCTAGCTTGCTCAAGGGGAAAGCACCCAAAGAGTCAAGGGTGAAACAGCTTTGGGAAAGGCAGGGCCTCACATCAAGGGAACTCAACATCATCCGCTGTTGTCTAACTCCACTGAAAACAGGGATTCCTACAGTGAAGTACTCAGAACTTCCCAGAGCCAGGAAGCTAGTAAACTCACATTTCATGATTAGGGCACTAGCTAGGCAGCCATGTTCAGTTTAATCAATACTACTCTGTGCGTATGCCATAAGCAATACAAAGCTCAAAGTTCTTCCTTGTCATAGAAGGTCGTTTTGCTTTGTTTGAAACAGCAAAGACACAGAAAAGAACAGAGCCAAAAGGAGACTTTGATGAGCCAGGGAAACTGGAACCCACACCATCCTGCACAGGCTCAGTTGGGGAATGTCCAGTTTGCATTTTAGCTTTGGTTCTATAGCATAGGCTGAAACACAGTTCAGTTATTTTGAGAGGGGAACAATGACAAAGTAAAACAGAAAATTCAGTGACTCACCTGCAGAGCCATCGAATCCAGAGACAAAAGCCCTCCGACAGTCGCAGGGCGCAATGTACTCACTCTGGGGGAGAAAAGGTGAGAGTTGGACCTCAACTGGTCATGCGTGCGCTAAAGCCTATAGGTACTGCAAAGGTTGGAGGGTTTGTGGTATCTTCAGTCATGGAGCCAAAGGCACAGGTACAAAGTCACTTTAAAAGCTAGCCAGTCATGGTAGCACACCTACAATCCAACACAGGGCAAAAGCATCTCAAGTTCAATGCCAGCCTGGGTTACACAGCCAGCTCCTGCCTCAAAAGCAAGGCAACAGCAAGTTAGAACACACTGTGAAGTGCTACTTAAAGGCTACAGGGTTAATGTCCTTTAGCTGGATTTGGGGAACAGAGCAAGTACAGAGAAATGGCTCAAAACTGTTTTCCTCAGTAAGATCTTGTAAACACCGATAGCTTTCTCTCTCCCTTGCCTCTGACATCTGTGTATCTGTTACTTTTCTGAAAGTAGAACTGCTTTTCTGTTTTAACAAGTCTCTCATTAGACACTGGTTTCTTTCTGAACATCCTGTCTGTGTCTCCTCCCTGGTGGCATCAGTCTCCCACACAGGCCCTTCCCTTTCTGTCAGGCAATCAGAGGAAACACTTCCTCCAATCCAAGGGGCTCCAGCGAAACCAGGCCCCTCCCACTGAGAATCCCCCTGGCTGCCAGAGAACAGTGTTCGTGTAACTTGCACAAAGTAAATAGCAGAGGCAGGATTTGAACCTGAGCAGTCAGCTACAGAACCTCAACTTTAAAGCCCCTGCCAGGTTACCTTCTACCACAAAGTCACTCTCATCCTCAGGACTCTAGGATAAGAACAAAAGCAAGCAAGAGAACTGAGCGTGATGGCTAATGACATCAACATCATAGGGTCTAGCATCAGCCAGCAGACTAACTTCTGCTCACGGGCATGAGGGAGGATCAGGGTTAGGTTTATTAAGGTAGACTGACCCATCGGCCGGAGTCCCAGACTGAATAAAAAGGAGAAAATGTGCTGAACACCAGTGTTCATCTCTCTGACGTCCAGCTGTGGATGCCATGTGACCAGCCACCTCATGCTCCTGTTTCCTGCCATGATGGAGGGTACCCTCGAACTCCTCCTTAGGTAGCTACATCTATCTATGTACCATGCTCCTGTGGCTAAACCTTTCCTTCCAAGACAGAGTGTATCTTCAAGCCTTGTAAGTTACTTTTGCCCGATATTTTTTGCAGCAAGACAATTAAGTAATACAGTAAAGTTCAAAAAGAAAATCTGTGAGTAGCTTGCCCTCTGTCGGGCTGCTAGTGAGTGGACCGAGATCCAAGGCCAGCTCGGCTAGTGTCCAAAACTGAGCCTCCTTCCGGGATCAGCTGGTTTTCCCATGCCAAAGGACTCGAAAGGTAAACAGCATTAGGCACGGTAGCACATTCTTGCATCGTCAGCACTGAAGAGGCTGAGGCAGGGGAACTGTGAGCAGAGAAGCAGTCAGAGTTACACGAATGGCCGTAGAGGGAGGGAAGGAACTCAGGGTAGAGAACGGGGCTTCTGGCCAGAGCCCAGGCAGGGCATTTGGAGACAGTCAGTGCAATTAAGGGGGAAATTACCCATGCTCCACTCCTGGCCATCTACCCTCTTACCAAAGCTGCTACAACCATCATCTGGGAACGGAGCGCCAGGGAGATGCTCACCTGCCGTGATACCTTAAGTAAGAGCTGCAGACCACACCTGGCCCCCAGCCCAGGCCCAAGCTCTGCAGTTCACCCAACACCAAACCCAAAAGAGCACACAGCAAACAAAACAAAGATAATTCACTGGGCCTACAGAGACAGGAAGACATGGCCACCAGCCCTTTATGGATGGCACAACCCTTATTTGTTAACCTAGTGGCTGCTGGGTAAAAGACTTTTAAAAGAAAGGCAAGGAAGCACCAGGCCTAGCAGCACAGGCCTTCATCAGCTGGGGGGGGGGGGGGGCGCGCGCAAGGCAGGAAGATAGTAAGTTCAAGACCTGCCTGAACTACAGAGCAAGTCCAAGGACAGCTGGGGTATCTTGATTTAAAAAAAAAAAAAAAAAAAAAAAAAAAAAATTTTAATTAAAAAAAAAAACCTGTCTCAAATGAATTTTTAAAAATGTTAAGGGGAAAGAGGAGCTGGAAAGGGTAAAAGCAACATCTCTCCTATGCCTGCTGGGAAGGACAGACGGGAAAACGGGTTAGCCTCAACAGAAGCCTAGAACCATGCCTGCACACAGAAGAGACTGCTGACCCATCTTCCGGAGAAAGCACGTGAGGAACCATGGCAACAAGGCTGACAGAAATAAGACATCCTGTCAGCAAGGATGCGCTCAACTGGCAACACAGCTCCCTGGATGTGGCCCTCCTGCCCTGACAATGTTATTGACTCCAGATCTCTCTCAGAGACACGTCTCTCTCCCACGCGGCCCCATTGCTCCGTGGGCAAGCCTGGGGGCAGAAGGGGTGGGCAGGAGACTACAGGTTCCCTCCAGCCCCCACCAGACAGGCAGGGGACAGATTTCTCCAGCAGATGAACATGTCTAGCCTGGGACCCACACAAGGCCTGGGGCAGGCACCAGACATGACCTAAGTGGTCAACAAGCCGGAAGGACACGGCCAGCAGGGCTGGCAGAGGCATTAGCTCACACTGAAGACCAAAGAAGCCAGACAAGCAGAGTCCTGGCCTGTGCTCTTCCCGACTCACGAAGCTGGCAAAGCCCAGGGACATTCTTCCCAGAGCAGGCAGAGGGGAGATGCAAAGAAGCAGACGTCACTGCTGCCTTTTCTTCCAGAATTTCCCACTTCTCTGCATTTCTCATAAGAGGACTCAGGCCCACACCTCATCATTTCCACCTAGCATTGCCCCAAAACCCATACTTCAAGCACGCATACATTTTTAATATCAACACATCTTCTTACCACTTTTCTTCCAACTCTCTAATGACTGCCTGTCATGCTTAAGATCAAATGCAAATCGTAGCCCAGTCCCCAGGTTATCTACCACCTGACCAAGCCCTGCTGTCCCCTGGGCTCCCCAAACCCACTCCAACAAGTGCCTTCCCATAGTCCTTTACTCTTGAATGTCATCTCCATGGGGAGACTGCCTGAACTACCACACAACCCAGCCCCAGTCACCAAAGTACCACACAACCCAGCCCCAGTCAAACTACCACACAACCCAGCCCCAGTCACCAAACTACCACACAACCCAGCCCCAGTCACCAAACTACCACACAACCCAGCCCCAGTCACCAAACTACCACACAACCCAGCCCCAGTCACCAAAGTACCACACAACCCAGCCCCCAGTCACCAAAGTACCACACAACCCAGCCCCAGTCAAACTACCACACAACCCAGCCCCAGTCAAACTACCACACAACCCAGCCCCCAGTCACCAAACTACCACACAACCCAGCCCCCAGTCACCAAACTACCACACAACCCAGCCCCAGTCACCAAACTACCACACAACCCAGCCCCAGTCAAACTACCACACAACCCAGCCCCCAGTCACCAAAGTACCACACAACCCAGCCCCAGTCAAACTACCACACAACCCAGCCCCCAGTCACCAAACTACCACACAACCCAGCCCCAGTCACCAAACTACCACACAACCCAGCCCCAGTCACCAAAGTACCACACAACCCAGCCCCAGTCACCAAACTACCACACAACCCAGCCCCAGCCACCAAAGTACCACACAACCCAGCCCCAGTCACCAAACTACCACACAACCCAGCCCCAGTCACCAAACTACCACACAACCCAGCCCCAGTCACTTTGGACACCCTGCACAGAAGCAGCTTCTTCTCAGGGCACATTTTGCACTTATGCTGCACTGGCCCTTCACGCCTCCCCCAGAGCGTCCCTCAAGATCAGACTTGTCCTGCCTGTCCCTGTGCACAGAGCAGGTGCCACACAAAGGGTCCCCAGTCAACATGTACAGAATAAATGAAGGGCCTTTTTTCCTCTGCTCTGGGAACCCCACCCACCTCTACAAAACTGGAGGGAGAGGCTGTGAGCCAGGAAACAAAGGTCACCAGAGAAGCTAAAAACCAAGGAAGTGGATCCTCCCAGAAGCCTCCAGAAGTAACACAGCCCGGCTGGTCCACCCCAGATCTGGAGACCCCAAGAGCTGTGAGGGAGTACATCTGCTGTTTGACTTGTCGCAGCAGTGACAGGAAACAAAAAGGGCTGACGGGATTTCTCATAGCTGAGGCTTCAAACTCAAGTGCTTAGAGCAAGGCAGGAGGCCAGCAGGCAGGCAGGGCAAGGGGCAGCTGTTCCTCCTCTGACTGCCTCCATGCTGGGCTGCAGGCCACAGGATGCCAGCCTTCAGTATTTGGGAAAGCTAGAAACGCGTGTGTTCATGAGAAGCCTCCACGTTTTAGATGTTAGCATCTAACTTAACAAAAACAAAGCACAGCCACAAACTACATAGAGAACCTAGTCACCTCTCAGACTCCAGCTCCAAACCCTCTAGCACACCGCTTCCCTACCAACTCCAGCCCACAGGTCTCCCACATCTGTGCATCTTAGATGCTGTGACAAAACACAGTGGCTGAGGTATCTGGCTCAATTCCTATTTGTTGCCAATGACTGCATTAATTGCTTCCAATACTAATACCACAGCAGTTCCAGAAGAAACCACAGAAGGAAAAGCAAAACTGAAACTCAGAAGTCAATTACACCCTTCCACTCAAGGGACCACCATGACAAATGGTAGAGGGGAGATCTGAACTGTGTGTAATACATACAGCACAAATGGATTATAAACTCAAAAGAAACTAGGAAAACAAAGCATGCCCCGCATCCTCAACCTTCAATAACCTCACAATCAACAACTCAAGCTGATGACCAAGCCTGGAACTCAGCTTACTAGCTGGGCAAACCTTGGGCTCAACTTGCTCACCTGTGAAATGGGGAGATGATGTCCACACTACAGGGTTGGCATAGTACGAGCTGGTACTCGGGACTAACAAGGGGCAGCACTTGCCAGACTCAGGGAACCTAATCAGGCTTCTCAGAGATGGCAATCTGGCCAGCCACAGGAGACAGGCATCTCAAGACACATGAACTAAAGCCCAGAGAGGAGATCAAACACACACAGTCCAAGGATGCTTAGATCTGCCTTAAATCCAGCAGGCCACACTCAAGAGGTTTAACCTGGGCCACCATGCAGAGGTGAGGAGGAGGGACAGGACAATCCAGACAGGAAAGCTAGAGAAGGCCAGAAGAAAGGTCTGAGGCTTCCAGCCAACAGGCCTGACGACCAAGGCAGCAGCAGAATTCTGGGAACAGTCTGGAGACAGGGTCAGGGCCCCACAGAGACAGAACAGAGAATTCTGGGAACAGTCTTGGAGACAGGGTCAGAGCTCCACAGAGGCAGCAGCAGGGAATTCTGGGAACAATATGAAGACATGGTCACAGCCCCAGACATCACTCTGAAAGGCTCGGACTCTATGCCACAAGTTCTAGAGAAGCACTGAGGCTGAAGACGGGTCGCCAGTGCTGCGTTTTAAGAAAAGCTGTCACATGGCCACATGTACAAGAACAGGGCAAAGACAACGAATGCCTGAATGACAAGACAAGGAGTACTAGAGTTATCAGAGGCCACACTGGAGGCACACCTTCCTCCTCCCTGAGGTAGTCATGGGATAGGGAGGGGCGGCTGGGCCAAGAGCTGAATACAAGTGTGTTCTCTCCACACCCTCTCCGTCTGCTAGCTAGAACGGCGGCAGCACCAGAGATGCAGAGCCCAGGTCAAGTCCCTCACCAACGACAGAGACTTAGTAAGACGTCACACACCAGGCCCCTCAAGCCCCACAACACATTAACCACCACAGGCACTGGCTCTAATAAACTAGTGGGGAAAATCACTACCCTGCCCTGGGATTAAGTTTAAGGAACAAAACAAAGCAGGAGGCTGGCTTCAGGAGGCACGGAAAAAATTCAGTTTAGGAAAGTCTGATTCGTGTCTTCCAGGAAAACCACTACACACTGGAAGAGTCACCCTGACAAAATGTGACCCTTTGACTAAGCCAGGAAAAGGAGCAGAACTCGGGGCCTTTCGGATGAGAATGATAAAGAATGAGGGTTTCTGAAAGCAAGTCCTGGACCCATCCAGTGACTGTGCTGGGATGCCTGGGAATCCCAGTGTCTGCCTGAGACAGTACACGAAAGCATCCGGTCTACCACTGTCAAAGTTCCCTGGGCCTTGTTCTGGAGTAAAGAGAAAGAACCCATTAAATCGACAGAGGGCAGAGAGGCCGGCCACCAAAGTGCCAAATCCTTGCATAATCACGCATTTGGGGTTCATCTGTTTCATCTCTAATAGGGAACAGTGTGTGGGTGTATTTGTATTTTGGAAAGTACACAAAGGACAGAATTCAAGATTGCCCTTCACGTCTCCCTTCTCCACCCCGAGGAGGAATTCCACCAACCTTGAATCAGGCTGCAATGAAACAATTAGGATCAAGAGTCCCGGAGAACAGAGCCTCTATTGCCGAGGAGACCGATGAACAAGTCACACACAACGCAACCCTTCCTCCCTGTTCTCAACGTCCTGGCAAGGACCCAGAGCCCCACTTAGTGGAGTCGTCCCAATGGGACAGTGCCTCTGACAGGGACCAAAGCGAGGAACCGGTTCTGCCTGCAGTTGCGTCTTAATCACCGTGGACCCCTCACTTGCAGACTCTGAGCTGCCAGCCTGCATGGCTCACACCTGAAGCATGCCCTGATGCTTCTCCTCCCAATCTTTGCTCTCTAAGACGAGAACAAAGTCTCTTCACCCAGGATCTGGGCTTCCATCTTGGCCTATCAACAGGTTTCCCCGACTGTGTCTTCCTCCTCCAATCCAAACTCAGGAATGCCCTACTAGTCATATTACTTTTTTGTTGTTGTTATTCCAAGATCCTTACTGAGTTCCTGCTAATAAAACCCTCAACTCAGCCAGACATGGTGGCACCCTATAATCCTTGCAGGCTGGAGAATCAGGAGTTCAAAGTTACCCTCCACTACAACACCAAGTTTGAGACTAGCCTGGGCTATAAGAGTCTCAAAAAAAAAAAAAAAAAAAAAAAAAAAACCACCTTGTGACTATGGGAGTCAAGGTTACAAACAGGAATAAATGACTGACAGGTGGCCCTGACCTGACTGTGCCTACAGTGTGTTTTTCATGGATGTCTGTCTGTCCGTCTGTCTCACCCTCTCTCTCTCTCCCTCTCTACCTCTCTCCTCGAACCAAATTCTAACTGCCCACAACCCAATTAAATGTACTTCATCAAGGAAGACTTCCTTAATCCTACTGTCTTAAAGATCTCTCACCTAGGAATGCAACCCATACTAACACCAGCTGATGCTGAATGACAGCAGCTTCTGGACACATGGGGCTACTAAACAGTTAAAAAAAAAAAAAGTAGACTGAAAATGTTCACTATTTAATTCTATCTCACTTTAATCAATTGCAATGTAATTTTTTTTTTTCACAAGACAGGTCCTGGCTGTCCTGAAACTCACTCTGTAGACCAGGATGGCCTTAAACTCACAGGGATCCAACTGCCGAGCACTGGAATTAAAGGCCCCACTACCCAGCAAACTGTAATGTAATTTTAAAGCAGATATTCAAGATTCGATTTTTAGAAAGCCTCTAGGTATGCTTAGAACAACTTGGGTATGAGAGTCTACTTTGTCAACTACAAATTTAATGAAAGGTAAGTGCAGACCAAATACTCAAAACCATAAATTCAAACTGAGGTGTTTCATAAATATAAACTGCCATGTTTGAATAGTTCCTATAAAAAGTAATCTATACTCCTTATACTGATATATTAAAATAAATTTTTCTGCTACACTGGAGTAAATAAGTTATTAATATTTTGCTACCTTATAGTATGGCTAAATTTTTAAAATTATACATGCCTCAAAAGATTCTCCTGGACAGTGCTGGCTAAACCCTTCCCTATGACGTGGGATTTTATATTTGTGTTCACATCTATAACCGTGGCTTGTCTATTTTTTTTTTTACTCTTATTGGCATCTACAATGGTGATAACAGAAGCAGCTCACACAGTGAAATCTAAGGGGCAGGCCTGCTTTAAGCTGACAGCAGTCCTGTGACTCACGTCACTGCCCCCTTTCTGCAAGCAAGCTGAGACTGAACTCTAACAACTAAGTGATTGGTTAAGTGGCAAACGGGACATCCAAGCCTTGAACAGATAGTCCCTCGGGCCCACCTGGGAGCCACCTGCATCTGCATTAGTCCAGTGTCAGCCCCTGAGCAGGCAGGCAGAAATGGCAAACAAAGCTCAGCCTCCTCTTCTACAAATTCACGACAGGCAGCTGAGCTACAACAACAACAAAAAAAAAAAGATGAAAAAACAATGGTGGGTGGGGGGTTGGAAGGTCAACAGGAGTCAGGAATACAGCTGGGTGTGGTCTGCACCTGCCACCCAGCAGTCCAGAGGCTAAGCAGTGCAAGAGGACTGAAAATCAAGGGTTCAAGCCAGGGACTAGACAGACAGCTCAGCAGCTAAAAACGATTGCTGCTCCTTGCAAAAGAGAGTTCAATTCCCAGCATCCACATTGGGCAGCTCACAACCACAACCACTTGATCTCAATTTAAAAAAAGGAATATAAGTATATAAGTTTATGAACTCTAGACAACAACTTCCTCAATTAGTGACTAGCGCGGTGAAAGCCTGATTTATTATTTTCAGGATGTCACTAAATGACGCATTTTCCTGGGGTTTGCGCCTCAGCCTCCTTCCTGAAGGAAAGCCTTCAACAATAATATTCCAGTAAAAGCTGAAGGGCAGAGAAACCAGCACCAGCCTGTCCTTGGCCAGCCTTTACCATCACTCCCAAAGGGCATGTTAGGCCACATCTAATATCAGAGGCAGAAGCATCTAGGATTCAATGGCTGGCAGGAAAACCAGCTTTGTCATAAAGGGAAAAGGCTCATGGCCAGCACCAAGGGCTGAGGACAGCAAGGGAAACTTGGGCTGGCTTAGCTTCAAGAGTGCTCTCGAAGAAACAAACCCAGACAGACAGACAGACAGACAGCTGCACACATAGCCTGAGCCAGGCCTTTCACTTTTATAACTGGAGGTGCCCTGAGGCTCAGTTCGTTCCTCACTGGGCCACTCTTGGAGGTTAAGGGTCACAAATAAAGTAGACATGTCAGGAAGAGATGAGGGAGGGGGAGCAAACGGAACAGGGAACGAGAGGGGTGAGCAAGAGGGAGAGGGGAAGCCCTCATCACCCGCCAGCTCCTGTCACATGCCGTGGAGCCTGAGGACACTTAGGTCTGCAATCTGGTCACAAATGGCACACACGTGACTCTGGTCACATGAGCACCTGAAGCAGTCAGACTCCTAGAACCCAAAGTACAAGGGTGGGTTACAGGAGCAGAGAGAGCGGAGGGAAACAGAGGAGGGGCCCTTCCGCAGGCAGAGCTTTCATCCGCTTTGCAAGGGGAAAATTCTAGAAATCTGCTGTGCACCTATGTGTGCATGTTGCTAACATTACAGTACTGCACATTCTAAGCGATTATGCTGGGAGGGTCTGTGTGATGTTTTCACCACAGCTCACTTCACTGTTTACTTAGATCACAAAAAATGATTTGTGGGACATCTGACAAGACACAAACAGCTCAGAACACGCGCAGAGAGCTCCTCTATACACCACACACAGAGGATGGATCTGAGCTTGCAGCCACACCTTCACTGGAGCTCCCGAGTGGTAGACCCTAATCACTTATTTGTTCCACGTGATGTTGGGGGAGGGGCACAAGAGCCGGAGGAAGGGTTTCCCGCAATCGCATTCTCTCTTGGGACTCTGGACCTGGAATGAAGGTTGTAGCAAAGGCTAGTATCTTGAAAGTGAGAGATAAGGAAATGAAAGCCTGGCAGTTTATACTCCCTGCTCTGTAACCCGCCTGTTAGCCCAGGGAAAAAAAAAAAGGATGCAGAGCCAAGGGTGGCAACTCCCGGGTTAAGAACCACTGCTCTAACTCTCACATGGCATCCTTATCACCCACGGTGTCTCCAAGCAGGTTCTGCTACTTGCGATGGAGGAAGCCTCCACCCTGCCTTTACACACCGATGCTTTTGGGACTTCGGCAGGGAAACTGCCACACTATCTAAGAAGCTGTCCGCCTCCCTGGTTTCGTTCCTCTTAACCCTCCTACCTGGAACCCCTTGCCTTCTCCTCCCCCATTCCACAGCCCACACTGTATCTACCTTTCCACCTGTAGTTCGACTGCTGAGTTCTCTCCCTCTCTCTCTCTCTCTCTCTCTCACACACACACACACACACACACACACACGTGACCATCCTCTCCCGCCCCCCCCCCCTTCCACAGCCTGGTCAAGCTTTCTTCACAGTAGTTACCACACTCTGCCTTACAAGAGACACACGTGTACATCTGTCTTAGTGTGTGTATGTATGCCTGTGGGTGATCACACATACATACATGAAGGTGCCTGCAGAGGCGAGTGCAGGTATCAAATAACCTAGAGCTGGAGTCAAAGGCACTGATGAGCCACCTGGCACGGATGCTAAGCCTCAAACTTAGTGTGCTGGGAGAGCAGCTACTGTTCTTAACTGCTGAGCCGTAACCGCCGAGCCGTACCTCCTGCCCATACACAGACATCTTAACCCCGCTACTAAACCGAATCTTTTTCTTTTTGGTTTTTCAAAGACAGGGTTTCTCTGAGTAGCCCTGGCTGTCCTGGACTCACTCTATAGGCCAGGCTGACCTTGAACTTAGAGATCCACCTGCCTCTGCCTCGAGTGCTGAGATAAAGGTGTGCGCCTCCACCACCAGCTGATTCTGAAGGTAGAAAACAATTCTCCTATTTACTAACCGCTGAGGTGGTGCATTACACAAAAGCAAAGAATGGGAAAGACAAACATAGTTTGTGCCTCAGTGGGGAACAAAGCACTTTGTAAGATGTTTCTTCTCTCACTAAACTAGAACCTCGGAGACCAACCTTCCACCTTTGTGGCCCTTTACTAACATGTCACAGGGTGGAGCCTCACACCTTCTGGCTTGTCTACATCAAATTAGCCCTAGAGTCCATTCATTGCCACTAAGATGGAGCTCCATGGCGGCTTACTACCTATTTTGTAGCATTGCCAGACGGGTAGGGCCATCTGCATAGGCACAGACAGGCAAAAGAGACAATTCTCAGGGGATCATAGCATGGCAGAAGCAATGGGACAGAAGACATCAGCAATGTAAAGATGCAGAACTTAATGCCCTTAACCTGCCCACTGATGTCTTCACAATTTAATGAAAAAGCTAAATTCACTGAGAACAAGGAAGCCAGAGTCAATGCTGCAGAAGTACAGTGAGACTTAGCAGGTGCCGCTCCTACGACAGGCCCAGAAGACACATACACGTATGGGCTCACAGCTACAATTCTATAAACATGTTAGAGCTGGCGGAAGACTAAAAGGCGAGGTGGGTGATGGAGCCTATTCAGCCATCTGCACTTGGTACCTGGTGAGCATCTCCAGACGGGATGATATAAGCCTGGATTGGTTCTGCCACGTACTCAGCATTCCTCATTGCTTGTCGCAGCTGCCGAAGCAGCTCTGATGTCACCTTTGGAGCCATCCTGTGGTCTGCAAAAACAGGAGAGTTTATTCCAAAACCAGCCTGGCCCCTGTAATTGAACTGACTAGTAGTTCAAAGCAAGCTAAAAGAGAGTACCTCCCACATCCCATCCTCCCACACCCCATCATCCTCCATCTTCAAACTGACTTCACTACCATCAGACCAAGACTGAAGCAGCCAGACACTTATGTGTATAGTTATTAAACACTTCCAATAGCCATGGTAAGAAAAAGTCTGCCCCTAAGACTCACTTCCCGATTATGCTGCATTTCTAGAACATTATTCTGAGGAGATGACTAAACAGGTATATAAATATATAGGTGTCAACCTTTGTTTACAGCTGTGGAAGAAACAAGAATTATCAGCTAGATAAACTATAATGCACAGAACACTAAGCAGCCAGGAAAAATTATAAAGACCTAGGAAAATATTCCATAGATGTGTGGAATGTATACTAGAATGATGTCTAGGCCTGGTGGGTAGTTAAAAACATATTTTGAAAGGGCATGTGAAGATTATTCTACTTTAAAATTGGATTTTAAAATATATACATGCACAAAGAAGTTTCCAGAAGGACATCACCCATGTGCTAAGAGTGTTTACTTTGTAAGTTTGGTGTTTCTATTGTGACAAACCACCATGACCAAAAGCAACCTGTGGGGTAGAGGTTTATTTGGCTTACACTGCTACCTCACTGTTCATCACTGAAGGAAGTCAGGGCAGGCACTCAGGCAGGCAGGAACCTGCAGGCAGGAGCTGATGCAGAGGCCATGGAGGCTGCTGCTTACTGGAGTGCTCCTCATGGCTTGCTCAGAGTGATGCCAAAGTGCCAAGAGCAGTGGTGATAAGTGCTCAGCTCTAAATGGGACATCTGTGTCACCCTCTCCACAGCTCAGGGATCATCACAGGAGAGGGAACCTAGAGCATCCAAGAGCCAGAGGATGGAAAAATGTTTTACATCTGAGTACCTTTACTCTCACTAACTCACTGCCCCTGTGGTTATCTACGCAAGACCTGCACAGGCCTGGGCCTGTCGGCAGATAAGGCCCCACCCATCTCCATGCCAGCTGGTTTCTAGGAGGGGGCTGTAATTTTCTTCAGTGATGTAGCCACTGATAGTTGCCTATACTTCAATAACTCACGCATACTTGTGCAAGCAACTCATTAACTGAGCAGATCACACAACCCATAAAAGATATGAAAGTAGGGGGTAACAATGAGAGAGTGGGGTAAAAATCACTAAGAACTATGTGAGTGTAAATAGTCCACTTTTTATGATTTATCCATGTACATGACCGTGTTGCCCACATATACGTATGTGTGCCATATGCATTCCGGTGCCCTTGGAAGTCAGAAGGTGGTGGCAGATGCCCTGGAATGGGATTTACAGCCAGCTTTGAGTGTCCACGCAGGTGGTGAGAATCAAATCTGGGTCCTCTGAAAGGGCAGCCTGAGCTGTTAACTGTCAAACCATCTCTCCAGTCCCTGCTTAGTGGGTTCTTCAAAAAGACCCTTACTCAACAGATACTGACTTCATCCAATAGATACGCCTTAGCCGCGATCCCATAGCAACCTAACCAATGATGTCACAAAAGGCCAGCAGGGTTGTGCTCAAGTACACAGTCAGTCCTCAGCCCACGGATTACTAGCATAAAACATGCCTAGAGTGCTAGAAGTCAGAGTGGAATGATAAGGGATTTGGGTTTTTTTGGTTTGTTTTTGTTTTGTTTTGTTTTGTTTTTGGAGTTGTTGGCTGCTGCTATGGTTGTTGAAGACAGGGACTAAGTATGCTGGAATGGCCTCGAACTCATAATTCTGCTCAGTCCTCTGAGTACTGGGAACTACATACCCAGCTCAAAAATATTTCTTTTAATTTCTAAATTATTTGCTAGAGAGAGAGAGAGAGAGAGAGAGAGAGAGAGAGAGAGGAAGGGGGAGAGAGAGAGAGAGAGGAAAGGAGAGAGAGAGAGGAAAGGAGAGAGAGAGAGGAAAGGAGAGAGAGAGAGAGGAAAGGAGAGAGAGAGAGGAAAGGAGAGAGACAGAGGAAAAGAGAGAGAGAGAACGCTGGCTGAGCAAGAGCTGGAAAGAGCAAGATAGAAAGCCTGAGTGTACTTGATGGTTTCTGCTTAAGTGCCCTGGTTTCCCTGGATGATTAATTGTGATCTGGAAGTGTAAACTGAAATAAATCCTTTTTTCCTCAAGTTGTGTTTGGTTGCGATGTTTTCCCAGCAACAGACAAGTAAACCAGAGCACCAGCCTTGGCTTCTGAGACAGCCTCTCTCTATCCCTGGATGATCTAGAACTTACTATGTAACTCAGGCTGGCTCATGTTCACAATTCTCCTCCCTCAGTTTCCCGAGGGCTGGGATTGGGGGCGAGTACTACCATGTCGGCATATACAGTATTTTCACTGACCCCCAAATTCATCCGTGTTCAACCTACCCATCCCTCACTCTCCCCCAGGCCCTGACAATCTCTGATCTTCTCACTACCTGCAGAGTTGAGACTTTCTCAGATTAGTTAGCCAGAATCCTATAGTAGGTAACCTTTTCAGATTGGCCTCTCTCACTTAGCAAGATGAAGAGTATCCCGTATCTCTTAAGGGTGTGCTATCTCAACTCTTTTTAGTTTTGAATGCTATTCTAGTAGCCAGCTGTACTGCAGCTGATTTACTCATTCTGTTGAAAGACATCTAGGTTGCTTCCAGGTTTGGAAAACTGAATGAAGCTGCCATAAACAATCAATCATGTGCAATCAATTATGTGGATATACTATTTCAATTTATCTGGGTAAATCCCAAGGAATGTGAGAGCTCAATTACATGACAAGCATTTATTAGAATGTAAATAACTTTCAAACTGCTTTCCAAAGTGGCCTGGCCATGCTTCACCAGCAATGAACCAGAGATCCTGTTGCTCCACATCCTTGCCAGGATTAGACATTGTTAGTGTTTGGGATTTTGCAATAATGAAACATCCATCAAAACCAACCTGATGCACGGTTATGCATAATGGGGTTCCAGCGAGGCAGCTACGTCAGGGGCTTTTCAAGGGCAGACATGGTTGCTGCAGCTTACACGGCTCTTAACTTCTTTTTCCTTCCTCACCACCAGTACCCTGGGTTCTTACACTCCAGTTCTTATGGTGATATCACTTCCCTACAACACACCTCGCACCAGCTGCGTGACCAGCTGAAAACTGACCAGTTCATCATCTGCACAAGGACATCCTCGACAGCTGCACTTACAACTCAGAGCGGAGTTACTCAAAGGAAGAACTCCTGGAGATCACGTCCATATCTCTCACATTACAGCTGCTGCTGGAAACTGGCTTCACAGGGCTTCCTTTCCTGTTCCCTCGTCTACTTAGCCTATACCAGCTCATGTCTCAGAGAAAGGGAGATCAGGTGATCTGGTCTGAAGCCAAGACCGGAGGCCCAGACCTGTAAAGGAGAATAAGGCAAAGGGGCCACAAGTCCCTGGCTTGTCTGGGCAAATTAGTGATAGGATATACTGCTTCAAAGAAAAAGAAAGAAGGCTGTGGATAGCTGGGGGTGGGGGGGTTACAGTTCAGGGAGGGGACACAGCCCAGTGGTGCGGTACTTACCTAGTATGCACTAGGCTCTAGATTCTATCCCCAGTGCCACACACATACACACACAAGAAGTATCTGGACTGCTAATGGATTTGTCTCAGAAACAAGAGTATAGCTCAGTATTAAATACTTGTCTAGCACCATGAAGTACTGGGTTCAATACCCAGCACTGCTCCACTTCCTGAAAAATCAAAACTCTCCTATGGGATCCAAACTAAACCCCATGTGGATTCAGAAGAATGCCTGAAATCATGTCTGTGACACTTTTCTGAGTTTCAGAACAGATTTAATATACTTCTAATTAAACCCCATCGCACTGTGGTCAGGGGAGGGGGCGTCTCACTCTGTTACCTATGTGAGTCTAGCCCTCTTACTCAAGAGCCCCGCCTACTGCAGCTTCCTAACAGCTGGGACTACAGGCAGGCACCACCCTGGCCTGTGGTAACATCTTCACACCAGGCCAAAATAAAGACTGCTTCTGGAGCGCCGGCTTACCCTTGGCTGCACATCAGAACCACCCGGGGAACTTCTGACTTAACTGGTGTCGAGTGCAGCCTGGGCATACGAAATCTTAAAAAGCAAATATCTGACAGAGTTCACCGTACTTTCTTTTAAGATCGGTCATTCGTTTTCTTACAGAATTTGGCTAATTTGGGCATATTGCAAGGTGCGGATTTTAGTGGCACCAGCTGGGAGTATACAGCACAGCGACAGATGCACCCACACTGGCAGTTACTAACCTCACGGACAGACTTAACACAGCAGCAGTGGTCAGCAGCTCAGCTGTGAACTGAAAGGAGCAAGACCAAGGGGGTGTGGTCATCGCCATCCTCGGCTTCCTACTCTCCACGCAGTCTCCTCTCCTCCACAGCCTGGCCCCCATCACTGCCATGCCTCTCTCTGGTTGGTATATCAGGCCATTCCAGAACCATAAGCATCACCGATGTATTACAAGAGTGAGTTTCCTCCACCCACCGTGTCCTCTGCTCCCATCACGACTCTCCATTTCCCCTCCTTCCCTGCCTTCTCATCGCACTGGCTGTTGCCTCGGGTCAAATGTAGACACCTCTGTCACCTGTATCCTTGAGCGCGATGGGAAAAAAACTCCCAAAGGGACAACCAACGGCTTTGGTAAGGGGTAGTGTCGGCAGCAATAAACGTAGAGACCACAACATCAGGCAATGGCAGGCGTCAAGCAGAAAGAGCTCAGCCAGGGACTACCACTGAGGAAAGAAGGCTGACCAGGCTATGAAAGCGACTGATGGCTGAAGAGGGGACGCTGAGGGTACCTAGCACCAGTGTGCATCCCAGCCACTAAGGGGAAGCAGGAGGACGTGACAGTGATGGCTGGTAAGCCTCGAAGGGTAGTTCTGACGAAAACAAGTTGTTCTAGGAGAAGCATCATGAGTATCTGCAATTATTAGGGTCTGAAACAGAATAAAATAAGGAGAAATGCAATGGGCTAAGTAGGGTAACAGGTATGTACCCTGCTTTTCCCCCAAAGCAGACACCATGTCATTTCTGTATCCGTGCATAACTATGCACATTTAGATGGCTGAATATCACGGTGCTGTGTCTATGATCTTTTCAGAAAAAGGTGCATAGCAGTGAAATGAAAAGCTAGGAACTTAGAAGATGCCCTATTATAACATCTCACTACACATCCTTTTATTTTTTTTAGAAATGTTAGCAGCTGCCAAGAGCTGAGCAGCGTGCAGGGAAGCGGAAAGCCGAGGGCAACAGGCCGGCCCATGATGTGACACCAGCCCCCACAGCCAGGTATTTTTAAATCATGCCTTAAAGAGAATGACTCGCTGAGAAGCCTCCTGCATATGAAGTAAGTTTAGACCTGAAGCCTTTATCACAAAAGCTTGTCCCCGCTCACACTGAAGGCACAGCTCATTTCCCTCGGTGGCAGCTAGCACTAAACATGAGCAGTGTGGAAGCACCACCAGGAGGAACTCAGGAAACATGTGAGTCCATCCGCTCCTGCAGCTCCAGCTGCGGTTCCCACCCACTTGCTGTACGAACAGGGGGCTGCTATCTCCAAGCTCAGCATCCCAGACCATGCATCCCAGACTACACTGCTGTCTCCGCCTACATGACTGGGACAGCAGCGAGCGCTCTGCATATGTCAGGGACTGAGTCTCACTATGACTCTTCCAAGGAAGATTTCAGTGTTCCCACTTAAAGGTACAGGGGTTAGGAGTTGAGGAATTGCCCGAGTCAGCTGAGCCACCAAGAGCCAGAAGCCAAGGTCTAGGCAATTCTCTAGTTCATGCTCCATTACACACATTGCTAGGGGACTCAACTGAGGATTACGTGAGCCTATGAGCAGTGTGATCAGATCTCCAGCTGGCATCTACTGCCTTAGCTCCCGGGAACTTAACTTCCGTCTCACGGCTCAAGTTTTCTTCCAACTCCAAACGGGATTAGTTGAGTCTTTTACGCCCTCCTTCCTCTTTTTTCCTACTTCTTTCCTCTCTTCTTCCTAACGTAGCTCAATCAGATGAGCTGGATCATCTATTTTTAGATGGAAAGTTGCACACAATACCATTAGTATTCCCACAGCCGCTTCAGGATGGAGGGCACCCTGCAATGCTGCTAGGGAGGCCTCAGTTTGCTGTGGCTGCCCTAGGACAGGAACACAGCCATACAGTCCTTGTCGGAAATCAGCTTCCTAGCACCACCGGATGAATAACTAACAAATTCTAAGATAAGAAGTAAGGTTAGTCTTGGAAATCCACCCCCCCAAAAAAAATTCCTAATTGCATACTCAATTTATAATGCACAGTAATATATTTTCTCATTTCAGAATCTGACAAAAGGGTGAAAGCTAACTTCTAAGATAATCAAAAGGGATTGTATTAAAGATAAAGGTTGATACTAGAAGAACGAGAAGACATTTCAGTAACAATCTCCTCCACCCACCACCATCACCATCCATCCCCATATGGCCCAACGGGTGAGTGCTTGCCACCAAGCCTGACTTAAGTTTCGGTCCCAGGACCCACATGGTGGAAGGAGAAAATCAATTCCCACTAGTTGTCCCTTGGCCTCCATACATGTGCCATGACATATATACCCCTACATATATACACAATAACATATATAGTACAATAAATTTAAGTGGTAAAAATATAAAAACAGTAACTGATCTGACAGAAAGCCAGAGGACACCATGGACTTTTAATTTCCAGACCCTCATCTTAGCCACACTTAATTACAAATCCCTCAGCCTCTCTTCCCGGGCAGAGGGTGGGACAGGAACTCTTGTGCTATTCCATCTAATTTATAAGCGAAATTGTCGTTACCTCTTTCCACACTCTTGTCCCCTGAGGGTGTCACCTCGTTAGGTTCAATTATCCTTAAATGTCTCAGCTGAAAATCCTGGTGATGCGCCCTTAAAGAGAAAGAGCAGAATGCTGCAGACTTTGGCCCCAGGAAACGTGGCAAGGCTCAGTCAAAAGCGGCGTCCGCTTGGCTGAGCAGTCTTCCCGTGTGAGTCAGAACTCTGACTCTGGTATCAGTGATGGCACACCGGTTTCAGATGAACCACCCTGCACTGCGCACCCCAGAGCAGGGAGCACTTCCCCATGGGGCACATAGGGGACCATTGGCAAACATGTCCACAGCAGCCACACCTCCTCGGCTCACTGCCAACTCATGAATTTCCCTCAATTACATCTAATCCCACACTGGACTAAGATTTATCTTGCTACTATGTTCTCAGTGACTAGAGTTTTCATGTGTGCAAGGTTCTACCTCGCTCCATCTCACTTTTTTCTGGTGTCCTGTTCTTTCACTCTGGTTTCAGTTCCTCCTGCTAGCAACTTGATCATTTTAGGCACTTACGGCACTTTCCACCTTGAAGAGGATCTCTCGGGGGGGTGTGTGTGTGTGCGTGTGTGCGTGTGTGTGTGTGTGTGTGTGTGTGTGTGTGTCGGGTGTGTGTGTGTGTATCTCTCGGGGTGTGTGTGTGTGTGTGTGTGTGTGTCGGGTGTGTGTGTGTGTATCTCTCGGGGTGTGTGTGTGTGTGTGTGTATCTCTCGGTGTGTGTGTGTGTGTGTGCGTGCGTGTGTGTGTGTGTGTCTCGGGTGTGTGTGTGTATCTCCCGGGGGTGTGTGTGTATATCTCGGGGTGTGTGTGTGTGTCTCAGGGTGTGTGTGTGTGTGTGTGTGTGTGTGTGTATCTCTCGGGGGTGTGTGTGTGTATATCTCGGGGGGGGGGGTGTGTGTGTATGTATGTGTGTGTGTGTATCTCTCGGGGTGTGTGTGTGTGTGTGTGTGTGTGTGTGTGTGTCTCTCGGGTGTGTGTGTGTGTATGTGGATCTCTCGGGGTGTGTGTGTGTGTGTGTGAATCTCTCGGGTGTGTGTGTGTGTATGTGAATCTCTCGGGGTGTGTGTGTGTGTGTGTGTGTGTGAATCTCTCGGGTGTGTGTGTGTGTGTGAATCTCTCGGGTGTGTGTGTGTGTGTGTGAATCTCTCGGGTGTGTGTGTGTGTGTGTGTGTATCTCTCGGGGTGTGTGTGTGTGTGTATCTCTCGGGGTGTGTGTGTGTGTTTGTGTGTGTGTATCTCTCGGTGTGTGTGTGTGTGTGTGTGTGTGTGTGTGTGTTGGGTGTTGTACTCCTTCCTCCACGCTGGTGGCTCATCGAGAGCTTATCTTCATGGGCTGGGGATGCAGCTCAGTCGGTAGAACCCTTGCCCAGCACTCAGGAAACCATGGACTTGATCCCCAGCAGTGCACAAACCAGGCACGGGAGGACATGCTCAGAACTAGGAGTTCAAAGTTACCCCACACTGCGTAGTTCAAGATCAGCCAGGGATACATGAGAACCTGTCTCAAGGAGTTGAAGTTTATCTTCAGCCAGGCTCGAGGTACAGACCTACGATCCCAGCTCTCCTTAAGAGGCTGAAGCAGGAGGGGAAATTCTGAGCCCATCCTGGGCTACAAAGTGAACACCTATCTCAAAAAAAAAGAGGGATGGGTATGTAAACATATTTTAACCAGAAACTATCTATGAAAAACTATGTCCTGGTTCATACAAGCATTGCTATCACAGTTTGCCAACGTTCACATCAACTTCTTAGGCAAACCCTCTATAGGGCCCTGGATCTCAGGCACAAAGGCCTCTGTCTGGATCTGATACCTTCCCAGGCTAAGTTCACCAGCATCCCAGGCAAGCTTTAAGTACCCTGAATCTGTGGCACCTGAAAATTCTCCATCATGTTCACTTGGGTATTGGCTGAGAACCTTCCGGCACCCTGCATTGGATGAGACATCTGACTTGTGACGTAGGGCAGGAGAGACGGGGGGGGGGGGGGGGGGGACAGACACTGTTCTACAGAACGAGGAAAGGCAGGGAGGGCAAGGGAGAAAGTGCCCGGGAAGTGGGGGGAAGGCTGTCTGTCTGTCTGTGTAAGACAGCTGGCAGAGGTTGTTCTGATAACACCTGTCATTTTAGCAAAGAATGTTCTTTAAAAAAGTGATGAAGCTAGCCAATTCTAGAGAAGAACATTCCAGAAAAGGAGAACAACAAATGCAATGGCTATGAAGCCTCTTCAAGGCTACAGGACAGAATGAGGCCTTGAATTTGTTGTCCAAAGAAAGACATGCCAGGGATCTCATGTTAAGAGCGTGTGACCTCAACAAAACACAGGAAAGAGCCAGCACAGGTTTACCCCAGGGACACAAGGTTGGTCAACACAGGAAACTTAATGTAAGACACCAGATCAACAGAATAAAAAGCAAAATCAACATCTCAAGACACGGGAAAAAAATCACTTGACAAATGCAATGCCCAGTGATGATAAATGCACTCAGTAAACTAGAAAGAAATCCCTTGAGCTAAAAACAAGATGGCTCCGCAGGCCAGGGAGCCTCCAGCAAAGCTGAATCACCTGAGTTTTATGTCCAGGGCCCACATAGTGGAGGGCAGACATGACTTCCCGCAGGTTGTCTTCCCACCTCCATATGTGCGCACACATGCAGACAAACGAAGTTTACTGTTCTTTTCAATTTCCCAACCTAACATCTAGAACTACAAGATGTGTGAAAACTGAATGCTTGCCCTATGATAGGGAAGAAGCGAGGCAGAGATTACGACTCTACACTGTATTTGTGGTTCTATCCCTGGCAAGAAAAAGAAACCAATGTATCCAGATCGGAAAACAAGTAAAGTCCCATTTGTAATGCCACTGCTTTGAGTAGACAAAACCCTAAAGAATTCACAAAAAGCTAAAGTAACTGAACTCACCAAAGGCAGCATGTAGAAATTAATTATACTTCCATGCCCTTGCTCTCAATATCAAAAATAAAGAAAAAGCCATGTTCAATAGCATCAAAAATAATAAAATACTTAATGCACTTAGCAAATGAAGTGTAAAAATGTATACTGTAAATTATGCAAAAGATTAGCGACATGAGTTAAATAAAACCTGAATATACAGATTCATGGGTTTGAAGACTTACTTATCATTAAGTTCATACACGCTGGGTATGATGGTACACTCAGAGGCAGGGCCCAGTCGATCTCTGTGAGTTAGAGGTCAGCCTTGTCTACACAGCAAGTTCCAGGACAGCCAGGGTTACCACAGAGTCCCTGTCTCAAAAAGAGAAAGATGTTATTATAAGATTGAAAGTCTCTATCAAAATTTCAGCTGGCCTCTATGCAAAAGCTGAGAAGCAGATCCTAAAACAGGGACAGAGATTAGCCAAAAGTGTCCCAATTACTTGACTCACCAATAACAAGATAACCATATATTTGAAAACGGTCCTCAAATGGTCAAAGGTATGTAAGATGTTCAACACTACTGAATGTGGTGGCTCACACGTACAATCCCAACACCCAGGAGGCCGAGGAAGGGGACTGCCATGAATTTGAGTCCAGAAGTGAGCAATTCTACCCTCAAAAAAAAAAAGAGGGAGAGGGAGACAAACGATGTTCACCATCATTCATCGCCTTAAGTCCCAGAACAGCAATGATGGTGGAGCTGGAGCTCAAGGAAAAGCAAGTGGCACTGGAGAAAGAGGAAAAGGGACCACAAGGATATCACTCCTCTCCCAGGGTGATCAGGGGCTGGAGATGACTCAGCAGTCAAGAGCACTGACTGCTCTTGCAGAGAACCCAGGTTCAGTCCCAGCACCCACACAGTGGCTCACACCTGCCTATAACTCCAGCTCCAGAGGGTTCAACATTCTCTTTTGTTCTCTGCTGGCTCCCACACATACATACACTCAGGCACATGTGCACACATGCACACACACACACACTAAATATATAGAATTTGTTTGTCTGAGACAGGGTTTCAGGTAGCTGACTGGCCTGAAATCACTATGTAGACCAGGCTGATCTGAAACTCACAGGATCCACCTGTCTGTACTGTACATCTTGAGTGCTGGGATTAAAGGCACAGGCCACTAAAAACTAAAAAAACAAAAAGAACCAAAACCAGACAGTAACAAGTATAGATGTAGATGTAGCAAGCGGGAACCTTCAGGCACCGATAGTGGACATGTGAATGGATGTTGTGGCTTTGGAAACAATTCAACAGTTCCTTTAAAAATAAAATATGACCCAGACAGTGGTAGTGCACACTTTTCATCCCAACACTTGGGAGGCAGAGGCAGGTGGATCTCTGTGAGTTCAAGACCAGCCTGAACTAGAGTGAGTTCCAGGATAGGCAGAGCTATATAGAAAAACTCTATCTCAAATAAATATAGATAGATAGATGATAGATAGATAGATGATAGATAGATGATAGATAGATAGATAGATAGATAGATAGATAGATAGATAGATAGGGCTATCCTACTCATGCAGTTCCACTGGTAGGCATGTACTCAATAAAACTGAAGACACAGCTTCACAAAAACTAGTTCACAGGGTTATAGGTGTGGCTCAGGGGTAGAGCACTTGTTCAACATGCAATATGCATAAGACACTGGATTCAACCCCAGCATTGAACAAAGAAAAAGTAAAAAGATAAAATTATGCTAAGGTAAAAACACAGTGTATGATTCTATTTATATGAATGGCCAGGATGGGCAACCTAGAGACAAGGTAAACTTTTAGTTGACAAGGCCTGAAAGGAATGGAAAGTTAGGGGAATGAAAAGTGAGTCCTGATGGGGACATGAATAGAGTGGGAGCCAGGGTAGGGGGAAAGGACCTGAAGAGATGGCTCGGTGGTCAAGAGCACTTGCTGCTCTCTGCAGGGGGCCTGGATTGGCTTCTCAGCACCCACGTGGCAGCCTACTGTCTTATTTTAGTTCCAGGGATCAGATGCCCCCTCATAACCTGTAAGTTCCAGGGATCGGAATCTAACTAGTCAGTTCCAGGGATGGGATGCCCTCTGCTGGCCTCCAAAGGGCTTCTGCCTTCATGTGGTGCACATAAAACTCGTAGGCACACACACATATACACTTTTTTTTTTAGGAAATGTACAAAAACTTATTTGGGGATAAAAATGTCCTAAACATCAACGACAAGTATACAACTCTGTGATTATTAAAATCACCCCACTATTGGTCAACAAATACAGAATCAGAGTCCAGGCCTATCAATGTCTCCCCATCCTCCCCCCCCCCCCCAGTGTTCTACCCCTTCCGAGAGCTTCTGAAGCCTCGACCTTCTCCAGATCATGAGGAGCCAGGAGGCACATAAGTGGGAAACAGACCAGAGTACTCCCTGCTCCACCTTTGTAGACTGTGGTTATGACCAGAACTACTTAAAACCATACGTTTGTCTCCCTCTCTCCCTCTTCCTAAAAAGAAATCCCGAGAGTTCTAGGTATTCATCCAAACTCCCTTCCCAGTCTGTGATAAGAATCACACAGCTCTAGTGCCAGAGCGGAGGTCAAATGGGAACCAAATGCTCAATTATACCCAGTGAAATGAAACAAACAGGACAAGCTCTTAGGATGGAAACTGAGCCCACACTGTCATCCACCACACAGAGCCCACCCTCTGGACTTGAGGACCACATTCTCCATTTCAGCCCAAGGTTTAGAATGAGTGTCCATCACTAGTGTGCCACACCATGGATGCAGGCTTGATTAGTACACTCCTCTGGTCATGATGACTAGTCCAGATAACATTTAAAATCCAGTGAGCCCGGTGAGAATAAGATCCAAGACGGTTTCTGTGTGACTGTCAGCCTCGGAGTCTCATCACCTACAATAAGGAAAAGTCTGCCCAAGCAAGAGCTGAGCAAACTGGGGCCAGAAGGACAAAGGTTTGGACAAGTGTGAGGCCAGTATTGGCTCTTCTGCCTGTAACGCCACTAACATCACCTCAGCTCCATTTTACCCCTTCTACCAGTCCAGTTTACCTTCTTAAAGTTTGTTCTGAAAGTTTGTTCCCTGGATGGCGCTGGAATTCTACCACTTCAGGAAAGCAGCCTGGAGCAAAAGGCCTTCCTCTCTTAGACGGCCAACCAGTGTTCAAAGACGACCACACACACACACACACACACACACACACACACACACACACACACACACACACACTGTCGCTCGCTCTTCGGATCCAGCAATGCCTATGGTTTGGTCCTCAATGCCTCCTCTCAGCCTCCGGCATCACATCATTACCCACTTGCCTAGCCTGACTTCCGGCAGAAAACTTACAGGTAGGGTGTATCCACGTGGACAGTGACCCACACCCCTCCATGGTGCACATGTTAATTTGTGGTCGCATTTAACATGCTGCCACAAGACCAGATCCGGTCAAGGTAGGGCTGAGATGTGTCCACTCGCAAAACTCAAGCATAATATGGTCAGAATTCCACAAATAAGTCGGGCTGCGGTTTCTCATGAGTTGCCTCGAGCCTCAAGTGGTCTTAGAGGATGAGTAAAACCACTGTGGATTGCCACAGTTGTAATGCTGGCCTTTGTGTACTTACATTTCCCACTTGTAATAGCTAAGTGTGCCTGGCTTGAGAGGAGAAAAAAAACTAAAACATGTTCAACACGAGGCTGCGAAATATCCCTGCACTTCCTGTGTCCAAGAGCAGGTTCCTGGTGGGATTTTCCGGAAGGCTGTGCCCGTCTATTTCCTGACACTGCCCCAGAGACCATTTGTGTGGGGAGGGCCGGCCGCACGGCTGCCTGACTCTGCGGAGGGGTTGGATCGAGGGGTAAAAATGCAGACATCGGAACGGGCTGGGTTGTAACTTCAGGTTGCCGCGGGGGGTGGAAGGGTGAGGGCAGGGACACAACCACCTCTGGGTACCCGGGGTGGATTCAAGAGGGACCAACTTCCTGCAACAGCAGCAGGGCCTTCCCTCCGGCTCGGGGTAGGTGAAGATCGCGGCTCGCCCCGGCCGGGCGAGGCAGCTCCTCCGGCACTCCGGTCCCGGGACGGGCTCCGGCCGCCCGGAGGTGCCCGCCGCCCCGCCGGAAGCGAGCTGAGTCCTGCCGGGCTGCACGAATCGACCCCCGGCTCCAGCTCGGAAGGCTGCGGCCAGTCCTGGCCATGCCCCGACGGCCGCCCGCGGCCGCTGCTCGCCCTCTCTCCCCTACCCTCCCGGGTGTGCAGCTCGCTCGCGCGCCCGGACGCCGGCCGGCCTGGCCAGCCGGCCGGCTCAGCCCCCTCACCTTACTCGCGGTGGCTTTCTGGAGGCTGCCATTCGGCGGTGACGTGCCCCAGCCCACGTCAGGGGAGCGCAGACCAGCTGATCGCCGGCGGCAGGGCGGGCGGGCGCGCGCACCGGGGCAGGCCACGCCCCCCTCTGTGGCGTGCTCACGCAGGGCCCCGCCCAGGCGGCGGCTCCGCCCGTTCGCTGGAGGGGGCGTGGCCGGGTCTGCGAATCCCGGGCCCCTGCAGGCTGCTGTTGCCGGGGGAGCACGGTGCCCTGTGCAGACAGTTAGGAAGAGGGCGCCCTGCTGCCGGCTAGCGAGGCTGCTGGGCTTCCCGGGAAGGTTCCAGCCTTAGGGTCAGTTTAGACGAGTGGGTCGTGGCCAGCTTATTTTAGGGTCCTGGAGACACAGGGTCGGGATATAACTTGCTGAGACTTTAGAGATGTCACCCAAATGATTTTTTTTTTTCAAACAACTTCAAAACCTGCTCACTTTCAGTTAGGTAACTAGCTGAGCCCTTCAATGTTAACGTGGCCAAATCTAGCTCCTAACCACACACACACACACACACACACACACACACACACACACACACACAATGTTCTCCAAATAGGGACTATTCCATGTTTTAAGGGCAAAAATCTTAAAGTGATGTCTGCCTTTTCCCCAGTCTATGTCCCATCTGCCCAAAATCCGCTTGCTTCTGGCTTCAAAATAGATCCCTAACCCACCCACTTTTTATCATCTCTGTCACCTATCTGTGTGACACCTGCACACAAGCCAGAATAATCAATCCTACCCCGAGGTTCCCTGTGGTGTTTGCTGTAGTCAATTTATCACACTCTGAGATTACCTGGGGGAAACATCCTGGTCTTGTCTGTGAGGATTATCTTGAGTGTGTTAACATGGGAAGACCCATCTTAACCCTAGGCAGAGGATCCTGGACAATAAAAATTGGTGAAAATGAGCTCTCTGCTCTTGACTATGGATGTAATGACTCCAGTCCTCTCTTCTGTCCACTATGACTTCCTGCATGATGAACTACAATCTGGAACTGTAAGTCAAGTAAACTCTTCCCCCTCAAATTCCTTTGCCAGAATAGCTTATCGCAGCAACAAGAGACTAAGACAGTCCCCATTTCATTCAGGATGAAATCCAGGCTCACACCTAGCTCACTGCTGGCCTTCAGGATCTTTAAAAAGGTTGAGGACACTCACAGCCCCTTCCAGTATCCTCTTCAGTGAAACCACTAAAAGCTGTAGGTTTCAGAGCCTGCTATTTTCCCCACAGCTTTTACCATTTTTCACATGACTTTATCTCTTAAAGTATATTCTGCCCCTTTCTACACTACACACTTGCCATAGCCACCACAGCAATGTTGATTTGGGGGCGGGGTGTTTAAAAATGAGCAATCGCTGGCATTGAGTAAATTCTCACATGGTTTTTTTGTTGTTGTTGTTTTGTTTTTGTTGTTGTTGTTTTTTTTTCAGAAATGAATGTCCCCAGATTGCACACTAATCCGAAGCAGGGACAGTGGCTCTCTTGTTCATTGTTATGTCCCTAGTGCTTATAACAGCACCTGAAACTAAATGAAATTGGCCACATATTTTAAAACTGATCAGTGCCCCCGAGTCCTAATACTCCTATGTCAAACAGGTTCCACTGTCTTCTGGTACTGAAAGTTCCAGTTCACGTTGAGTGAGCACCTAGGCAAGCCAGGAAAGAATGTACGTGGTACAGCATGTCTCTTCATTTCCTCAAGTGCATGGAGCCAAAAAGACAGACTGTAAACAAAGTGCCTGGCTCCTGCCCACACCCAAAAGAACAGCGAGGGAGAAAACCGGAGGTACCAGTAGGAGTTCTAAATGAAACCAAAAGGCAGCCAGCAATTCATAGTCATATCGCCAAGGAGGAAGGAGCTGGCTGAGAGTTTGTGCCACTGGCTTTAGACTTTAAAAAGAAGCATGGGCATTCCCTGAACTAGACTTGAATTCCTGATTGCGAGACAGAAAAGCCGCCACCATGGTCTTGCGGTTCTTTGGGGAAATCCCAGGAAGAAGACTCTGAGAGTAATTGCCTGAGAGTGAGAGCAGGAAGGGTTAACTGTGGTTTGGGTCTGTAGACCTCTGTGTAGACACTCTGCACAGACTGATTGCTATCTGTGTAGCCCACCACAACCCAGTGAACCAAGAAGCTATTTGTGCTCATTTTACTGTTTTCAAAGACTGAGGTTTTCAGAGGTCAAGTGCATTGCCTTGTGATGAAAATTACAGTGTACACTCTGGCATTCGGATGTTCTTAGCTCCCACACACAAAACAGGTTCTAGGTAAGGGGTCCTTGATGTGGCCTCATCCAAACTGCTAGCCTACTTAGTGGAAAGAGGGAGGCAAACTGTTGTAGCATCTGAATGCAGATCAGATGGGTCTTAGAAACAATAAATTCATGAAACCATTGTAACTCAAATTGTGCCCACTCCCACCCACCCACCCCCAAAAAAATCATAGACTATCCCCAGTTCCTCTTATCTGATTTGGGGATGTGATAATCCTTTCAGGACAGACAGGTTCCTACAGGGAATGTCATCTGAACATGAAGGGGAAGAGCGGAGTGATGCTCTATAAGCCACGCTCAGTGATTGCCAGAGGACACGCAAAGCCAAGAGAGAAGCATGACCAGATTCTCCGTGGAGGAAAATAAGTGACCCCCATAGATCCCTTGATCTTACACATCCAGATTCCAAAGCTTTATGACAGTAAGTTTCTGGGTTCTGAGCCAGAAGTTTATGTCAGCCGGTTATGAAAGCTCTTAGGAAAGTAACAGAAAGCAAGTTCTAAAAGTGCAAGTGTTGTTTGGGCCGCCCACCATTCACTCTGACAGCCATGCTCTCCATGGAGCTTGTCACTGCTACACTCCCTCTTGTGTGAGCTATCTGAATCCCAGGGAGTACTGTGTGACCCAGACACAAACCAGCAATAACAGGCGTGAGCCGAGTTTGCTAGGGGACGGGTGGAACGCAGTTAAGATTTTCATGGTAAGGCTGGAATGACCTTGCTCTCCTCTGCCAGGCAACAGCAGTTCTGTACTCCTGAGCTGAGGGCTCTGCATCCGTGCTCTTCCAAAGGCACAAAGGCAGCCGAAGGAAGCTTGGACAGGGGAGAGAAACAGCCCTGAGCCCTGAGTCTTGCTGGGCGGGCCTTGGACCACATCTCCCGTTACAACTTTCAGACGTCAGCCAAAATATTCCCTTTTGTCCTTAAGTCATTTTGACATTGGTTTTCTGTCACTTCTGATTAAAAGACTCCATATGGAATCCTTTAATCACTTGCACAGTTGGATTTTATGCATGAATAACTACAGCTTTATTAATAATCGTGAACTAACAAATGAAAAGAGTTTATAAAACAATTTAACATCCCATTTTTACAATACGAAACTGTAGACTTGGATATAAACTGTTATTATAGTGTAAATGATGATCTATAGTTTCTTGGAGTTTATTTTGGTCTGGCAGAAACTGAAACTTTCTCTTTCCCCTGTTTTCTTTCTTTTTTGTTGTTTGTTTTGTTGTTTCTTTCTTTCTTTCTTTCTTTCTTTCTTTTTTTTCCCTATACCTGGCTAAAGAGACAGTTCATAAAGTAAAGAAATTTGTCTCAAAGCCTGAGTTTGATCTGTGGTCCCAACCTGCTAGAATGAAAAGTTCTTCTCTGACCTACACACACAGTGATGCATGCTTGAATTTATATAGACTTTTTTTTTTTTAATTGTAAGTAAAAGGCTGGGGATTTAGCTCAGTGGTAAAGTCTTTGTCTTGCATGCATAAAGCCCTGAGTTCAGTCTCCATTGCAGCCCAGAGGAAGGAAGGAGGGAGGGAGGGAAGGAGGGAAGGAAGGAAGAAAGAAGGAAAAAAATTTTAAGTACTTATTGTGCCTTTCTCTTTGGGAGGCAAAGTGGGAGAAACGTGCCTCTTCCAAATCTTAGCTTTCCAATCAATAGTGATTCTTCAGGAATAGAATTGATAACAGGTTAATAAATATCCTGACTATGTACGGATGGAGGCCATGGCAAAATTCCTTCAATAAACTCCCACATGAAGGGACATTGAAAATGAAATCCTTGCAATAGATCAAATAAAAACTCAGCTTCTGAGAAGCGTTTTTTTACTTTTCCAAACATTTCTATGTGCTGTATGTAATGAAACTGATAGTTATAGGAGCCATGATGGGTGAGGCCCTCACAAATTGATATAATATGCTTTTTTTTCTTTTGTAGACTTAACTAGAAGATAGGCTTATGGTTACACCCTAGAGAGGAATGGGAGAAGAAAGCCAACTCTCGGGATAGTGGAGTCTGCCAAAACAATGTACTGTAAATTAAGGGTGGGAGAAACGCTTGGCTGAGTTCACAATCTACTCACCCTTTGTCTTCAGTGAAAACTGAACTCAGACCTTCTGATATCTGAGTTCCATTTGCTCTTGGCAAAGTTCAGTTCTCTGGTTCAAATAAAAAAAAAAAAAAATTTTTTTAAACCTTATGAGGCCCACTGGGTTTCTTGAACATCAAATGGCTATTGCGAAAGCAGCATTTTGGTGAGCTAAGTGTGACTGAATTGCAATCATACAGAGTAAGTACTCTCTCGATCACACAGACCCTCCCATGTTGCTGGGGGAAAGGCTGGGGTATTCTTCTTTACAGTATTTTATCTTCTTAAGGAGCCGTCCAGTGGAGGGAGGCCTTTGCCAAGTAGGAAGAGCTGTTGATGACATTGACTTCTCCCGGTGCCTTCCTGGTTACACTAAAACACAGGCTGTGGACAGAGTTAACATGGCAGGAGGAGGTCGGGAGATGATCTCTAGTCCTGGTTCTGCCACTAATGGGAAGGATAGCTTCAAAGCAGGGGCAACACTTCCCTTCCCCGATTCCCTAAGGAGTGTACTCCTTGAACTCTTCCAGACCTGTGCAGCTGTTAAGGCCTAGGAAGGGAATCTGAAGTCTGGAGAGAGGCTCTGTGTGGCCTCCACTGGATTCTTTTATAACAGTTTTATTGAGGAAATATTCACATTCCATACAATTAGCCTGTTTACAGGGTGCAGCTCAGTGGGCCTGGGTTGTTCACAGCCATCACCACAATCAATTTTAGGCAATTTTCTTCATCCCAGAAAAAAAAATCCAGACCCTTTGAATTCACTTTCCACCCTCTACTCTCATCTTCCATAACCAAGGGAACCACTAATCTGTCTGGGTAAATTACTTATCTAGGAATTGTATATAAATGATATTGGATATCATGAAAATTTTTTGACTGGCCCTTTTTATTTAATATGTCATCTTTAAGATTTTGGGGTTCTGTTTTGCTTTATTTTGTTTGTGTTTGTATGTGTGTGTGTGTTGTCCTTGTTGTTGTTTGGGCTTTTGTTGTTTTGTTTCAGGGTTTTGTTTGTAGTTTCATTTTTCAAGACAGACTCTCTCTGTGTAGTTCTGACTGTCTTGGAACTCACTCTGTAGACCAGGCGGGCCTCAGACTCAAAGATCCACCTGCCTCTGCCTCCCGAGTGCTGGATTAAAGGCGTGCGCCACCAGGCCTGGCTTTGCTTTTTACTTTTAACTACTTGTATTGTGTCTGTGTAGGGGTATGCATATGTGAGTGCAAGTGCCCTTGAAAACCAGGAGAGGGCATCAGATCCCCTGCAGCTGGACTTTCAGGTGGCTGGGCATGCCCTAAAAAAACGGCGTTTCAAAGTTTACCCATGTTGTAAATAACGTCTCACACAATGGGGAATCGTCTTCACCAGTGAACGGACATCTGTGTTGCTCCCACGTTGAGGGTACAGGAGTACAGTGGTTTGAATGAGCACGTTTCTCAAAGCCCAGATTTTGAATGATTCAGTGTAGGGGTGTGACCCTGATAGAGGGAATATGTCACTGGGGGCAGGCCCTAGGATTTCAAAGCCTCACACCATTCCCAGTACATTCCCTCTGCTTCCTGCTTGCAGTTTAAGATGTGAGCTTTCAGCTTGCTTCTCCAGCCACCATACCTGCCATGATGGACTCCAATCCACCTGACACCCTGAACCCGAATAAACTCTTCTGTAAGTTGCCTTGGTCATGTAGTTCGATCACAACAATAGAAAAGTAACTACCACAATGAACAATGCTAGTAGTATTAAAATTCATTTATAGCTTCTTATTTGCACATATATTGTGATTGTTTTGAGTAGACAGCTAGGCGGTGAAGTGTTAGCCACGTGACCATTCATTCCACGTAACCCTTTGAGGAGCTGCTATTCTGTTTCCAAGGGTGACTAGGCCACTTCACATTATAATACTCATTATTGTCCTTTTCCAGGCATCCTAGTGGGCATGGAGTAGCGTCTCACTGTGGTTTTGATTTCTATTTTCCTTACTCTAATGACATTTAGCATTTTTTTTCATGTGTTTGTTACATTAGTGTGTCTCGACCTAATGATGATGTGTCTTTTCGGACCCTTCTCCGATTTTAAATTCCAGCTATTTATCTTTGTTATTGCTGTCAGTATTGTTGACTGATAAGCATTCTTTATATAGTGTAGATGCAAATCGCTTACCAAGTATATGATCTGAAAATAATTTGCTCCCATAAATTGCTGTAGGTCGTTTATTGCATTTCAAATTCTGATGAGAGGAACTGGAGATGGCTCAGTGGTTAAGAGCACTGGCTGCTCTTGCAGAGAACCTGGGTTTGTTCCTAGCAGCCACCCAAGGTGGCTGTGACTCCAGTTGCAGGGGATGTAATGCCCCCTTCTGGCCTCCACAGACACCTGCATGCACACAGAGCACGTGTTCATAACGTAAAATAAAATTAATAAATAAATTTTAAATTCTGAATAAACGGCAACACTTTAAGAAGAAGATTTTGCATAGATATCTTTATGATCAGTTTCCTCCGATAATTCGTGTTGCTTTGGAGACACTGCTCTTCCTTCTGCTGAGTAACAGTCAGGACCCAGGGAGCAGCTCCTCCCCTGAAGGGTGAGGCAGACAGCCCTCCACCCGGTGTGGGCTGCCATTGTCTCCCTGACCAACGTCTGCTTCCGGACCCCTCTTCCCAGAGAACCTAACAAAACACGGCCTGGGTCCCAACCCCACTGAACTTGTTTTTGCTGCCGATTTAAGCGGCTTCTCGTCCACCCTGGCGCCTGAACAAACTCCCAAATTCACACCAGCTAGCAAGTCCTGCACTCTTGTTATTTGGCAATTTTGGTCTTTCAAGGCCTGGGGCAAGTCATCGGGACTTGGCAGGACCTTGGCACTTCTGCTAGTACTGATGTCATTAGTGTCCCTTGCCATATGCATTCTCATCACTAACTCAAACCAGCCAAACAATTGGAGCTGAAAAACAGACCAACAGGCTGCTTGAGCTTCAAAACACTGCGTTAAAATACCCAGGAAAACAAAAAAGAACAGCTTAGTGCTCAGGCCCACACCCATGAAAAATCACCATTTCTCATGATTAACCATCACTTTGCCTCACAATTTGCCTCATAAAAGACCCCTCTTGAAACAAACTAGGTACCCCTAAATCTATATGTTATTGAAATAGGAAATAGTCCTGTGTGTGTGTGTGTGTGTGTGTGTGTGTGTGTGTGTGTGCGCGCGCGCACGTGGTATGTGAGCCCACCTGGGGTCAGCACATGGCTGGGTACACCCATGCATGGAAGCCAGAGGAGGATGCGGAGTGACCTGTTCCGTCTCTCTCCACCTTTATTCCCTTGAGAGAAGAGTCTCCCCAAGCCTAGAGCTAAACTGACAGCTACAAACCCAGAAGGTCTCCTGTCTCTGTGCACCCCCCCCCCCAGCATTGTGTTACAGGCGGCCAGGCAGCTGTGCCCAGCTCTTTATGCGGGTGCTGGGGATTTGAATCGCAAGCATATTCTCATCCCTGAACCACCTGCCCAGGTTCCTGACGGGTAACACCCCTAGTCCTGTCCCTCACTAGCCCTTGTCTGTTTACCTCTGGCTTCTCTTAAATATCCTTTTTCATCCTCTATTTCTTTTAAACAGCTTCGCTGGGGGTACAGTTAAGCACCTTACAGTGCAGCCGCTAAGAAACCATGCCTCAGTGGGGTTTGTGTGTGTGCAGAGTCCACGTTTATCACCACGAAAAGAAGCATCATGTCCTTTAGCCTAACTCATTTCCTCCTCCCTCCCCAGCCTTGAGCATCCCCCATTCTGTTTCCTCTTTCTTTGTTGTTACCCTTACCACTTCAAACGAACTGCATCCCCTCATATGCTGCTCCGGTCAGCTTCTTTCGCTTAGCACAACGTCCTCAGGATTGACCCACAGTGTATCATGGGCCAGAACTCCATTATGGAAGAATAATCCATTCAGTAGTGGGCTTTGTTTCATTTTCTTGTATTTATTGTTTTTGTTCTGTGTGTGGTGCTCATACACTGATGTCTACATGCCAGAACACGTGTGCAGATGCTGGAGGACAGCTTTTGGACTCAGTTTTCTCCTGCAGTGGGTGCCAGGTATTGAGTTAGGTCTTCAGACATGGGCATCGAGTGCTTTTACCCACTGAGCCATCCCAGCGATCCTCATTTTATTGTGTTTTTGGAAACAGGATCTTGCCATGTAGCCGAGGCTAGTCTCAGACACACTGTATACCTCAGACTGACCTCAAATTCACAATCCTGCCTCAGCCTCCCACATGTTGGGTTTACAGATGGGCACCACCACACTGAGCCACAGTTTGTCTATTCACTCAAGCACCTTAGAGATCTTCTACTTTGGGGGCACTGTGACCAATGCTGATATAAACACTTGGACATAACACAGTCTAAAAATACATATCTCACTAGGGACAGAATTACTGGGTTGTGTGTTCTGAAAGACTGACAAACTTTTTTAAAGTGACTACTCCACTTTGCATTGCCAGCAGCTGATGGCTAAGGGTTCAGCGTTCTCAGAATCATTGCTATTCTTGTCACACTTTGTTAATATGGATTCCATCCTTCTATCCTCTCCCCAGATTTCAGATGAAATTCCTGGTGGTGTTTGCCATTGAGAAACCATAGTCACATTTAATTCTGGAGTGACCCTTATTTAGCTTCTCCTTCTAGGAAATCTATTGGGGGGGGGGAAGCAGCCTCCAGGGACTTCTTTTTAATTTACAACCAATTATGTTTCCACAGTGCAGTATAAACCTGCAATTGTAAGTACCTAGTCTTAGTATGTTAAATACAAACAAAACAGAGCTAAACCTGAGCCATGGACATGGAATTTTGGAAGTAGAAGTCCTAAGGATTCATTCACCGACAGCTTCATCTCAGATGAAGATTCGTAAATCAAACCTAGAGACTTGTGAGCAGAGCTGCATGGCTATTTATTATAGACTCGTGTGAGCAGGGCCACAGACTATTATAGAATAAGCCTGAAACCTGATCTTATCAGTCCACACTAAAGTCCCAGACAGCTCTTCCCAGCAAACACAGGAGCACTAATAATTTCCAAAGCAAGGGCAACATACAAACATACACACACACACAGCAAAGTTCATAAATATTCCAGCACAACACATTCTAAAGCTGAAAAAGGAAAGCTGGGAACTGATTGTAGCCAGTTGTTGTATTGAATGCATGTTACACGGCATTTTAAGATTTTGCTTGGAGCATGGAAAGCTGGCTCTGCATTTAGGAGCACTTACCTCTCTTGCAGAGAACCTGAATTCAATTCCCAGAACCCACAAATCAGCTCCAGGAAAACCATCGCCCTCTTCTGGCCATTTCTAGTATTGCACTCAAATGCACATACACATAGATACACACACAAGCATAGAATTTCAAACTCAATCTTTAAGAGGACTTTGCTTAAATAGCTGCTGCTACAGGTTGGGTATGATTTATTCCCCCAGAGGTGCTAAGAGCTAAGAGATCGTGTGCTATTTGTAAGTGTTAAGAGGTTGTATAAACTCTAAGAGAGATGAACTGATAGAAATTTAATGGGTCATTGGCTATACCTGTGTCAGTAGGGATGAAAATGGCTCTCCTGGGACCTGAGAAGTTACTGTAGGAGGGAACCTGATGCTCCCTACTTTCCTGCTTCCTGTCTCACCACACAATTCCAACTTGCACACCATCCTGCTAATGTGCCTCATCACTTACAGGCCTTCATGACAGCCGAGCAAAGGCCAGCAAGTCCTCAAGCCTATGCAACTACAAGAAAAATAAAACTTTTTCTTTATTAAAAGCGGTTCTGTGTGTTTTGTTACAGAAATGGAAATTTGGCTAATATAGCTTGACAATTCATACAACAAAGAGATTTCACACACACACCTGAAATATCCATTGACATCAAGCCTATGGCTATTGTTCAAATTTTCAACACCAAGACATGATAGTGCATTTCTATAACCTATCACTTAGAGGTTGGAGGCAGAAGGATCAGGAGTTCAAGGTCATCTCCAGCTACACAGTGAATCTGAAGCTGATCTGGGCTTTATGAGATTCTGTTTCAAACAGAAAAATCAGCCAGACAGGAGTAATACAGTCCCATGTTTGCCCAATGGGCTCGTGTATTCATCCATGCCCACCTGTTTCCTGAAGGATCTGAACTTAGGACACTTCCCCAGATGACTGGAACATATGTGAGGTGTTGGTACATGTGTTGAAATCAATCCTCTCCCCATACAGAACTCTGGGAGAGAGGGGAAAACGGAGAGAGGGAGGGAAAGTAGGAGAGAGGAAGACAAAAAGAAAAAATATATAGACAAAAACCATGGGCAGCCAATCTTTGCCTGCCTGAAGGCTTGTCAGAGAAACCGGGGGTGGGGGGACCCTTTGGCCTACATTCACAGATACAGCATGATTTCTGCAGAAAAATAAGACAGCATGTCACCCACATTCCCTCAAGGGAAGGTTTGGGAACAGTGTGCATTCTTTGACCTGAAACCCTTCACCTCCTCTCCTGTGAGAAGTTAGCTGGCCGGGTTTCCAGAAAGTGCTCTGCTATGCAGCACGTCAGCTCTCACCATCACTAACTGGTGATGTAGGCCATGCTAACCCACAGTCTCTGTGGACTCCAGATCCCAGTGGAGTGCAGCAGCAGTGAGTGCCCAAACCAGCCAGTGGTCGGTTGCTCCCTCACAGAATGCTACCCATCAGCTTCCTTCGGATACCAGAACCCGACCAAAGCTCATCCTCCAGTGGTATCACACACTGAGAGGAGTTTCCAAGACCAGAATTCCTGGACGGCTTCTTACTAGCTGTGGTTGCTTTGGTAACTTTGTTTCCTCTCTCAGTGAAATGAGGGAAAGAATGCCCAGCTCCAAAGGCTAAAGACCAAAGAAAGCAAAGTGCTTTGCACTGTCCAGGGTACAGAAAGAACTCTGTCCCTACAAGGCATTTCAAACATCTCAAGTCTCTACATCCTGGTAAATCATATGCGGTCACAGCAGGAGCCTTTGGAACCCATCTACTTCACCGAGCTCACGAGACAAGCAATTTGCTCTCCCCCCACATGAGATGACAGCCCTGAGGCCCTGATCAGTGTGTGGTCCCCTACCTCTAAGGTTCTGTCAATACCCTCATTGTAGAAAGCAAGGCACACCTGCGTAAACCAGAGTAGATTTGCCCCTCACCCCCCCGGGGGGGGGGCTCTGGCTATTATGCTAAGTAGTCCACTTTTCCTGCAGCGTTGGCTGAATATTCAAACAGGCTGAATATTCAAACCAACTTCAGAGGCTGCCGGGTGAGCCTGGGAGGCACAGGAGCTCCAAACCCACCAGGGAGAGCAAGGTTTCCACTCCTCTTCGCCAGCAAGCTGAGTGCTGGAAGAGTAGGGCGGACAGCTCTGGGGCTGGGGCACAGGACAGCTGTGAAAACAAAATTGTCCCGGGCTTCGCCCGGCTCTATCACAAAGGGGCCCCAGCAGCTTCCCGCCAGGGAAGAACTCCCAGCCTAAACAGAGAGAGCAAAATAAAAGCTGCTGTTGTGTGACCTCAGCACAAGCAGGCCACCCCTCCTGCCTTTGAAGTTAAGTGGAATAGAAATCATGTGGGTGTAAAATAATGGGTGTGGGGTGGGGAGGAACATTTAAAAGAAAAAAACAAACAAACAAAAACTCTGAAGATTTTCTTGGAGCTGGACAGATGATTGGGGGGTGGGGGGATAAAGTGTCTGCCATGAAAGCCTAGTTCCAATGCCTACAGCCCACATAAAAGCCAGGTGGGTACAGAGCCATACCTGAAATCACAGTGCTCTAGAGATGGATGACGGATCCCTGGGGCAAGCTGGCTAGCTAGACTAGTCATGGAGGTGTGTTCTGGGTCTCATTAGGATGGAGAGTGACCAAGAAAGACCCTCCACAGGTGTATACACGTGAACATACATGCACATGTATCTGCACACATACACTTGTTTTCCCATATACCAGGCACTGAAATTGGTCTCCAACTTTCGAAATAAGTTAAAGATATACTGGCAGATAAATGGAAAGAGAAATTGTGGCGCCGTACACATAAACAGTAAAATATCACTGAGTCTTTCAAAATGACATCTTTTTTCCCCATTTGCAACAATACAGATGAACTCAGAGCACCTGACCAGAAATGAAAGAAAAATAGTGCATGCTCAATAACATCCAGAATCTGAAAGAAAAAGGGAAAACACAGAGACAGAATAAGATGGTAGTTAAGGGAGTGGGGTAGATAGCAGGTGGGAAAAAAAAAAAATAGGGAAATGTATGTCAAAGGCATTACAAAGCAGATCTCTGGGGTTAGTAAACCGAAAGGTGCAATCTACAGCCTTTGGTACATTTCTTTGGTACATTTCTGTGGCTGTGATAAAATACCATGACCAAGGCAGGTTATAGAAGGAAAGGCTTATTTGGGGCTTATGGCTCCAAAGGGATGAGATTTCATCACCATCACAGCCAGGAACTGTGGCGGCACTAGGCAGGAATGACAGCCGGAACAGTGGAGAAGGCACACCTCCAGCTACAAGCGGGAAGCAGAGAGCACACTGGGAATGCTGAGGGGCTGTGAAACACCAAAGCCCACCACCTATGACACACCTCCTCCTGCAACTCCGGCAAACTCACGCCTCCCCAAACAACCACCAACTGGGGACCGACTACTCAAGTGCCCAGACGAGGCGGGACTCTTTATTCAAAGGATCACAGGGACAACTCACACAATGTGCTATTGTCATTTTTTTGGTCTTAGATCCATCTCCCCCCCCCCCCCCAGTCCTGGCTGTCCTGGAACTCACTCTGTGAACCAGGCTGGCCTCAGAACTCTGCCTCTTGGGTGCTGGGATTAAAGGTGTGTGCCACCACCACCGAGCTTGTTTTAGATGTCCACACAAAACAAAGGTAACTAGGTGAAATAACAGGTATGTATTTACTCAGCTATGTCAAGACATTATTGGGGGTGGTGCTGGAGAGATGCATCAGTGGCTAAGAGCACTTGCTGCTCTTCCAGGGGATGGAGGTTTGAGTCCCAGCACCCACACGGCAGCTCACAAGAATCTATAACTCCAGTTTCAGGGGGTTCGACTTCTGACTTCTGTGAAAACCAGGCATGCATTTCCTGCACAGACATACATGTGCTGACTCCACAACACTGTCCTCTGACCTCCACAGACACATCATGACACATGTGCTGAGGAGCTAACCACCCCACATCAAGCCCCCATAACTACATACTAACAATAATATATAATAATAATTTTTATGTCCATTAATTTGTTTGAAATATATGCAATTGAGTGAAGCTAGAGACAGGATTTCAGTGTCTAAAACCCTGTTTTAGTCAACTTTCTACCACTGTAACAAAATACCTGCTACAGCCTACTCAGGAAATAAAAAGAGGCTTATTTTGGCTCCAGTTCCAGGGGTTCAAACACAAAACTGGGTGCCCCATGGATTTGGGGCTCCATGGGGGCCGCAGTCTATGGCAAAAGCACCCAAGAGATGTGTTTATGGCGATACATTATTTATGATTTATTAAAGCTTGCCTGATGGTACAGAAAGCAAAGCTAGACATGAGCGTAGAGCCAGGCAGTGGTGATGCACACCTTTAATCCCAACAGCCATACTAGCTAGCCATAGAGCCAGGTGGCAGTGGTACACACCTTTAATCCCAAGACTCAAGAGAAAGACAGATGGATCTCTGTTAGTTCAAGACCGCACTGAGCTACACGAAATTGGTCCAGGCCTAAAGGGAAACATCTGGAAAAAAGGTGATCTGAGCAGCTGGGACCACATGCCTTTAATCCCAGGACTTGAGAGGTATAAAAGAAAGAGAGTACAGGCAGGGATTGCAGTCTGAAGTTTGGTGGATGCAGCCTGGGGTTGCAGTCTGAAGTTTGGTCGGGACAGCATTGCAGTCTGAGGCAGTCTCCAGCCACATTGAGGAGAGCATGGAAGTCTCAGTGAATCTGAGGAGCAGGGAAGTCGGGAGCAATCCCCAGCTCACCCCATTGATCTGAGCACAGGTAGAGGTGATAGCTAGTGGTCTTATCTGAGACTCAGCTTGAACCCCAATATCTGCCTCTGGGTTTATTATTCATGTTACGCGTGTTTGGAGGTTTTCTGTGGCTTATCTGGTTTAACTAGGATTGAGTGCATGAGCTGAGGATGTGATTATTTTGGAAGCATGGCACTTCACCAGCAGCTACACCAGCAAAGAAAAATAACTACCCCTGCCCCGGAGCCGCTAATGCCCACAACTCCTCAGCTAGATGGAAGACTCATGAGCCCCTCCCGGACCCATGATGGAATGTGGAAGGGCTCAATCCTGTAAGCACCACGTCAGAAAGGCCCTCAGCACACACTGCCACACACATACACACAGAGACACAGAGAGAGACAGAGACCAATTCTGCCCACCTAGAGACCAAGCGCTTACACATAGACCATTGGAAAATCCTCATCTAAACCACAGCTAATCTTGCACGGCTCTGCTGGACAAGGCTCTGTCCAGCTTTCTCCTAACCTATGCATCCTCCCTAGGCTCTAGCCTCACCTGCATTTGCACCTCAGGACCTTTGCACGCTCTCCTCATGATGAACACAGAGGACCCAACACATGCAACCCTGCAGTTGTGTACCTTTGTCTTCAGCATTCATGAGAAATGCTCCTGCCATCCTGATGACATTGCTTTTTTGGGCCAGCATCTCATAACTGTAAGTTCTCACATAGAGAGCAGGGTCTGTCACCGCTCTTGTTTTGAATTCACAGGGAATAGTGTGGTTCCCAGGAGTCCTTCTGTGGTACCACACTGTCACAAGCGAGCTATATGATCTCAGGTATGTCACAGCACACACCTGGGTATAATATCTTGATTTGTGACAGATCAGACTGGATATGCCAAAAAACCTTCTTACCCCTGTGTTTGATGGCCCTAGGACCACCCAAGGAATGGCCTGGTGCTTCCTTTACCAGGTCTGCACACACAAAAGAACTACATGCAAACGTATTCCCATTCCTGCACTGTTTCTTGTGGCCAAAGAAAAAGTGAAAATCTATCCAACTTCTCCTAAATGATTTGGGTTACTCACTTTTGCATAGTAACCAAAATACCTGGTTTAAAAAAAAAAAAAAAAAAAAAAAAACAACAACTTTAATGGGAACAAATTTATTTCAGCTGGGGGTTTTGGAAGTTTCAGTCCATGAACATTTGGCTCTGTGATTCTTGTTTGTGAAGCTGAATATCATGGCAGTGAAACCAGGTGGCCTAGAAACTTCTTCACCTTGTAGTAGACAAGGAAATGGAGAGAGAATCAGGAAATGATACACCCAAGAATACACCCCCAATGACCCCAATGGCCTACTTCTTTTACCTACAGCCTAGATCCTGAAGTTTCCAGAATGTCCCAAAATAGTACCACAAACCAGAGAGCTAAGCTTTAACACACAAGCTGGTAGAGAACATTTCATATTCAAACTACGCAACCCTTGTTAGTAGAGCAGATAAATATCCGTAAGTATGAGCAAATGCATCCTCACTCCTGTACACTGTGAATGAGTCTGAGAATGTGCAACACAGAAGTCAGAGTAGAAATTAGTTATACCAGATGACTAAAGGGGGCCTGAGCTCCTCCCTCCCTCCCTCCCTCCCTCTCTCTCTCTCTCTCTCTCTCTCTCTCTCTCTCTCTCTCTGCCCCTCTTTTCTCTCCCACTGCTCCTGTCCCAGGAGGCCAGTCCCCCTCATCCCCTTTCCTCTTTTTATTTGTGATCGGAAAATAAAACCCCTGCACTTGAACTCTGTTGCATGGACTCTTTCTCTCAAGTACACTGCTTTTTTTTTTTTTTTTTTTTTTTTTAATTACAACACCTATTTCTCCCAGTTTCCCCCCCCCCCATGGGAGATGTCATTCTGTAAACATGTTTCTCATACTGGTTTAATGAATAAAGCACTGTTGGCCAATAGGAAAGCAAGATAGGCGGGACTAGGAGACAAGGAGGAAAGAAGAAGTAGGAAGGAGGAGTCAGCATGGAGAGACTGGGGAGACTAGACGCAGGCCCCATTCCCTGGTAAGATGAAAGCACGTGGAGATATTAGATTAACAGAAATGGGTTAATACTTAAGACAGAGCTAGCTGATGAGAAACAAGTATCTGGCCAACAGCATTATGTCTAATACAGAGTCTTTGTGTGTTAATTGGGGCTGGCGTGGCGGCGGGACCAGACCGGCCAGACTGGCCTCACCTCCCACCTGAATCCACACCCTTTCAGTCTCTCATTAGAAAACAAACAAGCTGAAGACTCCTAGCAATAGTGGAGAGGATGCCTGAACTGGTCTTCCCCTGTAATCAGATCGGTGAACACCCCAACTACCATCATAGAGCCTTCATCCAGTAATTGATGGAACCAGATGCAGAGATCCACAACCAAGCACCAGGTTGAGCTCCAGGAATTCAATCTAATCCTACCAATGCATGTGGACCCCTGACTTCTCGTAGTATTCTTTTTTGATCTGGTCTTGTCATACGAATGTGTCAACTGGGTAAAACCTGTGCACTTTTGTGTAGCTATATTTCGGGGGGGGGGGATTCTTTAAGGTGATGTTAGAAAAAAAAATACAAGAGGAGATCATAGACTGACTCCTTTTCTTTCTCCGTGTCCTCTCTCCCTTGTCTTGTTTTTTCCATTTCTTGTTTGAAATTCTAGGGATTAATTGAATATTGGGACTTATATATACTAAGCAAGAATTCTACCATTGAGTTACATCCTCAAATGAAGATTTTTTTTTTTTTCATTTTTATTTTCAAGACAGGGTTTCACTAAGTTGCCCATGATGTCTTGAACTTAGAATCTCCCTACCTTAACCTCCTGACCAGCTGGGATCACAGCCTCCACCACTGAGCCCAGTTTAAAGGGTTATTGGATCTGGGTTTGAGGTACAGCTCAGTTGGGAGGATGTATGCTGGAAGGCAACGAGTCCTGGGTCTGATTTTCATTCCCAATAAACCAGGTATAGAAACACATGTCTATAATCTTAGTACTTGGGAGGAACGGCAAAAAGAGAAATTTTCCTTATTTCTTATATGATACAGAAAACATAAATCCTTAAATGCTTAATGTATTCGATTGCACAAAAAATATTTTAAATTATGAAGGAAGCAGAAACAGCAGCAGTAAAGAAGCTGTAAACATTATAAGAACACTGTTATAAAGCCAGTGCATTCGTTTTGCCCGGATCTGTGACAATCCTTTGTAAATGTTATTCCCTGGAGCCTTGTAACTACCGCTTGAGGACAATGCAGTCGGCATCCCTATTTTGCAGACGGGCAAACTAATATTTGAAGAAATCCAGTTGCCCACTTACAGGCATTTCGCTGTAGGAAGTGAGAGCCAGTAGACTGTAGCAACCATGGTACGGCGCTCTGTTCCACGAATTGGGCGAAGGCCTAGAGATTGAAATAAAGAGACAAGACAGTGGGTCATTCGTTCAATGGCAATGCCGTTTATTGGGGCTTAAATACTGACTTACAGCATAATGGAAAATTACAGGATTTTTAGGCCTAACTCCTCCCCACGAGGTGTGTGTTGTCAGGAGGTGTGTGTTATCAGTGTGTTGTCAGGAGGTGTGTGTTATCAAAACAGGAAGAGTACCAACAACAGGTTTGGGGCAAGGAGTTCTGGCCAACAGCTTCAGGCTTGCTCAAGGTGCCTGGTTGGGGGGGAGGGGTGTCCATGCAGGGCCCTACAGTAGATGAACTGAGGAGGAGCTGATTTGTAGGATTTTGTCATTAACCAGGTACACAGAAGGTTAGGAGTCCACATAGGGGGCAAAGTTGGGGTCTTAGGTCATGTTCCAGATCCCTTTCCCAGTAGATTCCAGCAATATTTTCTGATAGAGTAACTACAGTTATGGTACCACTGATGCCTTGAGGTCATGGTTAGAGCTCTCTCCTTCTGATAGACTAGAGTGAGTAAGTAAAATGGGTACTGAGGAGGGGCCAAGAATGGAGAAGAGAGAAGGCTTCTCCGATTTGCTCTTTGTGCCTGTCACCCTTAGACTGATGGCCTTCACGATAGCTCTAAAGCAACTCTGCAATCAGACTGGCCCTGTCCTCTGGGAGGTGGCCCCACATGCCAGACCCATTCCAACCCCTGAGCACAGCCTGTCCCACCCAAAAATCCCTCCCTTCCTCTAATGGAACGAAACCTGTACTCTGTCGCTGACATGTGCTACTCCAGGCTGTTCCGTGTAACTTTCCCCAGAACGACTGTTCATTTCACCCTGTCCACTCTTAACTATTCAGCACCTGCAGTGACAAGCATGACTAAAAATGGCTGCCTATGGCTAGCAGCTACCATAATGGACAGCACAAGTTTAGGCGATGTTGACACTGACTATATCATTGCTTTGATTAGATTTCTTCCAGAACTGAATACAGTGGTTGATCAGTCTTCTGTTTGACTTGTGTTCATCTGTCTTTGGATGTGAGCCATTAGCATAAGAAAAGAATTAAAGACAGGGAAAGTCTACTTGTGTGGCCCTACAGTTCAGTGCTGAGCCTGGAGAATCAATCGTCATAATGAATTCCTATTAACAACAGTTTCTGGTTCAAAATAACACAAGTAGATACACAGCCTGGGGCACTTGGAACCCTAAGCAGCAGATGTTCCTCTTTCAAGGTCCAGGTAGAATATGGATTCCAGGAAGAAGCTAATAGCTTTATTGTGACACAAGTCAGCACCTGGGACCCAGCTGAGGGCAGACATTAGCCCTCAGATGCCTCTCTGCCTTTACCTACAAACCTCCCGCAGCTCAGTGTGGCTCAAGATTCCACAGTGGGTCGCAAGCAAGATGCAGAGAGGTGGTGATATATGCCACAAGTCGGAGGGGGCAGGGAGGGCCAGGGGTGCAAATTATAGGCGTTAAGTGTGGCATCCCCGAGAGCCTTGAACTCTGCTTTCCCTTAGCCAAGCCCCACAAGCACAGTTTCTGACATTTCCTCTGCAGTAACAACAGGCGGAAGAGGAGGGGCTGAGCTGGGGACGCCTCTGACATGCGCCCTGTCACCGAAGCTTGTCTCCTAGCACCTGTACAGAGGTCTAGGCTGTTTCCTTGCAACATCAATTGAGGGAGGGCAGTGTCACCTGGGGTACTGTCGGCAACAGACAAAGGGAGCTATGGGTCCCTTGAGACAAGAAGACACAGTGGCAATGGGCTAAGAGCGTTATTGAAGAACAGTCATTAGGTCCTCTCAAACCCCAGACCTGACAGCCAGTCTTAGAGGACAGTCACACTGGAAGATGAAGATCGGAGCCAGCTAGAGATGGAGAGGTCGGGCATTATGCTCAGTTGGTCAGTCTACACAGTAGGCAGTCCGAGAGGTGTCTGCACGGATTTGACCCTGGCCCCTTTCTTCAGGGTAAGGTAAGAGAGAGAGATAAAGGGAGATTGTCTCCATCACACAGATGTCCCATCTGCTACTGGAAGACGCCCTTAGTCAGAGTGGACAGGGAAAACAGGAAGTTAGCTGGATGCCTGAGCGCGGTACAGATGACACCCTGACATGCACCAGCCCTTCCTGGTCTGGGAAGAGGAAGCATCTGGGCTCCATATGCTGCATCTGGCATGTGAAGTAGACCCCACATCTGCCCCTGCCAACAGACAGACACACAGACAGACAGACAGACACACAGACACACAGACAGACATGCACACGCGCGCGCACACAAACACACACTCACACTCACACAGAGAAAAGGAGAAGCAATCTGAAGTGAAATGTCCTGATAAGGAAAGCTCTTACCATCTCTCTCTATAAAGCTCTTTCAGGAGACAGTCTGAATCCTCCCTCTTTCCTGACTTCTCTCTTCTCTCCTTCACCGCCAGGCTCTGCCTCAGCCATATGGACCACACCGACTCCTCTACCTCATCTATTGCTTCGCAGATGCTCGAGACCCTTAGATACTGAGCTGGGCTGAACCCAGCAAGGGCCCATCTGACCTCTGAGTCCTCCTTCATTCTCAGGGAACCCTCCTGGAACACTTTTGGGGTCCCCAGCCCCCTCTTTCTCCCATCTTTGTAGACATCCGTGCCCTTTCTCACTCAGCACACACCTCCCTAGGCTTTCTTCACCTTATACCCACTCACCTCCACCATTTTCCAACTTCCACATCCGTATCTCCAGCCCAAATCGGAATTTCTGAGTCCTGGTCCCTTCTTTCTCCTCAAGAGCATTGTCCAAACATTCTGCAGGCATTTCAAATACAGAACTTCCAAAACACAAATTCTCCTCTCCTCTTGAAACACCATTCCCTTGTTTTCTTTTCAAATATTTGGTATAAATCTACTAATTAACAAAAGCACAACTCCTAAGAAGATGTGACTCTCTCTCTCTCTCTCTCTCTCACACACACACACACACACACACACACACACACACACACACACACACACTGTGGTGGTTTAAAAAGCAACAGCTCCCACAGACTTGCATTTGAATGCTTGGCCCATAAGGAGTGGCATTATTAGGAGGTGTGGCTTTGTTGGAGTGGGTGTGGCCTTGTTGGAAGAAATGTGCCACTGTGGGATGGGCTTTGAAGTTTCAGGTGCTCAAGGTAGGCCTAGGGAGTTATGGGATGACTAGCCCAGTTCCGCAGCCACCTTGCCCCAAATGAACACATGGACGCTATATTAATTATGAAACTGTTGGCCAGTGGCTTGGGCTTCTTATTGGCTAGCTCTGTCTTAATTATTAACCCATGACTACTAATCTATGTATTTTTACATGGTCTTTTCTTATTAGAGAATGCCTGACTAGAGTCCTCTCTTCTCTGAGCTCACATGTCGACTCCTCCCTGCCTACACTTCCCAAAATTCTCCTTTGGTAGCCCGGCCTATCCTACCTGCCTGCCCACTAGCCAAACAGTACTTTATTCATTAACCAATAAGAGAAACCTATGTACAAAAAACATCCCCATCCCTAAGGAGACAGCCTCCTGCTGCCTGCAGATCAAGCTGTAGAATCTCAGCCATCTCTCCAACACCATGGCTGCCTACATGCCATCATTATGCAGTCCATTTCCCTAAATGATGAAAATGGACTAAGCCTCTGAACTGTAAGACAGACCCAATTAGTTGTCTCCTTTAAGAAGGGTGATGGTGGTGCATGCCTTTAATCCCAGCTCTCGGAAGGCAGAGGCAAACGTATTCTGTGAAGTTCAAGGCCAGCCTGGTCTACAGAGTGAGTTCAGGACAGCCAAGGCTATATAGAGAAGAACTCTGTCTCAAAACAACAACAACAACAAAAAGTTTCCTTTAAGAGAGTTGCCATGGTCATGGTGTCTCTTCACAACAATAGAAACAAGATATACACCACATGTACCTAGAGAACAGTTCCAGGCATGGTTATCAGCATATGCCCTCCCCTTGGCCAACAAGTTTGTTTTATGGTAGGTAGACATCCATCCCCCCACCACCCCCCATCACATCCCATGAGAGGTGATGCTACTTTACTTATGTAAACTCCTGGGAAGCTACTTTTCTATCCCTGTATGCAAACAGAATAAGAAAATTCTCGAAGTCATCAAGAAATACCCTAGAAGCCATCCTATGACCAATGGCCAGCAGATAAGATAAGGTAAAGTAGACATGCTGGAAATCCGAGAAGAAGAGAAAACCTGGGTCTTCAAAACATCATTGAACTTTTTCTTTTCTTTTTAGATTTATTTATTTATCATGAATACAACATTCTGCCTCCATGTGTGGAGGTAGGCCAGAAGAGGGCACCAGATTTCATTATAGATGGTTGTGAGCCACCATGTGGATTCTGGGAAATGAAGAGCTCTAGAAGAGTAGCCAGTGCTCTTAACCTCTGAGCCATCTCTCCAGCCCTGGAAACATTGAACTCTTAGATCAAGCCCTGCCTGACAGACATATTACCACTGGGGTTGTTAATTAATTTGGGGGGAGGGGGAGGGGTTGGGATGCAGTTTAATGGTAGACTAAGAGCCTACTAAGCATGAGGGCTTGGGTTGGATTTCTAACAACAGAATAAATGTATAAATAAATAAATAAAAAATATTTCGGTTTCCCCTGCCTGACAGACATATTACCACTGGGGTTGTTAATTAATTTGGGGGGAGGGGGAGGGGTTGGGATGCAGTTTAATGGTAGACTAAGAGCCTACTAAGCATGAGGGCTTGGGTTGGATTTCTAACAACAGAATAAATGTATAAATAAATAAATAAAAAATATTTCGGTTTCCTTGTCTCTAAATCCAGGTGATACAGTCCGTGTTGGCTCTTAACACTGAGAAAATCTCCAATGAGGGTAACACCTTGAAAATGATGTGGAATTAGATCAGTGACTTTTTATCCAGTAATTCTTACATTGGTAAAGCACAGCCCACTGGGAATGTGTATTGTGTGTGCTTACCAGTCACCAAAGCACCTTGTTTACTGTAATGACTGTTCATTTCATCCCAGCACTTGGGAGGCAGAAACAGGCAGATGTCTGTAAACTCAAGGCTATTCCAGTCTACAGAGCAAGTTCCAGGACAGCCATAGCTACACAGTGAAATCCTGTCTCAAAAAACCAAAACCAAAGCAAGTAAATAAATAAATCTTAGACTTGATTCTACTTGCTCTTTCTTTCTTTCTTTCTTTCTTTCTTTTTTTTGAAAGATGTATTTTTATGTTTAATGAGTATGTGTATATGAGTGTGGAGTGGATATGTGCATGTGAGTGCAGATACCATCCAAAGCCAGCGGTATCAGACCTCCCTCAAACGGTCTCTATAATGCTTGTGCACCAACCAGCGTGGCTACTGGGAGCTGAACTTGGGTTCTCTATAAGAGCGGTACATATGAGAGCTAGAGCTCAGCAGTTAAGAGCACTGGCTGCTCTTCCAGAGGACCCATGTTCAATTCCCAGTGCCCACATGACAGCTGACAATGGTCTGTAACTCCAGTTCCAGGGAACCCTACACCCTCGCATGAATATATACAGGCAAAACACTGGTGTACACTAAATAAATAAATCTTTAAAAAAAAAAAGCAGTACATCCTACACTTTAGCTAGTGGGCCATTTCTTTAGCCTTTTGCCTTTAGGGAGAACGTTGAGAGCCTTTTTCTCTCACTGAGCCTACTTCTAACCCTACCTTACCCCAGAGAAAGCAAGCAACAACGAAAAGAAATAGCCTGAGTTAACCGCATACCCATTACCTGAAAAACAGCATCTGTCCAGGCAGGGACTTAATGGAAATCATTTCCATGGAAGGTGCTGAGATTTGAAGACCCAAGCCTAAGGCTGCTGGGAGCCGTTTATCACTCTCAAAGAGACTTGACAATACAAAGAAGAGCTGATCCTGGGGATGGCTAGGAAGAAGTCCTGAAGAATCCATTTGAATCCCTGGATCACTGCATGACCGAAGCCTGTACTACTACACACCCATTTATTGCACGAGTCAATAGACTTCATCTTCCAGTCAATTTCAGTCAGCATTTGTCACATACACGAGAATCCAAAGTTTGCATTTGCACAAAATAAATTGGAAACAAAATTGCTCTCACCATGACATCTTTCTCTCTTGTATGTGGTATGAAAGGGACAGAAAGTGTGATACGAGAGTATGTGAGTGAAAGTGGATGAACTAATGCTACCAGTAACTTGACCCAACTGTAGAGTTGGGAAACTAAAGGAATCTGAGTCTACTCAAGTGATGTGTATTGTCCATGCCTCACAAAGTAAAGCTGGGAAAAAAAGTTTCTCCTAAGACCGCATCTCAGGCTTGCCCCAAACTCTCTCTCTAGGTAGCAGAAAATGGTCTTGAACTTGTGACCCTCCTGAGTGCAGGGATTATCAGCACGGACCACCACACCCACTTTATATGACAATCTCTTTTCTGTGCTATTACTTATGCTCCTTCCATCCCTGCAGCTTCTAGAGTGTGTGCATGACTGCTAGCATCGCAGCCTGTTGCTATCCACAATGTTTTGTATTTCCCAAAGCACTTCCCCGCTGAATTTGCGGGGGAAACTCTGAGCAGCCAACAGTGATTACAGCACTGTTTTACAGATGGAAAGAACGGATTGGATGGGCAGCCTAAAGTGCCCCACCCTGAACTAGAGCAGGGAAACCAGCTCCCCATCCTCCTCCTGTGAGGGCAAAATGGGATCACGACTAGGAAACCGCTTTGGAAGGAAAGGAGGTCTATTGATGCCAGATGTATTGTTGCAAAGCCAGACCTAAGTACACGATGACCTCGTTATCACCCCCCAGAAGTGGGATGCTTACAGATCAGTCCTGTTCAATCTCTTCTGCCCCGGGGAAAGCATGAGGGACTTTCTCCAGCAAGGTTAAGCCTTGCCTATGTCTGACATCACCTTCTCCAGAAAAGACCCATCAGGAAGAAAAAAAATGACATCGCCTTTATTCTTTAAGAGCATCGCCGTCCGATTACATTCAACCCAGGCCAATCCAAACGTCAGAAGATAATTGCAGAGCTGTCAGAATTCAAAATTTATAGACAGTGTGGACTTACGTGATGGTTTGTTGGGGGAAATGGATTCGTCATGTGCACAACCCATGGCAGCAGATAAAGCACCCTGACAATATTACACACTTGGGGGTGCAGGGCCTGAGCATATCATTTTGAAAGCACATTGTTATGACATTTTGGAAATTCCAGAGTCAGTGCTGAGCAGGTCCAGAGGCTGCAGCCGAGCTCCATTATGCAGCTGTACAGGGCCACAGAGAACCATCCATTTCACAGCACAAAATGTACTTTCTCATTTCCTCTCTGTCAGGCCATGGAGCTCATTAAAGGGGCCTTCCATAAAAATTTGATAGAGATATGTTTAAAATAAATGAGTATGACAATAACAATATTCATTTTTGAGGTCCTTAAAACAATACAAATAACTCTAATTCTAAATTCCAAAATGCAAAAATTTTTTAACCTAAAATTTTGCCCAACAAACCGTAAAGTCTACTTACTTCTCTCTGGCTCGCCAATATGAATGTGTGCCCCGTGTGTGTACACATACGTGTGCATGCATGTGTGTCTGTATGTGTGTTCTCACTTGAGAGAGCGTGCACATACATGCATGCATGCATGCAGGAGCTGAAGAGGAGAAGGTCTGGCGTTCGCCTTATCATGTCTTGAAAGAGTCCTTTCCTGTTGAAGCAGTGTCTCACTCTCTGAGCCTGGAGCTCATCTTTCTCAGTTGTTATTGGTTTGTTTTGTTAGTCTGGTGACCATCAATCCCCGACTATCCCTCTGTCTCACTCCACCCCAGCACTAGTGTTACAACTGAGTGTGGCCACATCTGAGATTTTTTTTTTTTTTTAAGTGTGACCCTGGGGATCTGAACTCAGTGTTCTTCCCCACTGAGCCACTTTCCCATCCCTGAAATGTCTGCCTTCCTGTCAGAAAGAACCTGCATCCTGAGATGTGTTTGATTTCTGTTGGAAGAGGTTAAAACATGCGACTTTCACAAAAAGCACAGTTTCCTCCTACTCAGTGTAGTTCGTATCTCACAGGGCTCGTTATGCATAGACTTTCACACATCTGCTATTCTAAACCTCACAACAGCCCAGAGAAGCGACTATTATTGCGCCCTCACGGAGACCTGGAAGACTGAACTGCTCGCCCACAGCTACTAAGCAGGTGGTTTTGGACTTAGAACCCAACACCTCAGGCATTCACCCTGACGCAGACAGAGGGTATTTCTGCATGTTTTCGCTGCTCCCAAGAGTGTACCTGGCCCTGTGCCAAGCTGGAGTTTGACGGGCACAGAAAGATGTCACAACTGAGATTTTTCAAAGGTAGGCAGGGGCACATGACACATGTCCAAAGCTCCAAGTTGAAACCAGAAGGTGCTGTCATTTGAAGATTTACTTGATGCAGTGCAGACAGGAGGGTTCCCTTTCCCCTGGTGGGGGTGGGGCACTGAACAGCGAAGCAGCCTGGGAGGCCTGTCCTTCTCAGTGAGGTTAACTTGATCCCAGAAATGATGGTGGTTGACTCTAAGGACAGAAAGAAATAAGAAAGGTCAGCCAAGGAGGCAGCTCTGTCTGTGAACCAAAGAAAAGCTAAACACCAGATTGTCCAACTGGGCTTTAAAGAGCTTGGTCTGGGAGCAGGGCTGTATGGTTCATGCCAGCAACAGTTCTGGACTCCCAGAACTCAGGCTCAGTGGTCTCCAGGGTCCTGCCAAGGCCAGGACTCAGCACTCCACCTCCCTCTCTCCCCCACAATGCTCTGATGCTGCTAAACAGCCCCCACCTCCCCCTCCCCCTCCCCCACCTTCCCTTACCCCCACCTTTCCCACCTTCCCCTCCCCCACCTTCCCCTCCCCCACCTTCCTCTCCCCACCTTCCCCTCCCCCACCTCCACTTTCCCCTCCCCCACCTCCCCCTCCCTCGCCTTCCCCCACTGCCCCCTCCCCCACCTTCCCCCCTCACCAAAGCTAGTTTTTAGGTTGTCTGCTGAGCTGTGAACTCACCTTCCTGCTTCTTGCTCTCTGTGTGTCTTTAGGCTTCTATCCATGACTAACTCTCTCATATGATGGGCTCAGGCTCTCCAGACAAAACATCTGGTTGGTCCGTCTCATCACCACCTCCCTTCCATGCACACATTTGCACCAGGCGCCCTGATAGGCTGTGAGCTGACCTGTGCACTAATGTCCTGCCCACAGTCAAGTGTTCAAGTCAGCTACAGCTCTGGAGGTGAAGGTGGGTAGGGTCCTATGGGGCAGAGCATGACCACACCTACCTGTGTGTAAGGAAAACAGTAGTGTGCCTGAGCAGTAGCTCTGTGGCACAGTGCTTTCCTAGCTTATATGAGGCCCTGTATTCCATCTCCAGTGATACAAAACTAATTAATTAACATTAAATAAAAAGGAAAGCTTTTTGTTCTCCCCGAGATCAGCTCTTGCTGTGTAACCTTGGCTGGCTTTCAACTCTCTACAAAGACCAGGCTGACCTCAAACTTGAGAACATCTTGCCTCGGCCTCCAAAGTGCTAGCATTATAAATATGCACACCCAGCCCTGCCCTTGAATCTATTATTTCATCAAGGAGCAATAAGCATAGGGTAATCTGAAAAAAATTCAAATCCTCAATTAAATCTGAACTTCTGATAAAGGGCATTAAAAAATGTTCTCATAGCAATGTGCACCAAACTATTGCAGGGGACATGCAAGCATTGTTCATTGCATATTGAAAAGCTTGTGGAGTAAGCTGCGTTCTGACCGATTAAATACGACAGTATTGTACAAGGGGTAAAAGAGGGTTGCTACCATGACACACCAGGTACCTGAGTTTACACAGACACAGCTTGACGAGTGCCACGTTTGGCAAGACGACGCACTTGGCTCACAAGCCTGATGACCTGAGTTCAAGCCTAAGAACCCACATAAACAAGCCAGATGCAGTGGTACACCTCTGTAATCCCAGCATTCCTGGCGATGGGGGCGGGGGCGAGACAGGAGCATCTAACCAGCCGTGAGTTCACAGACAGGCAGAAACAAGAGAAGTCCCGCCTCAATGAAATAGGAGAGACAGACTCCTGAAAGTTGTCCTCTGGCCTCAGCAAAAGTTCTGTGGCTCGGGTCTACCCTGAGACATATGTGCCCCCCCACATACATGATAGTAATAAAATAAACTTTTATGTAAAACAAATGTCTAAAAAGAGTGACGTAACTCCTCACTTGAAACATAAAAGGGAGATAGCTAAGCTGTTACACAACAACAGCAACAGCCATTTTGGCATGGATGCCTCCAATCTTTGCCACAGAAATTACCAAAGAATGTGTGTCTGTCCCTGGGCTTCAGCTCACCCTGATTAACCTGCTCTGTTCGATCAGACTGAGAGCCCCTGTTTTGACACCAGCATGCCCACCACCCACTTCAAAACTGCAATCTGGCCTCTCAAGTTGACAGCCTACGGTGGTCCTGATGGCCAGCAGACTCTCTCTGGCATTAGCACTGACTCTGGCCACTGGCCTCAGGCATTTGGCCGCTCTACTGTTTTCTAAATCTCTGCTATTGGATACAACAGTCGACTGAGTGATGTTACTCTGTAGATGTTAATGATTGAGAGGGAAGGGCCGAGACTTAAACGGCTTAGTCTGTCAAGTGCTGCCACACAAGCATGAGGACCTGAGTTCAGGTCCCCAGCACCCACGTAAAGAATCCAGGTGCAGTGGTTTGCATCTGTAACCTTTACATGTGGGGAGTGGAAGGCAAATGCAGAACTTTACTGTGCAGCCCATCTAACCAATCAGAGAACTGGTGAGCAAGCTAGAGAAACCCTGTCTCAAAAAATGAGATGGGGAGCAATTGAGGAAGGCATGCAGCATCAGCTGCTGACTGAAACACACACACACTCACACACACAAACACAGACAGACAGACACACACACTCACACACAAACACAGACAGACAGACACACACACTCACACACACGAACACAGACAGTCAGACACACACACACACATAAACAGACAGACACACACACACTCACACACAAACGCAGACAGACAGACAGACACACACATAAACACAGACAGACACACACACACACTCACACACAAACACAGACAGACACACACACACACTCACACAGACAGTCAGACACACACACACATAAACAGACAGACACACACACACTCACACACAAACACAGACAGTCAGACACACACACACATAAACACAGACAGACACACACACATAAACACAGACAGACACACATACTCACACACAAACACATAGACAGACAGACAGACAGACACACACACACACAAACACAAACATAGACAGACAGACAGACACAGACAGACAGACACACACACACACTGCAAAGAGGAAATGATATGGAATTAAAAATCTGTAATTTCATATAGCAACTACCAAGTGAAACTATGATGAATAAAGCCAATGGAACTGATATAGTATGTGACTTTATTGATGTGCAATGTGTCTGACTGTGACACCAAAACACAAAACAAGAACAATCCACCTTGTAAGTTAATGGGAGACCAAAACAAGAAAAATACACCGTGAAGGCCAAGGGTTCTGTTTAAAGTTGGGACAATTAAGAATAACTTCCTGGTAGTTCTCTGCTTGTTTGACCCATCTACACCAGATGTGGGTGGAAGGTACATGGGCAGGAAAAATGTCCGGATGAATGCTTTCCTGTGACTGCACCTGGTGAGGTATGTGGAGAGTTATGTCTTTTTAAGCTCCTGCAACATTACTTGTGGCCATTTCCTGGGAACCCAGGTACGGAGCTGCCTAGAGTCTATCCACCTGGCCAGTATTTAATTAAAACTTGCTTCAAAACTGGCTTGAAATGGTGGTAGGTTTTATTCTCAATCAGTGGGATTAACACTGACCGGTGCAAAGGCTAGAACGTGTTGGTCTATGTCAATGACATTGCTTGCTTATGACACCAACTGCTTTTACAATGTAGGACGCTGTATGTTCCCAAAAGATAAACAAATCTTTAGAAAATGAAGTCTTAGTAAACAGCTGTAGGTCTATTACAGTTCTTCTGGACACTAGTAATCCATTACCACCCTTCTGCCCACATACAGGCCACATTCATTCCCTCTACCAGAGGACAATCCACAGCACGCTTACTTAGCCACCATGTCTAATGGAAATGTTACAGTTTGGATGAAAATTCATCCCAGCAGTTGGGAGCCAAGGAATGCCACAGAGTCACACCACATAACAAACCTCACACAAGAGATTTATTGGGGGGAAAAACTCAGGGGTGTGGTGCCTTTGCTCTGGGGAGAAATGGCAGGGAACTGAGCAGAAGGCAGATTTTATAGAGAGATTCCTGGGAGGTGTGTGGAACTTTCCAGGGTAGCTTGGAATTGGTAGGATTATGAGGCCTGATCTTGGGGCAAGCTTAGGGATTGGTGATTTTTTTTTTTTTTTTTTTTCTTGTAGGGCAGGACCTGGGCATGGAGCTCTTCAGGCAGGGGCCTGGCCACTTGTACATCTTAAGGCTTAACAGAATTTCTAAAGTATACAAAGTTTAAAAAGAGGGTACTAAAGGCGCCAGACCCTCACACCGCCCCCTGCTTTGGCAGCCATGACAGGCTGCAGGAAAGATCCAGCAAGATATGCTGAGCTTCCTGACCTTGCCGGACCTACCCTAGTTACTAAGAAGCCAGATAGCCTCCATGTGGTAAGGAACCAATCAGAAGTTAGCTGGCAGGGTTTTGAGGTGCTTCACAGTAACAATGGTTTAATGGGGTTATACAGAGCATAGCAACCATCCTGGGAAGCCTATATGCCATAGCAACCAGGTGACCAATCAACTTAGGACAGGTCGTCCAAGCCCCGAAATGCACCAATCCTGAGACTGTTGCATACCCCCTTGCTCTACCCAATAAATTCCCTGCCTCAAGGCTCCTTTGGGTCCTTCTCATGCCAACCCCAACCGCTGAATTGGACAGACTGGGAAACTGAGTTAATACAGTTAACTCAAGCAATAAAGACTCTTTGGGTCTCTTGGTTATTTCGGGGTTTAGAATTTGGGCACAACAGCTATCCCCCTGCTTGAGTTGGTGTGAACAGCCAGTATCTAACTCAAAGTCTAGAATAGTAGACCAAGAAGATGCAAGCTCTTAGTCAGTTTTACATGTGGCTCCTCATGGTTAAGCAATTTCTTAGCTAAAAGATCAGTTATCTGTCCCTCTAACACAGTGGTTCTCAACCCCTTAATACAGTTCCTCATGCTGTGGTGATCCCCCCCACCCACAAAATTATTTTTGTTGCTACTTCATAACTGTAATTTTGTTAGTTATGAATCATAATGTGCACGTCTGTGCTTTCCAATGGTCTTAGGCACCCCTGTGAAAGCGTCATTCGAACCTCAAAGGGTCACAACCCACAGGCAGAGAACGCTTTATCAGGCTCCACTATTCACGGCTGGAATAGGAACTTGATAACAGCAATTAAGGCACCTGTCACACAAAGAAAAAAGAGGAAATACACTGTTTTTACATAACACTGAGCAGTGTGAAGATCCTCTCTCTGGCAGGTTGAGTCCCTCATCCTGATCCTTGTCTAGTTTTCTTTAGGGTCTCCTACTCCGCTTTCTAGGGGATCTTTACTCACTCATTACCAATGGGACTGCTCCTAGAGTGGCCCTCATGAGGACGGTGCAGCCTCCATAGCCCACTCCCTGCTCAGACAAATTTAGGACAAAAGAATGAGGTTCAGCCTGTCAGAGATGATTCATCTGAGCTTGGGGCCTTTGCAATACAATCCCTCAGTAACAATAACCTTCCCATTTCTTTGCTTCCAGTAAATTCTGAAGGCCGGTGACCGCACCCAAGTCTTTTCCTAGAGCTAGTTCTGAGGTCTAAATTGTATGCTTTCTTGTCTCAATAGCTTTCTTTGGACCTAGCAGCAGGTACCTTGGGACCACGTGAACAACTGGTTTAGGTGAAAAGGCTCCCTCCTTAATTTGAGCTTTGCTGCAGGGTTGTGAGCTGCAATACCTAATTATTAATGGACTTTTCTCCTCGTGTGTGTGTGTGTGTGTGTGTGTGTGTGTGTGTCTGCTTGTGTGTGTACTTTCTGATCTTAATTCCAATTTGGGATCCAGAATCTACAAGCTTTTCTAAATCTTGGGACTCTTTTTAATCTCTATTTCTTTTCCTTTATAGTTTATACTAGTAATTTATTGCCAAAGATGATCATTTTCTAGTAATAATTCACCATAAGCAGCAAGGGGCTCAACTCAAACACACACAAATTCTGAAATTCCATCTCTCAATAAAGACTTCTCTAGAAAAGCAGATGCCTGGTTAGACTCACACGTGATGGCAGACAGCCGATTCCAGACATACTTTGCCCCAGCATTACTACAGCAAGGCATATTTTCAGCCTCCTCTCTTTCTCCGTCTCCCACTTTTTACCCAGTGGGTACCACCTCTTTCGGGCTTTTCACATATTTTTTTATCTTCACACGTTTTCATTCCTGTTGAGAGACCGGCTTCTGCACTATTTAGGGTAGAGACTCGAACTGTATCAGGACTCAGACACAATCGAAATCTGTTTCCCACTTGCATGACCATCAGGCAGCGGCGGCTCTACTACACATAGTAACCGAGGTATAGACCGCCCTTTCCGTCCCTGGAAACCGTGTGTGTTGTAATCCAGGCACCCTGGCCCCGCCTCTCACCCACCTGTGCTCCACCCACTTCCCTTTTCTCTCCTCCTCTTCCTCTGAACGGACAGACAGGACTTTTCCTGCCTCCCTTTTTCTTTCTTCTTTCCCATTCTCTCTCTCTCTCTCTCTCTCTCTCTCTCTCTCTCTCTCTCTCTCTCTCTCTCTCTCTCTCTCTCTCTCTCTCTCTCTCTCTCTCTCTCTCTCTCTCTCTCTCTCTCTCTCTCTCTCTCTCTCTCTCTCTCTCTCTCTCTCCCCCCTTTTTTTTCTTTCCCTCCCCCTCGCTTCCCTTTCTCATTTGAGCTCCGTCTGTCTGGCACGTTTGTCCCTCGACCGCCGTGGAATCCGCCAAGGTCCCCACATGCGTTCTTCCTCACAGTGCACCCCGTACTTCTACCTGCTACATCTGGAAACCCTGTTTGGAGAGAAGTGGGAGGGTTATTAGAAGCAGTAGACCATGGAAGTCAAGCCTGTGTTTCTTCACGATCAGACACACGTAAGGGACTTAACCGATGCCCATCAACACAACAGGAATGCAGTCTAGAACACAGAGCAATGTGTCCTTGCAAAACTTAGGCACAGATTGACTTCTACAGAGATCACAGAGTGGAAACCTTAAGTAGAAGCCAAGTGCAGTGTGATGTTTTTGTTATTTTGGCTTTTTTTTTTTTTTTTTTTTTTTTTTTTTTAGGAGTTCACCACCCAGCTCCCAAATCAATCATACACGGAGTCTTATTATTACTTGTGAATGCCCAGCCTTAGCTTGGCACGTTTCTAGCCAGTTTCTGTAACTTTAAATTAACCTATCTACCTTTTCCCTCTGGGCTTTTATCTTTCTCGATTCTGTGTATCTCACTTTCCTTCTTACTCCATGGCTGGGAGGCTGGCCTGACACCCTCCTCTCCTGTTTCTCTTCTCTGCCTGGCAGCCCTGCCCATCCTTGCTCCTGTCTCACTATTGGCCGTTCAGCTGGTTATTAGACCACCAGATGTTTTAGACAGGCAATGAATCACAGCACAGCATCAACAAAAGTCACACACCTTAAAATAACATCCCCCAAGTGCTTCCACTTTCTCGGAGAATTATTTCCTGCTTCTCTCTCTGTGATGAGCTCCCCAAGCAAAGCAAGACTCTGAATCCATGAGTCTATAATAAGATGTTTCTAATTTGAGCATATCTGATTGGACAGGAGTGGACAACTGACCCCAAACAGATGACCAAGTGTTTCTCCCCCAGGAGTGTGGAATTGGGCCAGCAAGAGATAATTAGAGAGTGGTAGGTGGTCCTTGAAAAAAGCCTAGGACATATGGTCATGTAAGCTGTGGACTACATAACTTTAGGGATTACCAGATACATAGCCTGTAATGTAAATGTGACTTCTAGAGTTGCATAACACACAATTTGGATGACTTAATTTAACAATCCTACTGGACCTATAAGGCTAAAATGTCCACATTTGATTATGTACTTGTAAAGATGTGTATATATTACATAACATATACTTTATAAGGTTATGCTAGTAACAGCTGGAAACAGGATTCATGTGAGGGAAGGAGCTCTCTCTGTAATGGAAAGCACCTTGCTGATCTACCCAGAGAGTTCTTCAGAAGCAAACATGTATTGTTTCCATGACATCAGAATCAGGGAGCCATTCTGCCAGAGACAAAGGAAAAACTTTCAGTTTCTGAGCTTTCTCTCAAAACAGGGAGAAAAGTACTTAAACAATACTGCCTTGGGTGTGGGATGATAGTCTACTGCCCAGGATATTAATCTTTAAGTAGGAGTGAAAGCTCCTGGGAATAATAAAAGAAATGTCACTGAAAATGTAAAGGAAACAGAAAATGTCAGGTTTCCAAAACTCCTGAGACAAAGAAAAAGCTATTCGTTAGGAACACTTTGATCAGCTGTAACACATTCAGGTAAGCCCCATGGAACATGGGTACATAAAAACAGACAGCTGGTTTTGGATTAACAGCTTCAACAGACCTTCCCAGACCAAGGGAACAGAGCACAGCCTAGACATAAACACACATATGTAAATGTAACTGATTTTCAAGAAAACACTAAAAATACATGTTAGGAAAAGTTCAAACTCTTCAATAAATGATGCCAGGGAAATTAGGTACACATATCTAATTCCCATGAAGGGAGACCGCCGTACCTCTCCAGTTCCAAAACTCAAGAAGCAGATGAAGACTGTTGGGGTAATCTTTTTGTCCACTGCGTAAAGATCCATCTCTATTTTACCTCGCCTGCCTAAGGCAGCTTCTGATTGGTTTAGTAAAGAGCCAAATGGCCAATAGCTAGGCAGAAGAGGCTAGGCAAGACTTCCAAGGAGAGATAGGAAGTCTGGGAAGGAATCTGAGGCACAGGAGATTCATCAGGTAGAAGTGGAGGAAGTCGGACATGCAGTACTAAGAAGGGGTAACAACCTACATGGCAGACTATAGATTATTATAAACAGTTTAAATTAAGTTTCAAAAGCTAACTGTGAACAGGCCTAAGCTAAGGTCAAGCTTTCATAACTGATTAAAAAGTCTCTGTGTCTGTGTCCATTAATCGTGAGCTGGTGGTCCAAAGAAGGACCTGTAGGCTAGAGAGATGGCTCAAAGGTCCTGAGTTCACTTCCCAGCAACCACATGGTGGCTCACAAACACATGTAATGAGATCTGGTGCCCTCTTCTGACCTGAAGGCAAACATGTAGGCAGAACAATGTCTACACAATAAATAAATGAATTCCCTTTTTAAAGAAGGGTTATCAAAGAAAGACCTGTTAGAGGAGTTTTTTTTTTTGGTTTTGTTTTAAACTGTGAGTGAGTGTGGTGTGGGTACAGGTGTGGGTGTGGGTATAGGCTTGTGCACACAAGTGCTGAGCCTGTGGAGGTCAGAAGAGAGTGCTAGATCGTCTGGAACTAGAGTTATAAGGCCTTGCTTGGGAGCTGCCCTATCTGACTGCTTGGAACAGAACTTGGGTCCTCTGCAAGAGCAGTATTTGCTACTAATTGCTGAGCCATCTCTCCAGTCTGAAGATTAAATGTAAAACCTAGCAAGGAAAACTGAAGTTGAAATAGAGTCCAGCTGTGTTGTTGCATTAAGTAGACTCTGCTGTGTCAACAAGTATACAAAACATTACAGTTGCTCAACAATAAGAGTTTATGAGGTGGTGGGTGACTACAAAACACAACAAAGCTGTTTCTTTTTGGGACTGAACCAATTTTGTGTAGCTCAGTGTGGCCTTGAACTCACAGAGATCTGTCTAACTCTACCTCCCAAGTGGGAGAATTAAAGGGGTGTACCACCCCCAGCTGGCTTCTATAGCTAACTAGTGTAGCTGACTTTGCTTTCTGTACCCTCAGGCGAGCTTTAATAATCATAAGTAGTATATCACCCTACTCTATTGTAGCACAAATTGGATTTGATGGAGAGAAGGGCTAGAGAGATAGCTCGGCAATCAAGAGCACTGACTGTTCTTCCAGAAGATTCCAGTTCAAATTCCAGGACCCCCATGGTGAGTCATCTATAACTCCAGAGATCCAATAGGTGCTTTCTCTCTGGCCTCCAAGGACACGAGGCATGCAAGTGGCTCACAGATATAAATTCAGGCAAGACACTCATAGACATATAATAATTTTTTAAACTGGCTTTAAAACAAGGGGGCATGAATTTGGGTGACTAGAGAGGTGCTGGTGGATCTGTGAGAGTCGGGGGAGGAAGGGTGAAGTGATGGAAATACAGTGTATGAAATTAAAGAATGAGTAATTTTTAAAAATGAGAGTTTATGTTTTACTTACACAACAGCCAGAAGACAATCTTCCTCCAGGTGATTCAGAGCCCAGACTCCTTCCATGTTGGGGCTGCACTGTCCCCCAACCAGCAGAAGACACAAGCCAAGGGGGAATGCACCAGGCTCTTGGCCTGAAATGGCTTCCATCATGGCCATCAGATTCCCTTAGCTGAAGCTCAATCATGCAGCCATACCTAACTATATACAAGGCAAACTCTGCTCAAAGAACCGAGTTGTAACGAGTAGCACTTTGTTGAGAATGTTCTCTTTGAATCCAAGCACTAACACAGATCATTTGGCCCTGTGTGTGTAAGTAGATAACTAACTGGCTTTGGATACACACAGCTCCTGGAGAAGACCAGCCACCATCTGAATGGCACGATTATAGGAGTGAGGAGTAATAAGAGATTACCTGTAGTAAGAAATTTTTTCTCTCTTTTTTGGGGGACCCACCACCCAGCTCCCAAATAGATCACACAGAGGCTTATTCTTAGTTATCAATGCCCAGCCTTAGCTTGGCTTGTTTCTTAACTACCAGTTTTACCCTTTAGCTCCGGGCTTTTCCTGTTCTCTTAGTTCTGTAAGCCCTGCTCTTGCTCTGTGGATTGCTGGGTGGCTGGACAGCTGGGTGGCTGGCCCCTGACAGCCTCCTGCCCTTGTCCCCTTCTCCCCCCGTTTCTACTCTCTGCATGCCAGCCCTGCCTACCCGTGCTCCCGCCTCACCAATGGCTCCACCAAGTTAAACAAATGCAACACAAACAAAAGTCACACACCTTAAAATAACGATCTGCCACATTTAGCTGTGAACTTGCTGAATCCAATCAGAGTTTCAGAGATATATGGATGTCCTGGACTTTATCAGAGGCAGGCACACGAGCTTAGGAAGGGCAGGGAGAGCTGCAGGGATGGCTCAGCTGATGGAGTTCAGTTCTAAAACCACATAAAAAAAACATGAAGCCAGGCCTGGGGGAGTACATTTGCAATCCCAGCACCAGAGAGGCGCATCCCTAGGGCTGGTGGCCAGCCAGCCGAGCCCACCTAGTAAATTTCAGACCAACGAGACACCATGCCTCATTACACACACACACACACACACACACACACACACACACACACACACAATGCACCTGCACACACATCTAAAACAAGAGCAGTTTAACCCTGCTATTCTTCCCCGTGAAGCACATGATCTTATCGTGATGGTCACTTCTGGAGTGGCCCCTCATGAAGACAGTCCGGCCTCCATAGCGCACTTCCTGCTCAGACAAATTTAGGACAAAAGGATGAGGCTTGACCAAATCATAGATTATTTGTCTGAGCTTGGGATATCTGGAATTACAACCCCTCAGTAACAATGATCTTCCCATTTCTTTGCTTCCAAGAAATTCCAAACACCAGTGACCACGCCTAAAACCCTAGAGCTCGTTCTGGAGACTCAAGGGTCTGCCTCCTGTCACAATATCTTTCTCTGGATTTAGTAACAGCTACCTTTAGCCATCAGAACAATTGGTGTGGGGATAAAGGCCTCACTCTTAATCTGAACTTTGCAGGGCTGAGGTACCTTTGTGGTGCGTGCGTGCGTGCGTGTGTGCGTGAGTGTGTGTGTGTGTCTGCCTGTCTGTCTGTGTATTTTTCAGTCTTATTCCTAACTTGAGGTCCAGAATCAACAAGAATTTTCAAACTGGAAGACGTGTTTCCTGTCATCTTGTCAGCTGTTTCCACGGACCATGTTTTTCTCGTAATTTGTAAGTAGCAAGGGACTCCACTGAAACACACACACACACTCTGTCCCTTGTTAAAGACTCTTCCTAGTGCTCCCATCAAGGGTCTGGCTGTACTTGCAGATCTTAACAGTCAACAATTTTAAGAACTATTCTGCTGCTAATAACACGAGACACCATTTTTACAGTCCACTCTGGGTTTTGTTTTTTTTTTTTTTTTTGCTGTTAATGTTTTGTGTTTTGATTTTTTTTTTCTCCCGTCGTGCAACTACTGAGTGCCCCATTTCCAGTATTTTACACATCCTCACTCCCTCTCTTACACCGATTTCTATATTGCTTAAGGTCACAAGATGCCTTAATCCACGCTGTGCAATGTCTCAGGCACAATGGGAATCTGTTTTTCAGCTGCCCAACACCATGATGCAGATGCTCTTGGTCGTTTGTTGCTCAGCTCCACACAGTGAGACTCCTTTGCCGCGAGAAGTTCTTTGTTATATTCGCCCATCTTCAGGAGGTAAGGAGGATGTAAAGGACTATGTTTGCTGACTTCAACTTCTGGCTCAGAAAATGTCCACGTAACTTCCATTCTATCCCACGGGCATTAACTCAGTCATGTGATCTCTCCCAATTACAAGAGAAGCCAAAAAATTAGTCCCTGACTGAGCACACTTTTTCCAACAACAATTCTGTAGTCTCAGAGGTCAGGCTGTAGCTGGCCCATTGCCTGTTTCTGTAAATAAAAATGTCTTGGAATATAGCCATGGTCGTTCATTGTGTATGATCTATGGCTGCTTTTACGCTATTACCGTGGAATTGAGTAGTTGCAACAGAAGCCATACGATCCTCAAATCCTAAACTATTTCCTATTTGGCAACCTTTATGCAAAACAAAAATTGTCAACCCCTTGGCGTAGTTTGGATCTTGACTGTTGTGTGTGCTACAGGAACCAGCCTGCTGTGCTATTGGAAGTAGTGACACTTTTAAGACAGGAGACCTAGTGTGAGATGAGGAGAGCGACGAAGGAGATATTGAGATCCTGACCTCTCCCCTTTTCTGCCTGGCACTGGTGAAGTGGGCAGCTCTTCTACCATGTGTCCCCACCAGGAGGTACCTGTGCCACATCAATTGCCCACGACAGCCAAGAAACGGGTGGATTGAAACCTCTATAACCATGAGCCAAATACAACCTTTCCGCCTTAAAAATCGACTCATCACAGGTTTCTGTTGTGCTCGCAGAAAACTGCCAACCTTCCCTGCCCTTCCCTGTGGTGTCTGGAACTTCTACAGCAATCCTGCACCGCAAGGGGGAGTCTGGAATGCTAGGGCCCACCACCTGGAGGCTAAAAATAAAGCCAAGCTAACAGAAGGTAAAGGGAGAGAAACCAAGTCCCGATGACCTCGGGTGAACCCTAAGCCAAGCTAGCCTCCAGCTTTTCAGTTAGTTATCCAATCCATGTTCTTCTCCATTTAAAGTACTGCGAACTGGGTTTCCTTTCGTATCACAAAGGGCCCTACATGATAACCCCTCACTCTCTAGCAACAGCAGGCATCGTAAGAAACAGTTTCCTTATAATTAAGACATAGAGATAAAATCATTTTGGTTTAATACCCCAGTGGGTCCGACAGGAACCGTGGCCAAGTCCACTAAGGCATGCAACCATCACGTGACACCTGCCTGAGTTAACCCTGCAAGCCTTTTGAGACACGGACTGCTGAGAGCTGCATCTAAATGTTTCATGTCTCTGTCTGAGTCGATCAGATCTCTCAGAGCGGGCGAGGTGAGAGACCCAGATTCAGGGAGGCAGCTGCTTGGTGATCCCAAAGCCCTAGGAGACCTTGGATAAAACTTGGCTAGGAAACAAAGGCAGAGATTTTCAGTCCAGTCTGCCCTGGAAAGGCACTGTCATCTCCCCGCAATGGAACCTGAGATGCAGTCTCTCCTCCAGGCTGAGCCCTGGGAGCTCTCTGCAGGTGTGCCTGGCATAGCCTGGAGGAGCTGGCAGAGGCCAGGTGGCTTTGTTCCTCTGGTGGCCTCCTCCTTAGAAGTTGCTCATTACAGCGGGAGCTGGTGGTGTTATATAACACAGGCTTAGCCTGTGCAAGGGAGAGGAAAACACCCGAATCGCTTAAACACACCACAGGCTGGGAGACCACATATAGAAAACACTTTAGACTTGGACAGAGAGGCAATGCATTGAAGTCCTTGTGTGCTCTAGACTTCCTATGAGGTGCCCCTGATAGAGACAGACACTCATTCCAAGATAAGAGTCTTCTAGAGTAGGCCCAACAATAGTAATGCCTGTGTTTCTAATAATTCTTGGCATGATCCAAGCAACTTCCTTTCAGGGATCTCTAAGAGCTTTGCAAACATTTGCTGTGAACTAAGTTCACCGCCCCCCCACCTCCCCACCCCACACAACACACACACAGGTCTATGCTTACATTTAAAAATAACTCTATAATAAGCAAAGGTGATTGCACACACTCCCTTTTAATTAACAAACATGTCCTCCTGTAGCCAAATGCTCCCTGAGACATGAATACGAAATTGGACACCCAGGGGATAGAAATGAATCCAGCTGTTTTTTTTTTTTTTTTTTTAACCCTTTGTAAAAGGACGAGAACACTCTGTGAAGAATGTGGCTTCTCTGCTAAGGTATGTAGCACAAGAATGCTCTAGGAGATCGAAGTACAAGAAGGCAGAGACTGCACATACAGAGCTCACAGACCAATCGAAGTCCCTCTGGGTCAACAAGTGGGGTCTCAGGTTGGAGGACAATCAGAGGAGCTTCTCTTCAGGAAAATAAACAGCATCCAGGGGTGAAAAGAAGTTTCAGTAATGATCATCTGTGAGGAAAAAAATGCAAGATGAAGCTAGACTCGTACAGCTGAGGGGTGAGGCAAGTTTAGAAAAACAAGCCAAAATCTGAGAAGGTCAGGTAGATGGGTCAAGTACAGGGTAAACCAGGCAAATGGATCTGGGAGAGAGCCATTCTCTTTGTATGTGGCTGTAGGGCGGGCAGATCTGAAATTGGTAGGGCAGGCTGGCAGCCTGCAAATTCCAGTAAGAGCTGGCTCTTTCTGCCTTCAGTCTAAAATTTACAGAGTTGGCCAACCAGATTTCAAAGATTTCAACTCGGGCAGAATTCCTCAAGTGTTAAGACAGAATTCTTCCTCTCGAGGAAACCTTCGTCTTTGCTCTAAAGGACTTCGGCTAACTAGGTGAGGCCATGCATGTCACAGAAAAACAAATCGAAACCAAACACCCACTTTATTTAAAGTCAATGAATTGTAAACGTGAAACATACCTACAAAGTTTCTAAACAAGTGAGGCTGAGAAACTCAGCCTGGCCCAGATGACTGGCAGGAAATTAAGTATCTGTTGTGTGGCATCTAAATGTTTGCTAAGTTCCCGATTTCCAGACACCTGGGGCTAGAAAGTGCTTTACAAACTGGAAATCTAGCAACCAAGCAAGGGCAAGAGGAAATGTAACAACCAAACCAGCACAAGGGCCACCCAAAGGACAGAGTCTCTAAACTCCACTTCTTAGGTTTTTATCAAATTCTGTATCTGGGCCTGGAAAGCTTCAGTGTGCCAACTCCCAAGCCCTTTCTTTTTTTTTTTTTTTTTTTAATCAGATTTGGTTGGCTGTAAAAACATCCACGGGCCTTTAAGTGAACACCAGCTAGATGACATTCTCATCGCCCAAGTATCTGTTTCTTCAATAGCCTCCTGAGGAAGTTAGGGATAGCAGAAGGCTAAGTAAGCACAGCAACAAAATCCAAGGGTTTCCAAGGCACTGGAAAGCATATGGGGATTCAGAACCTTGCCCTGTTTTCATAACGGGCTACACCTACCCAGCAATGGCTCCGGGGATTCTCATTTGCACACGCGCTCATCTACTCAAACACTGGGTTGCATCGAGATAGGGTTGTTCACTTTTCCATTCCTCGGGCATGAAATCATGGACTCAGCTTGTTTTTTACTTTCTGCGAATGAAATAACAGCATTTGCTGTGTAGAACCATCTGGCCATGCACAGCATGCGTTGTTTGCCTCGACCCCACTCCCAGCAACCCTCTGAGGTCAGAATTCTCCTATGGCTGGGGTGGTTCCAGGATTTGCTTAGAGCAACAAAAAAACTTGGCAAAAAATATTTCATAAGAACATCATCAATGCAAAAAGTCTCTCCAGATTAGATCTGTTGCCAGAACAGTCCGGTGCCTTTCAGTGGAGATCAGGGTGTACTTGAAGGAGTCACCAGAGACCAAGGCATAAAGTGACAATCTATGCCACCCTCCCAATTTGACCTGGGTTTACCTCTCTGAAATCATGCTGGGCAATGTGTAGATTGATGCAATGTCCCTCTCACCCCTGGCAAAATAACAGCCAGGAAGACCTCTATCCTCAAACTGAACATGTGCCTGATGACTCGGTGGGCTGTGTGAATAGCTAATTGAGCACTATGTGCTGGGGATGTTTTGAGCATTTTACATGAACTAAGTCACTGGATCATCACAGCAACTTTGGGAGGCAGTTTCTAAACAGGAGGATGAACAGAGGGAGGCTAAGTTAGACCTTCGATTTCCTACACCAGTATCATGGTCTGTACATACTAAGACAATTGTTTTTTGTCAGATTTTAACATTTTCCTGTTACTGTTGTTTTTCAGGGTAGGGTTTCTCTACGTAGCCCTGGCTGTCCCGGAACTCACTTTGTAGACCAGGCTGACCTTGAACTCAGAGATCGGCCTGGCTCTTCTGGGACTAACGGTGTGTGACACCTTTGAAAGTGAGATGTGACCTACAGTTGATGGCACATTTCCATTGTGTCATAACTGACCATGCAGCTCTATGTCTTTCTTAGTGAGGCTGAAGACAATGATGCATCTCATAGTCAATGGCCTCTTACACTCAGGCAGGAGGAGGCCAGGGTGTCTGGACCTGAACTTTGTATTCTCAGACCATGCAAGGGCATTCCTGTCTGCCCTGGTTAGAAGACCAAGGAAGAGGCTTTGATTTTAGGGTTGGAAAGTACACCAAGTAGGATTTCTGAGACAGCCTGGCTGGCCACTTACCTCCTTCTGTAGGCTGAGTAGATGGCTTGGAGGGAGGGGTAAGAGCCTACATAGCAAGGCCGGTGTGGGTGGCTATGCGATCACCTGTACCCCAGCACGGCAGCGGTAGACAGAGACAGGAAGATTACTGGAGTTTTCTAGCTGCCAGCCTGGCTCCAGGTTCAACCGGAGGCTTGAGAGTGACAGGACAGGTTATGGGCCGTCTTCCTCTGGCCTGGACACGCACACGCACACACATGTCCCACTCCAAAGTCAAATAAAGCAAACAGGTGAAAAGCAGAGCAGCATTCGGTCAGTTGGGAAGTGCAGTAGAGCCAGGACAGCCTAAGGCAGCTTCTGAGCCCTTTGCTTTTTAATTCTGCCCCATTTACTACATGGTTAAGTAGTAATAGAATAAGATTATTTGCCTAAAACTGCCCCAAATTTTCCTATACTGTGTACAACTGGAGTGGTATTTACACGTGTACACATGTATGTATATACATACGTATGTATGTACAGATTAATTTATTTATTACTGACCAGTCTCACTATGTAGGCCAGGCTGGCCTTGAACTCATCTAGACAGCCCAGGTTGGAATCAAAGGCTCCAGCCTCTTGCTAGCACAGGTGTGGGTCACACCCTACGACAGGGGAGAGTTGGCCCACCTCTCTCTTACCTTCTAGGGAGTAATAATATTTACACAGCAGTAAATGTAAAGGCGAGGCGAGCCAAAGGCTAAAAGAGGAAGATCAGTTTTAACATGCGTGTTGCTTGGAATTGTTTTGTTTTATATTGGGGTTGGTAAGGAGCTCTATTTAAAAGGGGTGGGGGAGAGCAGAAAATGTGTAATTTTAGCCAGTTTCTTATTCCTGGTTTTTCTATCAACAGCACACTGATTTTGTTGCCCAGGAAACTGGTGGGAGTTTCTGGAGAACTAATTACCTCATTCCAAACCAAGAGGTCACTACACTCTGTCTTTCCAACCCAATTTATATAGGCCACAAAGGCCATTCCTTGTAGCTCACCTGAGTCTCCCCAGAGTCTGAAACCTGAGCCCCTGCTCATTCCTGGGATTTTGCACTTCCTGCAGCAAACCATATGTCAGAAGGGGAAAACCCTGTAGCCTGGGCAGGCAGGGGTGGAGGAGGAGGAATGAGGTCACAAATCCCTGCAGGAGGCAACCACAGCTCCATCCCGAGGCTGCTGGGAAAACACAGCCCAATAGATTCAATAGGCGCTTCAGTAAGCACTACAGGCCCTGACTGTATCTTGTCTGGATTTTGTCTCCTGCTCCTGGAAAGTTCTTTTAATTAGATGCGTTTTCTTCCCCTTCCTTTCTTTGACAGAGACACCAAATGCTAGGGAGAGATGGATGCACAAAAGCCACCAACCCAGACTGAACCTGTGTGATACTGTAGTGCTAAGGAAAGACACTGGGGGCGGGGGGGGGGGGGCACGGACCACACAACCCTGAGGGTTAGGGTGGGGACCTGAGGGTTATAAATGCCAGCAGCACTCCACCCCATCTAGCAGAGAATCATCTAGCAGAGAGAGCAGAGGACGGCAGGAACTTTTCCTCTAAAACTGTCTAGTTGAGTCAGGTGTTCCAGCGTTCACCTTTAATCCCAGCACTTGTAAGGCAGAGGCAGGAGAGTCACTGCAAGTTTGAGGCCAGCCTGGTCTACACAGAGTCCCTACATCGTCAAAGTGCTATGGAAATTCTGTCTCAAATTCTAAACAAAACAAACCATGGCTGGCAGAAAAGTAACTCAAGTCAGGCTGGTGGAGGAAAAAGGAGATGAGACTTGAACCCTCAGTGGCCAGATGTTGAATCCCAGACTCCGGCTTGGCAGCTGTCAACAGCCTAAGAAGACTGTTTTTCCTTAAATAATCAGAAGGATCGTGCAAACTAGGAACACTGAGAACTAAGTTCTGCTGTGTGTGCTCAGTGCTCCAAAGCCAGAGAACCGCAGAACCGACGCCCCCAGTCAGGAGGAGCCTGTCTGGAGACTGAGGCTATACTCCTGTCTTCTTTCCTAAACAACAACTCAAGCGAACCCTACTCCTCGGCACACCTCATCAACACTGCTCATCCCCTTCTCTGGACATCAGATTTGCTTTTCTTCCTCTACCTGGAGACGACGGAGAGTGCAGAACCCTTTCAGGAACCGAGTATGCAAGTCGGTGAGGGTGAATGCTGGAGAGAGTTCATACAGGCTTCCTGCACTTCCACAACCAACTTAGAGACACCATTCCCTCTCCTGAGCTCTGTCCTGAGGAGCTGTCCAATGGACCACTCGTCCTTGAATGTCTACCTAGAGTTGTCCTCCCATCCAGTATCCTGGGCCTCCCTGCTCACAGCTTCAGCTCTAGGGACAATCACCACCGCATGGCTTCGCAGGGGACTCAGCTGCGCCTGCTCTGCTGTGACACACCCCCTCCCCTCCCTCTGCTGCTCATCTCTCCAGGCTTCTGATTCCCTGGACCATGGCTGTGGATAAAGTACAGGACACCCTGTCAAATCAGAATTTCAGATAAACAACGAAGAACTGAATGTTGTGTGTGTCTCAGGAGTTGCATCTTGTGTTTATTTGCTAAATCTGCAGCAAGAAGGCCAGACTCTCAGGCTTCTGCAGCTAATCTACCTAGCACGGGGGTGACATCAGTTCTGGCTATCCCATAAATGAAAACTGACCACAGCAACAGCAAAAACAGCTAAGGTTCTTCAACTACCAGCTACCTTGATAAAGAATTCATAGGCGATGGTTCAAACAAAGCTATCATGAACATGAACATGCTGTTGGCAATTCAAGACAGAATAAGGTTGGTTTAAGATTTTTATTTTTATTTATGTATATGCGTGTTTACCTGAGTATATATCACATGTATGCAGGTTGTCTGTGGAAGCCAGAAGAGGGTGTTGGATCCCTGGAGCAAGAATTACACATGGTTTGAGCCACCTGGTGTGGGTGCTAGGGACAGAACTGGGGTCCCCTGAGGAGTAGCAAATGTCCCTAACCACTGAGCCATCTCTCCAGGCCCAAAATATGGTTTTGTTTTTCCTTTTGAGGTAATATATTTTAAGGTCAGGGAGGCACTCTGAGACATATGTCCTATCAATGTCACTATTCTATGACCTTGGGATTTTTGTTTATTTGGGTTTGGGGGGGGTTATTTTATTTTGTTTGATTGGTTGGGTTTTGGTGTGGGTTTTGGTGCATGCATGCATCTGTTTGTGGCTATGTACACATAAGAGCAAGCACCGGCATAAGCAGAGGCGTTGGATTCCCATGGAGCTGGACTTATAATTGTTAGCCATCCGATATGGGGACTAGGAATTGAACTCAGCCTTGCATGGAGCCATCTCTCCAGCCCAGACCCTGAGTTTTACATGACTTCTCCATGCGTGATCTCTCCTAATTTACAAAATGATGATGACAATACCTCTTTCCTCCTGAAATCATGGGTAAAGGTTAAATGTATCTTCAGAGCTTGTCACAGTGTTGGCACACACTAAGTCCTCAGACAACGGTAGCCACTGTGGTGGCAGCAGTGGAGAGGACCTGTTCCTATGGAAACCAAGAGTAAGCTTCACTCTTTGGCTTGAGGAGGTCGGTATAGCTTTCAAAGAGTCAGGGGATGTCTCAGTTACTCTTCTGGTTGCTATGACCAGATACCTGACAAGAGGTGGTGTAAGGAGGGAAAGGTTTTGTCTTGTTTTGTTCTTTGTCTTATAGTTAGCAGTGCACAGTCATGCCAGCCGGAAGATACAAGGCAATTGGCCACATTGTCTCCACAGCCAGCGACCAGAGAGTAGACAGGAAGCTTAGCCAGGTTATAAAACCTTCTCGCCTCTCATATCGACCTGCTTTCTCCAAAGGAATTCCACTTCCGCAAGGCACAACCTTCCAAAAGAGCGCCACCAGCTGAGGACCAACTGTTCCAACAAGAGCCTGTAGGGGACAGTTCCCACTCAAAGCAGGACAGAAGGAAGAGAGCGCATTCTTCAGACACAGTGAGTGGGCTTCATTCTGCACAGACGAACTCTAAATCTTCATCATCAAAATTCAGATAAGACCTTCAGTTCTCACAGGTTTGGTTTGGTTTTGTAATCCTGAATAAAGCAATTTACAGGACTAAAGACACAAGCTGAAATTTCAGTGGTTGAACTGAAAGACAAACATAAAGAATAAAACGGACACACCAAGAATATTCTGGCATTTGTTACCTGCCATGGCATATTATTTTCAAGTCTACCACAAGATGTGTTCACAAAGGATCCGTCTACCCATTGAATAAAATTTTGGTATTAAAACCTTGAGGATCCTCTCCAAGTTCCTCCCACTTCCTTCTCTCCCCCCTGGAGGATGAGGGCACAGAATAGGGGGGCGCAGTCTTCAGGGGTTTGTGCTACATCTGGGCTTCCGCTGGGGTTTCTGCTCCGAGCTAGGACTGTGGGAATGAAACCAGAGAGGGTGCCAGATGGCAGGGTGTGGGAAGTCCCAGGCTGGAAAGGGATGGCCAAGATAAACAAGCGACTGGAGGTCTGAAAAATGAATGGATAAACATCCAGACCAAAGTCAACAGTGCCAGAGAAGCCAACCCAGGCTCCGCAGCCGGGGAGGTTTTGACACAGGAGTTCAACCCAAGTACTTGAAAGGACTTGTAAGGCAGCTCCGTGGGGGGGTGGGGGGGTGGGGTAGGGGGGTGCGCAGCTCTTGTAACACTGCAGGTTTTGCCATTAGCGCTTTCTGTAAGACTTCCGATTAAAATTCCACAAACAATTGCAGATGGGTTTGATTTGAAGGAGTCATTCTAATTGTATGCATGGGAGTAGCATGGTGTTTACATTGTTTTAAAACCCGCTTGTATTTTGGAGCTATGTATGGGACACTCAGAGAGGGAAATGGTACTGATGGAAAGGAGGGGGCTAGGGCTGAGTCCTAAGTGCACAAGTATCTGAGTTTAAAGAACATTGTTCTTGTTTCGTTAAAACACTGATTTTATTTTCAGTCAAATATATGTATGTGGGATGTGGTGGTGGCTGGAGTTACTTTCCAGCCTGGTCCGGCAGCTGATTAGCCCCAAATAAACACACAAAGACTCGTATTAATTTATAAACTGTTGGGCGATGGCTAGGACTTCTTACTGGCTAGCTCTCAATTATTAACCCATAACTACTAATCTACGTATTTCTGCATGGCCTTATCTTAGCAGAGAACGCCTATCTTCCCAGTCTCTGCATGGCATCTCTCGCGTGGCTTCTCTCTCTCTCCCTTCCTCTTCCTCTCGAAGCCTATACGGCCTGCCTGGCTACAGACCAATCAGTGTTAAATTCATCAACCAACTAATAAGAGAAACATATATACAGAAGAACATCTCCCAGGAGGCGTGTGTGTGTGTGTGTGTGTGTGTGTGTGTGTGTGTTGTCAGATCCTCTGGACCTAGAGTTATAGCTATTTCTGAGTCTTCTGATGTGCATGCTGGGAACCAGGCCCAGATCCTCTGATGTGAGCAGCAGGCATACCTAATCATTCTGATTCATCTCTCAGCTCCTAGAATGGGGTCTACATAGATAACACTAACAGCCATTATAGTGACCATGTTCTGTGGATGATTAGTAATAACTCACAATATACCTATTCCCAGCAAGCTATTCTTTACCAATGTTAGAAACATGTGCCTGAAATTCCGAAGTGTGGCAGGCTGAAGAGGCATGTGGATCTCTAAGAATTTGAGGACAGTCAGGTCTACATAGCAAGCTCCAGACCAACATAGACTATATAGTGAGACGCTGTCTCAAAAAAAAAAAAAAAAAATTAAGGGAAGAAAGACGTCTCTCTGAAATACTCAAGGCCTCACATGTGGGTTCCTGCAAAATCAAGAAACAAGTTAAATACTTCCTGATTCCAAGAGGAAGAACGAGGCACAGTTACAATCTGAACAAAACAAAACCACAATTCAACAGCGTAAACAGTTCAGAACGTGATGTGTGTGACACACTCACAGTCCTCGGTCTGGGCACCTGCCCTCCACGGCACACACACCTTGTCTCAGGCTCTGCTGGCTCCACGGTCTGGATGACTGCCGCGGTCGTGAGTGGTCATCTCATAATACCAGCATCTCCAAATCGCTTGGGTCTTCTGCTGCGACCAATGGCCTCTCCTGAGCTCTCTCCGGGGACTCTGACCTTACCACATGGTGCCAAGCCTCACCTTTTCTCCGTGATCCTTTCAATCCTGGACCTTCTACTGCCCCTTCACCGACGGCCTCTCCTCGCCTTTGTTCGGGGACTCCAGCCCTACCACACAGTGCCAAGCTTCAGCCTCTCTATGACCCCTTCCTGCCTTCCAAACCAGCACCACCAAACCAGCTGTCCACACAAAGTACAGCCTTAGCCCCTTTCGGACCACAGCTTCTGAGTGCTGACCTGGAAGAAAATTCCCCACAGATTCTGTAGTGAGTCTCTCTGTCCTGCCACCAGCTCCCAAAAAATGACATGGAGACTTATTAATTGTGCAAGTTTGGCCTATAGCTTAGGTTTGTTTTTGTTCCTAACTAGCTCTTATTATCTTAATCTACATTCTACCACATGTTCTTTTCTTTTTCTTTTTTTCCCTTTCTTTCATTCTGTACCTCCAACTTGTTCTGTCTCCTGGCATCTCCTCTGCACGCCTAGATTCACCTCTTCTCTCTCCCTGGAAGTCCTGCCTCGCTTCTGGCTGTGCAGCTTTTTTTATTACAGCAATCACAGCAAATACATCTTCACACAGTATACAACAAGATTCTGTCTCAATGATACTGGTCTCTTCTTAATCAAGGATGGATTCTTCACCACCACCACTCCACCCCAATCAGTATTGATTGTCCCAGTAGAGCAAAAGTTTCCCTTTACTGATCCTTAATTCAAAATATCAACAGCTCCATAGAGCATTTAAGGAACTCTTAAAAATTCCCTCTGAAACTCCCCAAGCCAGGCCTCTACTGTGTGCACCGCTGCCAGCATTCTTCAGTTCCACAGCCCCTTTAAGCTCTGGAAATTCAATGTATTTCCCAGTCCAGAGTTTCAAAGCTCTTCCACAATCCTCCTTAAAGCATGGCCGGGTCTGTCACAGCAATATCCCACTCCTGGCACCAATTTCTGTCCTACGGTTTCTGTTGCTGTGATTAAAAAAAAACAAAAACAAAAACACCATGACCATAAGCAACCTAAGAGAAGAGAGTGCATTTCTCTTATACTTTCACATCAAAGTCCATTATCCAGACATGCCAGGGCAAGAACACAAGCAGGGCAGGAGCCTGGAGGCAGGAACGACAGCAGAGACCATGAAGGATGCTGCTTACTGGCCTGTTCCTCGTGCCTTGTTCAGCCTGGTTTCTTATACCATCCAGGACCAACCATCCAGAGGTGACACCGTCCACCGTGGGATGGGCCCAACCCCACCAATATCCTTCAAGAAAATGTGCCACAGGCTGGGCATTGCGGCACACTCCTTTAATCTCAGCTCTTGGAAGGCACAGGCGGGTAGATCCTATGAGTTTGAGGCCAGCCAGGTCTCCATAGTGAATTCTAATCTGGCCAAGGCTACACTGTGAGTCTGTGCCTCACCACAGGCTTTCTCATGAGCCAGTCTGGTGGGGGCACTTTCTCAAATGTGGTCTCCTCTTCCGAAGTGACTCTAGCTTGTGTCGAGTTGACATAACCCTAGCGTACAAGGGACTGCACAGCAGGCTTGCACAGAGAAGGCCTTTTTACCCACGGAGCCATCTCACCAAGGCCTTAGGTTTTTTTTTTTTTTTTTTTTTTTTTTTTGTGTTTGTGTGTGTGTGTGTGTTTGGTTGGTTGTTTTTGTTTTTCGAGACAGGGTTTTTCTGTGTAGCCTTGGCTGTCCTAGAACTCACTGTGTAGACCAGGCTGGCCTCAAAGTCAGAGAGATTCACCTGCCTCTGATTCTCAAGTGCTGGGATTAAGGGCAAGTGTCCTCACCACCCAGCTCATTTTTTAAGGCATGAAAGATACTAGCCCCAGGTCTGCAAAGAACACCGAGACAGAAAACAAGCAAAGTGGAACTACCTGGAGCCAAGCAGTAACCTCTTCCTCAGCTGAGTATTCCATGACAAGGTATCCGTGTTTTCCTGTAAACTCAAGCAGTATGTGTGTAATACAGTTGGCAGGGTATTCTCGATTCTCTGTTAACTGGATTGTGAGAACTGATCTCACTAAACAATGGGTTCGGGAGTAGATGTGGCTCTGAAAGCTGTTTCAGCAAAGCAGTTAGTACTGGTTTGCTGGTGACCCCTCTGCAGGTCAGCGTGATATGGACTCCCAGAACAGAGCAGTGAAGAGCCGAGCCACGCACACTGTCCCAGAAGTCCCTGCTGGCTTTCTTCACAGACATCAAGTCATTTCCTCCCAGCCTTCTGGGAAGATTGGGGTTTTCTTGTTTATTTGGCTTGTCTCTTCAATGCCTGATAAATCTGAATTAAAGTCACTCTATGATGTGCATAAAGTGTTTAGAAATCCATGTTTAAACTAGAGTAAGTGATTCGGCTTTGAAAGTAATACATAATCATCATTTCCTGACCCACAAAAGACCCTAAATCCTGTGTAACCAAAGTCAGTATTTATATAACAACAACAACAACAACCACCAAGCCTTTTTTGTTGTTTGCTCTCGCTGGGTCTGGGTAGAAACTCCTGACCATCCCTCTGCAGCAGGCCTGGGACTGTCACCACCACATAACCTCTGTTAGGTTGCACACACACTTAGCACATGTCATGTCACATTGCTGTTAATGTCATGAAGAGCTGAACGATGCTGCTCGGAGCAGGAAGACAGGGAGCAGGCCTGGATGCTCTGCTTTCTGGAACCAAATCAATTATCCCCTAATCAGACTGTTTCCGGAACTCGGCTGACTGAGGCTCAGAATGAAAAGGCAGAATTGCTATTTCTCCCCCAGATCTTGTTTGCATTAGCAGACACAGCCTGCTTGACCCCTGGTGTGTCCAGGGAGGGGACGGTTCTGTGTGACTTGACTGTCACTAAGCTGAGGCTCCTTTCTCCTTCTCTTTCAGGAAAAGCTCACGTGAGTCTTAAAACTTAGCCATCACACTCAGTCTGGAAGGGTACGCCGGGGAAGCTATCCGTGTTTCTCCAAGAGTAGTTCCTGGTGCAACAGAACCCCCTCTCTGCCTTTAATCCTAGCACTTGGGAGGCAGAAGCAGCCTGGTCTACAAAGTGAGTTCCAGGACAGCCAGGGCTGCACAGAGAAACCCTGTCTTGGGAAGAAAAAAAGAAAAGAAAAAAAAAAAAGGAAGAGAGAGAGAGAGAGATAGAGAGAAACGCAGGCTCGGAAAGGCAGACAGAGAGGCCATGGAGTCACAGACAGCCCAGGCTTTGACATAGTCCCTGTCAAGTCCTGGTTCTGTCAGTTATTATCTGTACATCTGGACACATTGCTTAATCACTGAGAGCCGCAGTGGAAACTGAAGATGATATAACTGTGAAGATAATAACCATACCTACTTTATAACCTTTGTAAACACATGTCTAGGGCATTGTGCCAACAGGAGTATCATTCAATAGCCCTATTGATGTCAACAGGACTTCTTACAGAATTGGACCACATGCATGTGTAAGAATTGCTTCAGTAGGCCTTTTCATTTTGGAATGATTTTAATCTACAGAAAAGTGACAAAGGTCATTTGGAGTTCCCATATGCCCCTTTTTAAATGTTAATAACTTAACATTACCATGATTCATCTGTCATAACAAAAAGCCAATCTTCGGACATTATTATTGACCAAATTCATTTTATTCAGGATACAACCTAAAGTATCATGTTTCTAAAATAATTTTCAACAATCAGCATCATTAATCACTATGTCTCCCTGCTGTCAAGACCCTAACATACCTTTCAGAAATACTTGCAAGTTCTTGAGAATCAGCTACTCTCTTAAGGATGGAGAGATGGCTCAGCAGTTAAGATTACTTGATCCCTTACAGAGGACTCAGGTTCGGTTCCCAGTACCCACACACCTTTAAGTCCAGTTCCAAGGACTCTTCTGCCCTCTTCTGACTTCCATATGCCATGAAAACAAAAAAATTAGCTGAAGAAAAAAAATGTGTTGGTCTCTTAATTGGCAGAACAAATCCTTTTTGCATGGTCAATGGAACAGATACTGGCCAGAATCTGCTTGAATTATCACAGTATTAATTTCTTCAGATTTGGGCCAGCAAAAATGGCTCAGCAGGTAAAAGCAGCTGCTGCCTCTCCTGAGTGCTATCCCAACTCCCACAAGTTGTCCTCTGACAGCTGCACACACAAGTACAAATATGTGTAATAGTGGTGTTTGGATGATAAATGTTCTCCCATAGGCTTACAGATTCCATTACTTGGTCTCCAGTTGGTGGTGGTGTTTGGGAAGGCTATGGAGCCTTGCTGGAGGAAGTGTGTCACCTAGGTTAGGCTTTGAAACCTCACCCTCTCTTCTTCCCTCCCTCTTCCTACCTTGCTCCTTCCCTCCTTCCTCCTCCCTCCCTGTCTCTCCCCTCCTCTCCCCTTCCCGTTCCTTCCACCATGTCATACCCTCCCCACCATGAAGATTCTGTCCCTCTGGAACCATGAACTAAAATCAAGCTCCCCTTCTTTAAGTTGTGTTTGATCATCGGTGTTGTTATCACAGCCACAGAAAAATGACTAACATAGTTAAAAAAAAAAAGAAAGTAATGAAGTCCAACTTTTCGAAGCCTCCCAAAAGGTAACACGGTGTCTGGCATGCAGTAGGTGCTCACAAAGTGTGCATTGCTCAGCTGATAATAAAAGTGCATTTGTGTCTCCTGCGGGCTTGACCTGCTTACAGCAGTAGAGGTTCCCAAGGACTGGGCCTCGTTTTGAATGATCTCTTCTTGGAGCTTAACCATGCTTCTGCACATAGAGCCTGTTTGTGTAAGACTAGACAGAACCTGAGCAAATAAGATTGACCATTTGGTGAAGCACATTTCACTGCTATCTTTCATGCACCAAGGCTGCTCATCCCTCGGAGGGACATTGATTCTGATGTTGAAAATAAATGTTTTACTTTCATCTCAAGAGGAAAAGAAATATTCACATGCACAAATTCAATTTCTGGGAAGCTGCAGTAGTTGCTGTTTTTAATAAAAAGTATTAACCACAGATGATGAGGGTCATCATGCATGGCCATGGTGCCTACAAGAAAGAGATGGTAAGGGTCAGGCTTACCATGAGATCCCTGGAGTGACCACGCAGGTCTGTAGCCACCCAGCTGGGGCCTTGGGGTTATGTTTTCACAACACGCATATGGCAAGAGTCTGTGTACCTTCACCCCTGTTGAATCAGCATTGCAGCTGAGTAGTTTAGGTAACCATTTATTCTACTTAAAGCACATATCAGGCAATAGTCATAAACTGTCTATGACACCACTGCTCCTGGAAGCCCTACCCATGGACTACATATTTACCTGGAAGCTTTTTAGACCTGAAGAATTTTGGGGGGGGGGGAATTGTAGCTCAGTTGGGAGAATGCTCTCCTAGAGTGTATGAAGTCCCGGGTTCAATCCCCAGCACCACATAAAACTAGATGTGGTGATGTCTACCTATAATCCCAGCTTTTGGTCCGTGGGAGCAGGAGGATCCGAAGCTGAAGATCATCCTTGGCTATGTAACAAACTGGAGTCCAGCTTGGGATCCATGAGACTGTCTCGAAAATACACAAAAAGTAGAAAGTAAAGAAATCTTTGGTCTCCTATCAGTCATCCTAAGCACAGGGCAGACTGCTGAGCCCATGTTCATAAGGTCTAACTCCTCTGCCATGCTTTTTGTTGGGACTGCCAGCCTGCAAATAATGACACAGAGACTCTCTTGTTATTAATTATGAAAGATCGGCATTAGCTTAGACTTGTTCTCAACTAGCTCTTATAACTTAAATTAACCCATCTATATTAATCTACATCCTGCCACGTGGGTCTATTACCTCTACTCTGAACCATATGGCTGACCTCTTCGGTGTCTTCCTGATGTCTGCATACTACCCATCCTGTTTCCTGAGCATCTGCTGGCAACCTGGCTGTCATTCTTCCCAGAGCTCGCTATTGGCTGTTAAGCTTTTTGTTAAACCAATCACAACACAGTGTACAAATACCCCATGCCTCCAGTGGTCGCCAGGGGTACTGCAATGTTTCTGATAACCATCGCTGAAAACCAAAACCGTACCTCAGCGGCAGAGGGTCCAGAAGAGCAGAGAGCATCAGGCCTATGACACAGGCTTAAATAAGTCGCTTGAAAAAGCATAAGCAAACACTTGCACAGCACGTAAGGAAGTTAGAGAACTTTTCCAGAACACAATCAATCCCTATGGCCGTGAATTCCCGCAGAAATGTCTGGTTACGAAGGAAATGAAATGGGAACTTGAACATAGGAGAGTTCTTTTAAGAAGTTGAAATTAGTTGTACACTCAAAACTGCTGAGAGAGTTCTGAGCGCACAGAGGAGTCCAGCTGCTCCAGGTACCACGCCTGAAACGCGGCTATGCCGCGTCGTACACATGCATCTGAAGCAAAAGCCACCTCTTCAGTGTTTGTTTAGTTACCGACTGGCCAAGAATTCCAAACTTTCAGGCTCCTCTTGTTAAACCGAGAGCTACTTTATTATTACTATCAATTATTATTATTATTATTATTATTATTATTATTATTATTATCTTACTTTTTGATGAACTTTTGACCCCAATTGTTTGTTCAGTGCTCAGTTATTTAGTGGAAGGCCATTTACAACTGACTAAAAACACACATGTGTGCACATACACTCATATATTACATTTCCAAGCCAATTGAATTACACAAGGAACCAATTTGGAAAGTTATTGAATTAAAACCCTAGAAGAGAGAGATGGGTTTTATAGTTAATGGTTGGCATGACAACTTGCCATGCTGGAGAGAGAGAGGGGAACCTGACAAGCTCAAGGCCAGGGTTCTGCCTCCAAATCTTGTTGCCAAGGTAATGCAGCATAGGCCGGAATCCACTGAAAGGAATACTCTGACATCTCATGCCAGCAGGAGCTATCTGATTAAAAGAGAGCTATAGCAAGAAAAAGAAACAGTATTTTTGCAAAACCCAGAGGAGAATGCAAAGGCTGGATATTGAAAAAATGATCAGCAGGAAATCTGAAAGGGAAGCAGCCAGTGGGTGCCAAGAAGTAAATAATGGGGTTGTTTTATGGGCTAGGGGTTGGTGGTGTGTGAAGGCCCTCAGGCAGGAATTCCAGCCTGCCAGGCCATTTTGCATGTGAAATGATACTGCCCTAATTTGCCTTCCTGGCTCAGGTTCAGCAAAACAGTATCTTGTGAGCTATAGCCATTGTCCCACCCCCATCCATCCACAGCAGACTTTACTTTGACAGATTTTCTCCAATAATACATTAAGGAAAATGGGTTCTAAGGGACTTCATAGGTTACATGTATTTTAAGATGAAAAGGGAATCCACAAGAATTTCAACCCAGAGGCCACCTAAATGTCACTGCCTGAGAGCCACTAGTGTGGCCTTTTTGGATGTTTGTCTTATCCCTGCCTCAGTGATCTGTGGCCAATTCACAGGATACTAACGGGGTCTAATGGGATCCTCATTTTCCTAGTTTCAAGTGCTAGTTTATCTTGGATTTGTTCATGATGAAACTATGGTCCTTGAAGGTTCTTTAAGGTCCTTGAAGGCTCTAAGAATGGAGAAGAGCAAGTTCTCAAGTACATGGTCATCTTTCCCTCAGGGATCTGACCCAGGGTCTGCAGGAGAAACTCCCCCTTACACTTCCAGGGACTTAGTGGCAATAATCAGTAAACAGTAAACAGTGGACAGAAAGATAAAAAGGAAATAATTCAGAATCCCAAACCAGCAGTTCCAATCAATGCCCTCAACTATTCAGTCACATTATTATTTCATAGACAAATAAGGAGGGGGAGCCACAACATTTACCATGGCCTATACAAGTAATTTATAGTATATAAACTATAATGGGAAGGACATTACCCTTGTAATTACAGCATTTCCTTGCTATCAGTAAGGGATGCCCTCTGGGTAGCAAAGTCTGTAGGTGTTCAAGCCTTGTGTATACATTGTATAATATTTGCAAACCAGCTACACACATCTTCCATTTACTTTAAATCATCTTTGGATTACCTATTATATCTAATACAATATAAGGAGCTATAATACAATATATATAGTTAACTATACTGTATTTTTAAAGGAATGATAACAAGAAAAGAAGTTTATATGTATTCAATACAGAAACCAATTTGTTTGCTTCATAATTTTTTTCTGACTATATCAACAAAATTTCAACTCTTGCCTCTGCAAATGATTTGCTAAATGAAATTTGGCCAAGTTATTTAACATGTTTGTGATTCTTAAGAGGTTTTTTTTTTTTTTTTTTTTTTGGTGAGTGGGTTTTGTTTGGCTTTGAAGACACACAGTTTCAATATGTTGCACAGGCTGCTAAACCAACTTCTCTGCCTCAGCCTCCTGAACAATGGGTGACCATCAGCACTCATCCCAATGCCCAGCTGATTTTCTACATCTTCTAAACAGACAAGTGATGCCAGCTTTCATCCAAACCTGGCACTTCTCTTCCTAGAATGTACAGCCAAAGCATGGAGGGAACTTCAAACAGATCCAGAGCCTCTGGCCTAACCCTAATCTCTACCCAGCCAGGGTGTGCTTTTCAAAAGCTGTACATGTGATTCTGGTTTGCAGTTTTGTTTAGGTATCACCAGAGATTAAAGTGGCTTATAAAGATGATCTGGCTTATATATGTGAGTTGTCATGGGCTCATTAGTCAATCAAAATGGGGTAAAGTTAACTCCAGCTTATATATTTTTTCAGTTTTATCTTAGCATGTAAACAGAAGGAAGATATTTGCAATGTAGGAAAGCTGGCATGTATAAAGTGGTTGTATCTCCCTCCGCCACTTCAAGTCTTTAGAGATGCCTAAGCTTTGAGTGAAAAGCTCTTTGAAGTGACTTTCTTTGTTCATGGTTTGTGATATTCCCTTCAGCCTTTATTGATCCAGACACAATGATAATAATATTTATCTAATGCTTACTGGTGCTTACTGTAAGTGCTCACTGAGTTTAGCTCGTTTGATCTTACTTCCTCAAATACAAGCCCTGCACAGAGATTCCAGGAGCTGGCTAAGACCCCAGGACAAGACTGGAGGAGAACTTTAAACCTAAGTTCTTGAACCCACTCTTAATCACTGTGCTACCCAGCTTCTTGGTGGATCAGATGTTTCCAATTTATAGACTGACATTTTCTTGCCCTTAGATTGTTTCTTCTATCTGTGATGTATTTGCACACAGTCAGAGGCCAGAGTTAGATGCTAAGGTCTTCCTCAATCTTTTTTTTTTTTTTTTTTTTTTTTTGGTCTTACTTTCTGAGACAGGATTTCTCACTACACCTGGGCCTTACTGGCCTGTAAGTCCCCAGGGTCCTATCTCCACCTCCCCATGTTAGGGTTTCAGATGCCTGATGCTGCATCTGGTTTTTGCCTGCCTTCCTGCCTGCCTTCCTTCCTTCCTTCCTTCCTTCCTTCCTTCCTTTCTCCTTCCTTCCTTCCTTTCTCCTTCCTTCCTTCTCCCTTCCTTTCTTTCTCCTTGCTTCCTTCCTCCTCCCTTCCTTCCTTTCTTCTTCCTTCCTTCCTTTTTTAAAGATAGGGTTTCACTGCAGCTCTAGCTGGCCTAGAACTTGCTATGTGGACTAGGTTGGTCTTGAACTCACAGACATCCTTCTTCTCTGCTTCCAGAGTGGCGGTACTACCGTACACCACTGCACCTGGCTTTTTGGTGTTTTTTTTTTATTATTATTTCTATTTTTGACACTACAATTACATCATTTCTCCCTTCCTTTTCCTCCCTTCAATCCAAACCCTTGGCATCTTTCAAACTCATGTCCTCTCTTTTCATTAATTGTTGTTATATACACATGCACACATGTGTACGTGTGTGTGTTTTCCTATATATTCCTAACTATATACATACAACCTGCTCTGACTACCTAACATGAGCTGAATAAGGACAATACCAATACACATGCTAGCATGGATGGGGGACAAGCTCATGAGGCCTCAGCTACACAAAGAACTAGGAAATAGGTTACCCAATACCAAACAGTCATCTCAGAAAACATATACACACACCTGGCTTTTTACATGTACTGGGGATCTGAACTTGAGTCTGCATGTGTACATGGCTAACACTTCTCTAAGTCATCTCCCTAGCCTAGGTCATCACTTTTTAAAGTGTGTCCCCAAGGTGCAGGGTTCAAAGACCTCACTCCTGGTCCATTCCTACTATAACCTCACACTTCAAGTGGGCACTGGGGACAGACATGTAGACATACACTCCTGGGGTGACCCTAGAGCCCCAGAAGTTTAAAAACCATTGGCTTGGATCACTGTCCATAGGTCACTAACATTAGCAACAAGGAAGAACACATTTAGGGCTGTGGGAACCAAAGTTGTTTGCCAGGATCCATCCTCAGATTCTGCCTGGGGCAGAGAATCGGTCCAGATGTTCTTAGACGGGCTGTACAAAGTACAGGCTCTAGCCAGAAGGTCTGTTGTCTTGCACAAAGATGGCATGACTTTTCAGGGTCCAGACCCCATTGCCAGACTCAAGGGAAATGCTCAAGATTACAAGAGGAAGGGTTAGTACTTGCTTGGAATTTGAAGTTGTCCTTTTGGCTATCCAAATACCACAGAGGCTCTGTGTCCCTGTCCCAGAAGGGCAGAGGCGGAGCGGGCTGTTTGGAATGCAGTTGCCACCCCCTTTCCTTTGGGGCCTCAGTATTGAGCTGATCTGGCAAACTGAGAGATCACCGGGTGTCTGTTTCAGATGGGAGATGAAAAGGAGGCCAAGAAGGTAACCTGGAAGGGTTATGTTTTCATGAGTTTGAAAAGTTTTACTGAGGTGCAATTTTATATATAAAGTATAAAATTCCTTCATTTAAAAAAGTAGTTTATTTGCTTTTTTTCTATGTATATGAACATTTTGCTTGCATGCATGTCTGGGCATCACATGTATTCCAGTGTCTAGTGAGGCCATAAGAGGGTATTGAATCCCATGGGGACTAGAGCTATGGGTGATTGTGAGCTGGGTGCTGAGAATCACACCATCTCTCTAACCCCTCTGTGAGCTCTCAAAGGCAGATTTACTTAGCTCCATGCTAATTTTGTGAGTTTTGAGTATTATACACGGTCAGGCACTGGACATCAGGTAAGATATAGAACATCTATGGGTTCTAGCTTCCTATACAGCCAGTCCCAGTCCCTTTGAACCCGAGTCCTTGGCTGGTGAAGATCTGGCATCTGCATTGCAGAATTTCACATATACAGATCTCATCCTTTGTAGCTTGTTGTTGTCTATAACAAGAGTTCATGTCTTTTTACTACCAACTAGTGTCTACTGCATAGAGGGACCATAATTTTTTTTAAATGGATTCATTGATAGGCATCCGTGCTATTTCCAACTTGGGTAAGACACTGGAGTTCCAACAAGCAAGCATTTATTAAGCCGGCCTACCAGGAGACCCTAGAAAATGAGACACTTTATGTTTACAGCTTCTTATAAAATTCACTCTCGAAGTTCAAACTAACACTCACTGAAAGAAGACGGACCTGGGCCAGTGTGATGCTTTCAGTGGGAAAGGACATCGGTGGCCAAGCCTGAAGACCTAAGTCCAGTCCCCAGGACCCACATGACAGGAGAGAATCCGCTCCTGCAAGCTTGTCCTCTGGCCCACACAGGTACACATTAAATAAAGGAATATTATAAATTTTTTTTTTTAAAAATGAATCACGTGTAGATCTAAAACTAAGTGTGAAGAAGAGAAGGCTACTGGGTGGCGTTGGAACAGGGTGAGAAAAAGTGCTCTTTGCCCTTTGAGTCTTAAAGTGATACTGAGGTGTTGGGACACATGGGGGCGCTCTAACCAGCCAGCACTAAGTCCCCGCCCCGCCCCGCCCCGCCACACCCCCACTCTTTCACACGTTATTTTTCAGTTTGTTGGAATGCCTTAAAACCCCTGATGGATTCTCACTCTTACCCTTGGTCTTGTTGGCCACTCCTGGATATCAGAAAACAGTTTGGCATCAAGTGAATCTGTTTTTTACTGTGGGGTGGGGGTGGGGAGGATGGACGGAGGCTAGGGGTGCTGTTGGACCCAACCACCATTTAATGGAGGCTCCAGACAGTTTCCCTGCTTAAACTCACATGGAAAGGTTTCCAAAGCATCTCATAAATCACAAAGAGAACTGGGATTGTCCCTAAAGTTTCTTTTTCGTTACTGTAGTTTCCAGGCCTTCCCGGAACGTCTTCAGAAATAATTGCTGGGTGATGTTTTGGAAAGCCTGGTAAGCGAGGCAATGCTGGTGGGTCAGCACCTTGGCTAATAGTGCGTCTCAGGCCCCTCGAAGCAGCCACAGGGATCCTAACAGAGAAAGGCTAAGCAGGCTGGAGCGCTTAGGGCTACTGGCTTTTGGCTTCTGAGTGGCTGTTCAAAGCAAATAACAAAAAGAGAAGAAAAATGTTCTGGATACATTTAAATTTTTTTTTTGAAAATCAATGACTCATTTGTTACAGAGTAACAAAGTACAAAATAAAAGGCACTTCATAAAAATTGCATGCAAACACTGTGGTGGAACTCTGAGTGAACTTTGTGTTGAGGGTATGTGATTTCGGAGCAAGGCCTGGAAGGGTGAGGGTGAGGGGGTCCCAGTCTTTGGAAAGACATTTGATCCGTGGCATGCAAGGGTGTCTCTGCAAGCCTGCCACTAACAGAATGAATTGTTCACAGGTCCAATCTAAAATATGACTAATTGTTTTGAGCAGAAAATTATCTCTGGCTGTTGTATGCAAATTATGCAATACCACCGCCTGAAAATTAGGAGAAAGATGATGAAGAGCTGCCAAGGACGGGGCGTGGCCATCAGATGACTTTTTAGGCCATTTTACCCCTATCTCCTGTGCTGGGATCTACCCACAAGGGACCACCCTAACGTGTTCTTTCCAAACCATTACACAAGAACTGGGAGGGACCTTCACACAATCCCTCTCTCCACCACACCCTTCAAATGCATTTTTCCAATTGAGCCCTGTTCATTCCTTGTACTCAAATCACACTGACTGATAAATGCTGTGTTAAAAGCATAGACCAGAAGTAGGAACGTAGCGCGGTGGTAGAACATTTGTCTAGCACTGAATTCGATTTGCAGGATGATTAAAAAAATAATTAATTAAATATAATGCATCGTTGCCGATTTTGTGTTTACAAGTAAGTTAGCCTCTGTGTCTCGGTTTCCCCCTCACTATAAACTGTTGATGAAAGTACCTTGGTTAAATTATTATCTATAGTTCAGATATTATAATTGACTGGTGGATATTATCTGTCTAAATGTTGATGATAACATAAAAATAGTACCATAGTAGTACTTACCTGTAGTTGGTGAGATTAAATAAATTAATACATACAAAACAATAAAACCCAGAATCTGGAACATGATAAACCCTCAATACAGACTAACTTTTTTTAATCTATGTGTACATGCTTATGTATGGTGTATGTGCATGGCATATATATGCATTGACATACGTATTGTGTAAGCCTGTGCACGGAGGCCCCAGGAAAACATCAGGGAACCCCTTTATACTCTCCACCCTCTCCCTTTGGTATAGTTTCTCACCATAGGTGTACACCTGGCTTTTTATTTGGGCTCTGGGGATTTGAACTCACCTCCACATGCTTGTACAGCAGGCAGTTTTACCACCATCTTCCCACCCAACTGACAGTTTTAGTATTATTAGCATTAGTGTAATAATCAGCATTATTATTATTAATTTGCATTTTATCCTTCTCATTATAGTTTGTCCTTCCTATGGTGAGACTCAGAGCCTTCCTAGCTGACCAAGCCCTTAGCCTCTTCTATCTGCATCTCTCTTAAAGATTACTCTACCTGCCCACCAAGATTCACAAAATGTATGCAATCAACGCTAACACTGTCCTATTGCCATTAGAGTTGTGGGGACAGCAGGGACAGCAGTCACTTTAGCTAGCTGTCACTTTGCATACATTTCCCTTAACGGAGACACATGCTCTATTGCATTATAAATATCTGCATTAGTCATCCATCCAGGGCAGAAACCAGAAGTCATGAGTGTGCTCTGTCCTTTTACATTCATCTGCTTGCAAATGACAGGCAGAAGGAGCAAATGTGGACAGAAAGGTGTTCTGTCTGCACAGAGGAAATGCTGCTTAGAATCATTCAAATTATGTTACCAGCAAGCAGTAACGTCAAGGCACAAGCTGACAATTATAGCTCCGTTTGGCAAGAGAAATGTAGCAGAGAGAAAGGAAACCCAAAGAGACAAAGATCCCAGTTTTTCAAAATCGATTCAAGTCCTGCAAAGGGTCAATGCACCGAAGTGACATGCTTCAAAAGCAGATGTGTCGACATTTCTTTGGATAATGAAGGGAAGTATCTTATAGACAATTCGGAAAAACAGATCAATTGTATAGGCACACACGCGCGTGTGTGCGTGCGTGTGTGCATGTGTGTGGTATCAGGGATTGAGCCCAGGGACTTGTGCATGCTAAACCAGTGCTCTGCTGTTGAGATCTAGCCTTAAACCTCTTTTTACATTTCATTTGGAGACAGCGTGTCACTAATTTACCCAGGCAGGCCCAGAACTTGCAAACCTCCTGCCTAAACCCGGTGAACACTGAGGATTGAAGGCCAGCGCCACCAGGCATCACAAACAAGTTTTCTTAATTTGGGGGCATACTATTAAAGACTGCGGAACCTGTATCTAATTGTGTTTGTAGTCTACATCGACCCCTTGCCCTTCCTAAACTTCAGTTTTCCTGCGTGCCAAAAGCGGGTTCGATGTTATCCCCTTGCGTTTTGTTGTTACTATAAAATAAGATGAATCAGTTACACCATCAGGTGGGACAACTGGAAATGGGTGAGGAGATGAGAGGTGACGGAGAAAACAGTGACAGAGTAAGAATAAATGGAGAGAGATGACCTGGGCCAATGACAGAAAGGTGTTCGAACAGAGAGTGGAACCAGTTCATCCTTCCATGTTAAGTCCAAGCCAAGCAGTGGGGAGGCCTGGTGGCCATGACCCTTGCTCACGCGTTTGCCTGTGGTACCTTTAATCTCATTTCCTTACTCTCCACTGGCTCCGATTAGGTGAACTTGCTTGATAGCCAAGTTTCAGAGAAAATGAATACTAAAGAAAAAGGGGCCAAAATAACCACAGAACAGTAATCCACATATGAAAACCATGTTGTGACTCAAGTCAGCCTTCTGAGACTGAAGAGGTTAAACGGCCTCCTCAGCCGCACAGCTAGGGAGGCACCAAGCCAAGCCCGGACTCTGAAGGCGACTTAGGGTCCTCCCTGGTACGTCGGGCTAGGAGTGCAGATACAGGGACCATGCTATTTATTTCCTATCTGATGTTCAGAACAAAAATGAAAGGAGAGCTCTCCTGGAAGAATCTCTTCAAATCCCGCTCACAATAGGCCTTACACTTTAAAAATGGGTCATTCTCCATCACCATGGTGATTCTTCCAAGTTCTCTCGGAATCATCAGCTGTTTCCTAATGAGGACACTCCCCACAACTTGCAACTCCACCAAACAGATAAATATTTCCCTGTAGAAAATGCTTAGTTCCTCTTGTGGCTTAGGCAGCCCTTGTTCCCCTCCCCCACCGCTCAGGGAGCCCTCCTGAGGCCTGCCCCTGCATTTGATTTGGGTGTCACACAGTCCTTTAAGCCCCTGGTGGCAAGGGGTACTTCCTGGGGATTGTGTGTGTTATGTATGGAGAATCAGCTGCCATCTTGCCTGTCTTTCTAACTGAACATAGTGTCGCAATTGAGAAGGCCTGGGAGAGTATGGTGCCACCTCAAAATGTTAAAAAACAGAGCAAAGCAAAGAAACTACCCTGTGATTTAGCAATTCCACGTCTGCAGATTCCCCAAGTGGGTTGAAAACAGAGTTTTGAAGAACTATTTGACTAGGCATACTCACAGCAGCATTATTTGTTACACCCAAGACATTGAGGAAACCTGATACTGTGTAACAAAATGTAGCAGATAAGTCCTGGAAAGATGGCTCAGCTCGGTGTTAAGGACACTTGCAGAGACCCTGACAGGTTTCCAGCACCATGTATCCAGCACCAGAAGCACTGGTTCCAGGGGGTCTGACGCCATCTTCTGGCCTCTGCAGGCAATAATCATGAGGGAGTACAGGCAAACACTGATACATATCAAACAAACAAACAAAATATTTAATGGAAAACATAGAGAGATAAAGATATATAGGATGTGGAGCCCCATAGCAGCCAGGATCTGTGTTAACGTCCATGGCCCATGTTGCCACCAAAGACCACACAGAAACCCAGGGACTGGGCTGAAACTTGTGGCCTTGTTGGTGTCTGAGGGCTGCGTGACAGCAGGAGCCACAGTGGTCTGGTTGGCCTGTGCTGCCACCCCAGGCCATGGTGTGGGTCATCTAGGCCTAGGCTGCTGCCAAGGGTCATGTCTGGATCTGCGGCCCTACAGCAGCCAGGGGCTGTATTGATGTCCGTGGCTGCCATTGCAATGGAGGGCCATACGGATCCCCAGGCTCTGGGCTGCCACCTGGTATCTGAGAGCCATGCTGCCGCAGGGCCTGTGCTGTTACGGGATGCCATGGTGATGTCTGGACCAGAGCTGCAGCTGAGGGCCTCTCGGTCAGCAGCAGGGGTCTTTGTTGATGTCTGAGGCTTCTGTTATCATTGGAGGCCATGGGGATGCCCAAGGTCTGGGGCCATATTAGTGTCTGAGGACCACGCTGCCACTGGGGCTCTGCCGAACTGAGTTGCCTGCCTTGCCACCTGGAGCAGTGGCGGTGTTCAGACCCAGCTGCTGCCAATGACCATGTCTGGGTGTGTGGTCCTACCCCAGCTGAGGTCTGTGTTGAAGTCCAAGGCCCCTGTTGCCACCAAAGGTCACACAGAAGCCTGGGCTTAGGACCACATCCTATGGCCTTGATGGTCCAGGGGCTGTGCTGCTACCAGAGCCATCCTGATCGGAGTGGCCTGTGCTTCCACCTAGAGCCAGGATGTTGTCCCTGCCTGAGCTAGCAGGGTCTGGGTGGCATCCACGGTCCTGCTGCAGCTGGTGTCTGTGGCCTGTGTCACCTCAGGGGGCCATAAAAACCAAGTGTGATGAAATCAGAGGGCCATGCTGAGCCAGCCATGCTCTTCGCTGGGTCTGAACCTCACTGGACACTGTAGCAAGAAAGCTAGTCCTGACCCCACAGGAGAGTCCTGTCCCACCCCCTCCGGAGAGATGGCTCCACCCCTCACCACAGGTGAGAGAGAATCAACCCTGACCATATGGGTGTAGGGTTACCAGCTCTGGCTCTGCCCCCTTGCCTGAGGCAGACAGCCCCAGTGGTCTGGACTGACCAGCTCAGATACCGCCCAGGCCCATAGCCAGACCTTGGGTTGGCCCACCCTAACATGACCCCATCTAGGACCTGCTGGAGCTCATGAAGGGACCAGTCTTGTGCGCATGCCTGCAGGATCTCCGTGACTCGGGGTGGCCACAGGATATCCGAGAGGAGTTTTGGTGAGGATCCAGTGATGACGGTGTACCAGCAACCAGAGGCCTTGAACCAGACCAACGATCATTTGATTGGTTCAATGCAATGAACATTTGCTAGTAAAGCTGATTGGAAAGTAGAGTGTACGATGTGATCACCAAAGCTCCCCGTGCCACCAGGATGAAAGAAGACTATTGGAGAGGCGGGAAAGATGGAGGAGAGAAGAGGGTTTAGTTTTTGTTGGTTTGTTTTGTTTTGGGGGATGTGCTGCAGGGGTAGGGGAAGATATGGGGACCAAGTGGTGAGTGGAATTAGGGTGTGTGATGTGAAATTCCTAAAGAATCAATAAAGAAAATGTGTTAAATTGTGTGTGTGTGTGTGTGTGTGTGTGTGTGTGTACGTGCGTGTATGTATGAATATACAGCCTTCAATACAGTTGTTCCAGTTTCTGCTGAGACCATATTGATCTCCCATCAGATAAGGATAGCTACTGTAGGTAGGAGCTGAAGAGATGGTTTAGGTTTTAACACTAGCTGTTTTTCTCAAGGACCCAGGTTTGATTTTTTTGTTTGTCTGTTTGTTTGTTTTGTTTTGTTTTTTGAGACAGGGTTTTTCTGTATTGCTTTGGAGTCTGTCCTGGAACTCACTCTGTAGACCAGGCTGGCCTCAAACTCACAAAGATCCTCCTGCCTCTGCCTCCCCAGTGCTGGGATTGAAGGCATAAGCCACCAACGCCCGCCAGGTTCAGTTCTAACAACCATCTATAACTCCAGTCCTAGGAGATCTAACATATGGTCCACAGACATCACATGCAGGTAAAACACCCATGTATAACATAAAGGGAAAAATGAAAAGGTAACTGTTTAAGTTCTTTAAATATTACAAGAGTTCCTGTGTATAAGTTATGGGTTTAACCAAGACCCAGAAATTAGTCTATTGAATTTACAATTTTTTTATTGTCTCCAAAATGAGCCAACTAGAACTCTTGATGTTAAAGATCTTGCTTAGGACATAGTTCCCAAAATAATTTTTATGCCTAGAATATTTTTATGAGATTCCTGTACAGAAATTCTAAACCTAGTTTTAGATTGTAACCTTTTGGGAACAGAGATGTTGCAAACATAATTAATTAAGAGGAGGTCATATTATAACAGTTGATCTCCAATTCAGTATGACTCATGTCCTTATAAAAAGAGATATTTAGATATAACTACATAGGAAAGCTGTCATGTGACATGAAGTCAGAGATCTACCAAACAAGAACAACAAAGATTTACCTACAGACTCCCAGGAGCCATCAGGGAAGAACAGAACAAACTCTTCCCAGAAGCTAGATAAAAAACCAGGTCTGCGAAATCTTAATCTTAGAATTGAAGTCTTCAGATTCACGAGACCAGTACATTCAAGTCAGACACAGTAACAAGACTTTCATTCACACACCACTATTCAGGCTTTTCTTGATTCTCTTGCCTTCCACCCTACCTTGTGTAAGTGTGTGTGTGGTGGGATACAAGATCTCAAGAAACCAAGAATAAGACCTTGAACTTCTGACCCTCCTGCCTCCTAAGTGCTGAGGTTACAGGCACGATGCCTCAATGCCTGGCTCTTGCTCTCCCTCACCCCTCCCCATTTCCCTGCCCCTCAAGGCTCTCATCTTATGTGTCATGACGTATGATGATAAGCCTGGACTTTATGTAATTAAATCAGTATGTTTGCTTTGCTACGAAGTAACAAACGTCTGTTGTTTAAAAGTGTATTTTGGTGAGGGCTGTGGAGATGCCTGGGTGAGAAAATACTTCTGTGCAAGCACTGGGACCCCAGTTCTGATCCAGCACCTATGCACAAAGCTGCTCCTTGTGGAGTTCATCTGTAGGCCAGCCTTCATGAACAGAGACAGAAGCATTGGCGGGGGGGGGGGGGGGGGGCTCTCTAGTCAGTGGGTCTAGCCGATCAGTGAGACCCAGCCTTGAAAAGCTGGGGGAAAGAAAGCAGGCTTATCCCTGACACCTCCACACTATCATGCACAGGCATATGCAACTGTATACACACATGTGCACATGCAAATACACGTAAAACTAACAGTCTATTGATACAATTAATAAAGTAAATAGTCAAAAGAAAGAATTCTCTCTTCCCCTCTGAATCAGAGGCACCTCCCCAGGGCTGAGCTGTTAAAGGTGGAATCTAGTCTTCCAGACCTGTTGTTGTTGTCTGACACAAGATAGATAGCCTTTGTACCTAAGGATGACCTTAAACTTCTGATTCTTGTCTCCCATATTCTGGGGTTACAGGTGTGTACCGCCATACCTGGCTTATTCAGACCTGGCTATCAAATGTAGGACTTTAAACATGCTAATTTAGTACACTCTGCTAATTTGTTTTCTTTGTTTGACTTTTGTTCTGTTTTGGAGCTGGTAGCCCACTCCCTAGCCAAGGCTGACGTAGAACTGGTCTAGGCTAGCTTTGAACTTGTGATCCTCTGTGTCAGCCTCCCTGTCTTAGTCACTTTTCTATTGCTGTGAAGAGACACCAGGCCAATGCAAACTTAGGAAAGAAAGGGAGCATGGGACAGGCATAGCGCTGGGGCAGTGCATGAGACTCCCATTTGATCCACAAGCACAAGGAGAGAGGGAGGGGGACGGAGGGAGGAGGGCAGGGAGAGAGGGGGCAGGGAGGAGGGGAGGGAGGGAGGGGGAAGGAGAGGGAGAGAGGGGGCAGGGAGGAGGGGAGGGAGGGAGGAGGGCAGGGAGGAAGGGGGAAGGAGAGGGAGAGAGGGGGCAGGGAGGAGGGGAGGGAGGGAGGAGGGCAGGGAGGAAGGGGGAGAGCACACCTGGCCTGTGCTGGTGTGAAGAATGACCCCATGTATAAATGCTTAGCCGCCAGAGAACAGCATTATTTGAAAGGATTAGAAGGGTTTAGGAAAAGTGGCCTTGTTGGAGGAAGTGTGAAAGCCCATGCCAAGCCCAGAGTCTCTCTCTCAGCCTACAGACCAGGATGTAGCTCTCAGCTACTGCTCCAGTACCTGCTTACACGCCAGCCACCATACTTCAAACCACCCGTACTCCCAAAGTCGTAGCACATAGGCTTGAGCGAGTATGTACAACTCTCCAGAAGATTTGGTGCTGAGATAGCCTGGATATAATTTGCATATGGTTTTAAGTGCTAAATATAACTTTAGAAAATATTGTTCTGTGCCTTGCTTTTCTCCAATTCACAATATATCCTGAACATCTTTCTGTATTAGGAAGCTGTATTACCTTTTTCTTTGCCAATCTTTTTTCTTTTATTTAACCAGTTTATAAGGAACATTCACACAGATTTCAGTTTACTGCTATGGCAATCAGCACCAAAATTCATATGCTTACATTTGTATTTCTGAGCATCAATTTGAATGTATCTATAGGATAAAAACTCCTAGAACTGCCAGGTGGTGGTGGCTCACACCTTTAATCCCAGCACTTGGGAGGAAGAAGGCAGGCATATCTCAGTGAATTCAAGGCCAACCTGATCAACAAAGCAAGTTTCTAGGACAGCCCGAACTGTTACATAGAGAAACCCTGTCTCGAAAAGCAAAGCAAAGCAAAACAAAACAAACAAAAAACTCTAGGATTATCAGGTCATGCATTTAAAAAATTATTTTTCTTGTTTTTATGTAAGTGGTATTTTACTTACCTGTATGTGGGGGGGGGAGGGAGGTGTCAGATCTCCTGCAACTGGAGTTACAGAACAGTGTGAACTGTCATGTGGGTGCCGGGTCCTCTGGAAGAGCAGGCGGCACTCCTAACCACTGAGTCCTAACCACTGAGCCATCTCTTCAGACCTAAAACTGTGTGTTACACTTTCTCATATATTTTCCACGAATGGACAAGGATGTTGGCATGTAGCCAATAAGAATTTTAGTGCCACTGTATTCTGACAATTACTATTTGTGTTGGGCCTTTAATCCCAGCGCTCAGGAGGCAGAAGCAGGCAGATTTCGGATTTTGGAGCCAGCCTGGTATACAGAGTGAGTTCCAGGCCAACAAGGGCTACATAGTAAAACTCATTAGTGAGACCTATCTCAGTGTGTGTGTGTGTGTGTGTGTGTGAGTGAGAGAGAGAGTCTGTGTGTGAGTGTGTCTGTGTGTGTGTGTGTGTGAGAGAGACTGTGTGTGAGTGTGTGAGAGAGTGTGTGTGTGTGTGAGTGTGTCTGTGTGTGTGAGTGTGTGTGTGTCTGTGTGTGTGTGTCTGTGTGTGAGTGTGTCTGTGTGTGTGAGTGTGTGTGTCTGTGTGTCTGTGTGTGAGTGTGTGTGTGTGTGTGTGTGTGTGAGAGAGAGAGTGTGTCTGTGTGTGAGTGTGTGCGTGGTGACAATCTCAGTTTTCTCTGCTTTAAAATGGATATAATTCAGTCTGTCTCAGTGTAGTTTTGTTCACATACACTCACCCCCTTTCTTTCTCGTTCATTTCCAGACCGCTAACATCTCTTTTAGTTTTGTAAAGATTTGGCAAAGACACCATTCTATGTCAACAAATACTTACGGGGCTCTAATCTGCAGGATTTAATAATGGCTGGAGGGACTCTGTTTTCTGAACTGGACAGGAGAGGGTTCTCCAGATTCTGGCCTAAGGTCATCCCAAGGAAGTGATGGTCTGGAAAAGAGCTGCCTGGTGGTCCAGCAGCATTGGAACGATGGAGAGGGGATTCAGTGCATGGCACTTCTGCCTTGCGCCTTGAGGATGGGAGAGACTGGAGCAGAGAGCCAAAGCATTTGGCAGGAAATGAAGTTCTGCGCTTGCCCTTGAATCTTCACACGCACCTGGCATTCTCCTCCAGAACACATCAATTGCTTCCAGATAAATGGCATCTTCCTCCCCTCTCCCAGGGGAACACGGACATGCCAACAAGATGTGCCACTCTTATCGCCCGGCTCTCCTTTCCTTTGGAGCAGTTTCAGAGATGTTAATGCTTGCATCTGAGAAATGAGATTAAGCTTGATCCCAGCCACTCGGCTTCTGCTTGCCTGGGGGGTGACACATATTCTTCCTACTTCCTCTTCCCACTTTCTGCTAAAACTCTTCCCAACCCCTCTTGTCGTCTCCATCCTAGTTTTGTGTTACTTTTAGCTACTCTAATTTTATATTGAAACTCTACTGCTCAAGAAACGCTTAGGAAAAAGTAACTGCCGAACCTTTCTAATGGTGTTTAAGGCCACTAAGGCCCCAGGGGAGAGCTTCACTCATCCATGTTGTCCTGGCCTCTTGGCCTGTCTCATCCTCACCGCCTATGACGATAGATCCCCGGAGGTCCGTAACTTGTTTCGTCTGATTCTTGAAAAGTGCTCAAAATAATGTGACGGTCAACTAATGCAGCCCAGAGTCCGTGCATTCACAGAGCTTTTGTTTTTGAACGGAGACCTAGGCGGGCATATGTTTTGGATTGCTCCTCTGCTTTGTCCACCTCCTGTCTACCCAGCCCTGCTTGGACTCTGGGTTAGGGCCTTATGCTCTTTCACACAGGTGACTTCTCTAGCTCCTCACATGAGTCTCTCCTTCCTCTCCACACTCCGTAAAGCTGTGGGGTGGGTTTTTCTAAACTAGACATGCCTCTTGCCAGACTTAGATGGCAACAATCCCCAACTACATACAACTCATGCTGTTTGCTGAGACAACTGAGAGAGGATGGCTACCAAAAATGAGTAAATCAATTAAAAACGGAGAGCACGCATTTCGAATAAAACACAGAGCCCAGGAAAAGCAGTCTATGGTGAAGCACAGTAGCTGTTCTTGCCGAGAACCTGGGTTCAGTTCTCAGCACCCACCTGTCAGCTCACCGCCCTCTGCAACTCCAGTTCTAGGGGATCCGAAACCCTCTTCTGACCTCTAAAGACACTAGGCACACACGTGGCGCACTTTCACACATACAGGCAAAGCACTAATTCTAAAAATAAATAATCTTGTTTGGAAGTGAACCATCTTGATTTCTAATCCCAGAAACTATTTTTAAAGGTCCCTTTTAAACACGTGTTATTGGTTGTATTATGTAGTGTGTTCCTTTTTGTGTCTAGTTTCTTCGTTCAACCTTAGGGTTGAGATTCACCCATGTTTCTGAATGTAGCAAGTGTCTATTCATTTCCATCTCTGGATGACATTTCATTGTATCAATCCAGCACTGCTGGTCTCTTCATTCTTCCAGGGTGAAGATTTAGCTTGTGTTTACTTTCAAATTTGGTGAATAGGGCTGTTATGAACATCCACCTGCATGTAACACATACACAAATTTTATTCCATTTTAATGGGGATGCCTAAAATAATAGATGCTGTGGCACAAGAGTCTTAATTGATACTTTCCAAAATAAAAGGTAAGATTTAAGGTCTAGCTCTGACTGAATTTCTCTATTAATCCAATTCCTTGGTATAGCAGTAGGTCTAACAATAAATATGTATTTCAAAATAATAATGTGCATAAGTGAAATTTCAACCAACCTGCAACTTGCTGTGAAAGCATTTTGATTTCTATTAGTTATGAAGTCATATACACTGGGACACTTTTATGATATATTGAATACAATCATAATTGATGGAAATGTTACATTTTAATTTCAGAGTTTTGTTTTCTTGCTTTATTTGCTTTGTTGTGGTTTTGGTTTTGGTTTTGGTTGTCAGCATGTAGCCAAGACTGGCCTCAAGTGCACAACAACCCTCCTTTAGTTTCCTGAGAGCTAGGGTTACAAAGTACTAGAAGCATTTTTTTTTCTTTCTTTCTTTTCTTTTTCTTCCTTTTTTTTTTTTTTTTTTTTTTTTTTTTTTTTTTTTGAGACAGCGTCTTGCAATCTAACACAGGCTGGCCTCAACTCATCATTCTCCTGCTGTAGCCTTCAAAGTGCTGGGATTATAGGCATAGAGAATACTAGAAAATAACGATGTTCCTCTTCCTTCAAGTTCAAGACATTCATTTATTCTATCACATTAAACATTTAACTTCCTTAAAAGTAGGGAGTACAGTCTAAACAACTTGTCTTAGTTATTTTTATGTTTCTGTGATAAAACATCTTGACCAGGGCAGCTCATGAAAGAAAAACTGTTTGATTTAGCTTATGGGTTCAGAGGGTTGTCATCCACGATACTGCAGTGAAGGGGCAGCTGAAAGTTCACATCAAGAGGACAGGGATGGGGTGGGGGGAGCCACAGGGATCTTTTGAAACCTCAAAGCCCTCCCTCAGTGACACACCTCATCCTACAAGGTGGGGCATGCCTCCTAATGCTTCCCAATTGTTCTACCAGCTAGGGACCACGTCTTCAAATCTATGAGCCTATGGGGGCCATCCTTATTCAAGCCACCACAGTAATCAAATTCAGAATCTGGCATAAAATTTGGCATAAAATCCCCAGCTCACTCTGTGCAACAATTCATATGTGTTTGCTCAACAACTCTGTGTTTTTGTGTGAGTGTGTGTGCATGCGTGTGTCTATTCCTGTATATGCAGGTGCACATGTCCATGTATATGTACACATATGGAGAGGCCAGTACAGTCTCCTTTAGTGTTGTTCCTTACGTACCACCAGCTTTTCCTCACTTACCTCAAGCTTGTCAGGTAGGCTGGCCCTGAACCCCAGGGTCCTCCCTGTCTGGATCTCTGTAGCTCTGAGACTACAAGCCTGCTCCGCACAGTGTCTGGGCATTGAACTTAGGTCCTCATGCTTACAAAGCAAGTACTTTAGTGACTGAACCTTAGCCACTAAACAAATATTTTTGAATAATAAACTTGTAAGTGACAATAGCCAACTTTTATTGAGGTTGTTGTATGTGCCACGTACTATGCTAAGACAGTTTAAATATTTTGCTTTTTTATTTATTGGTTATTCAGTGCTTGCTTGCTTGTTTGTTTATCTGTTTTTTTTTGTGACAAGATTTCTCTTTGTAGTTCTGGCTGTCCTGGAACTCTCTATGTAGGCCAAGCAGACCTTGAACTCACAAAGTTCTCTTGTCTCTGCCTCCCAAGAGCTGGGATTAAAGGCAAGTGACTTTTTTGTTTGTTTTCCTTTTATTTTAGAAACTATCTCCCCATATAGCTCTGGCTGGCCTTAGACTCACCGACATCTGCCTTCTTCTACCTCACAAGTGCTAGGATTAAAGGTATTTGCTACCACACACACCTACTCTAAATAGCTAATAGTAATGTCTTAAATCTTCTTTACAAATTATTGGTTACTGTCAGCAGTTTATTGATGAGCAGTCAGACACTTGGGTAGGTTATGTAACTTGTCAAGATCTCATAGGCAGTAAATATTTGTCTGGGAATTCAAACAGACACATTTTGATCCCTAAAACTTTAGCTGACTGCTAATTTCTATACCTTATTGCTGACAGTCAAATGAAGGAAGATTAATGTACATGTGAAGGAACAAATGGGTGAATTTCACAAGAAAACTGTATTCACCAACTAAAAGAAGAAATTTAAAGAAACCATTGGCTGGACTTAGAGACAGTGTGGTCACTAAAGGACATTTATTTCCTCGTGTCAGGCAGTTTCCCCTCTGAAAAGAAGTCACACCCAGGTACTCATTGCCACTGCTTTTTAATCAAGTGAACAGGCACACGTTGGAAGACATGTGTCCACAGGGCCAGGCTGAAACGGGTAAACTCCTGGGCCACCGAGTAACCAGGATTTAGCCTCGAGAGCATACAGGCTATTTGTGGGAAATTATCTGATGCCCAAGTCTTCCCTTCTTCAAGGACAACACTCCTATGAGTCATATTCCAGTCATGACATTTTGTTTTATTCAAGATCCAAAGGAAGAGGTGAAAAGGTAAAAAGAAGCCTCCAGGGACTCAGGGATTCCAGATAAACCTCTTGTCCAGAGGGCTTGGATAGTGGGTTGTTTTTATAGAGGGCTAAACCAGACTGCCTTTCAGATCTGAGATTCTTCTTATTCAAAAAAAAAAAAAAAAAAAAAAAAAAGAAAGAAAGAAAAAAGGATTATCTGTTATTTTTAAAAAAGGTTTTCTCAGGACAGGAAGATGGCTCCGAGGGTTGGGGTGCTCAGTGGTTGGGGTGCTCAGTGGTTGGGGTGCTCAGTGGTTGGGGTGCTCAGTGGTTGGGGTGCTCAGTGGTTAGGGGTGCTCAGTGGTTGGGGTGCTCAGTGGTTGGGGTGCTCAGTGGTTGGGGTGCTCAGTGGTTAGGGGTGCTCAGTGGTTGGGGTGCTCAGTGGTTGGGGTGCTCAGTGGTTAGGGGTGATCAGTGGTTGGGGTGCTCAGTGGTAGGGGTGCTCAGTGGTTGGGGTGCTCAGTGGTTGGGGTGCTCAGTGGTTGGGGTGCTCAGTGGTTAGGGGTGCTCAGTGGTTGGGGTGCTCAGTGGTTGGGGTGCTCAGTGGTTAGGGGTGCTCAGTGGTTGGGGTGCTCAGTGGTTGGGGTGCTCAGTGGTTAGGGGTGCTCAGTGGTTGGGGTGCTCAGTGGTTGGGGGTGCTCAGTGGTTGGGGTGCTCAGTGGTTAGGGGTGCTCAGTGGTTAGGGGTGCTCAGTGGTTGGGGGCGCTCAGTGGTAAGGGTCCTGAGCCTGTAGGGGTACTTGCCTTTGCCAAGCCTGGCAAATTCAAATTCAGGACGATCCCAGGAGCCCACGTCATAGAAAGAGAGAACTAACCCCCACACGTTATTCTCTGACCGCTACTGACATTGCAGCACATACGTGTCCCCTCAACTAACTCAGTGTGGAGAAAATGAAAGGTATTGTCCAAGGAAAGTCTCCTAATATTTAGGAAAAGATAACCAAATATTTAATCATATTTCTGAAGTTAGCTATTCTTATCTTACTATTTAAAAAATTACACAAATATGTGTAAAAGTATATATATATATATATATATATATATATATATATATTAAATTAAATTAATTAAAGTGGGAGGTGAGGCAGGCATGGCGGTGCTTTCCTTTAATCCCAGCACTCTGGTGGTAGAGGCAGGTGAATTTCTGTGAGTTTGAGGCTGGCCTGGTCTACAGAGTGAGTTCCAAGACAGCCAGGACTAGATAAAGAGAGACCCTGTCTCAAAAAACCCTCAAAATAACAAGAAAAGGAGTAAAATCACTGCCACCACCTAGATTCTGTCCTCAGAATTAACTAATGTTAATGTTTAACAGTTTCCAAAGATCTTTCAAATATGCGTACCCTACCCTTGTATCCATTTGTACACGTAAGTACATCCAAGTGAACACAGTTAGATAAGCAAACACAGCAGCTTCCTCTACCATTTTCTTTTTTCTTGGCAGCATACGCGGACATTGCACACCAGCTTCACTACTAGTATATAGAAATCTACTTTGGGGGTTCAGTGTTTGGGGCCATGCTTCATTTTATGCCTTTATTTTGTTCTTAGAAATCACAAAATAACAGCCTTGAGACTGTCTTTCCAAATGCTCTTGCTGGGGTTTCTGTCACAGAGTTCCTTTTCCATGGATTTACTGGGTCAGAAAGCCCTGTGTTTTGATGGTCAATGGTTATGGACAAATTCCAGAGCAGCCATTTTGAAGTTTTTATCCTGAGGACATTTTCCATGAAGTTTCAGTTTACTAAGACCTATACTACAGGGTTATCTCTCTCCCAACCTCACAAAATCCCTCACCAGAATATTTGATGTCTTTTTCCTTCAAGGGATATTTTAGCTTCTACCCAACATTCCTTTATTTCAGAGGGATATTATTTATTTGCAGCAAAAATTTAAAAACCTCTTATGTCCAGACCTCTTATGTTATGTCCCCCAGTAAGAGATGAAATGCCACCAGGTAGTGGTGGCACATGCCTTTAATCACAACACTTGGGATGCAGAGGCAGGCCGATATCTGTAAATTTGAGAGCCACCTGTTCTACAAAGTGAGTTCCAGGACAGACATGGCCACACAGAGAAACCCTGCCTTGAAAAACCAACAAACAAACACAAAGAGACGAAATATCATCTTAACTATATGCAGTTTGTCCTTGGTCAGTATTATACACGCATATAACTTCACTAAGTTCAAGTCCAAGTTTCCATCAGACTGTTTTCAATTGTGCAAGCAAAAATAACATTGGATTGGAAAGGACAGGAAACACTAGGGAATATATAGGAAGTGATTATTTGTTTAAGACTGGTGCAAAGGAAAGGTTGAAAAAAAAAATTGCAGAAGAAACCACTGGAACAAGAACCTGAAACCACTCATGTGCTGGCACGTATCTTTTTGTTGTTGTTGTTTCTATTTATTTGTTTTTCAAGACATTGTTTCTCTGCAGCTTTGGAGCCTGTCCTGGAACTTTCTCTGTAGAACAGGCCGGCCTCAAACTCACAGAGATCTGTTTCTGCCTCCCAAGTGCTGGGATTAAAGGTGAGTGTCCTGAGGTGGTGCATATCTTTAGTCCCAGCAGTTTCGAAGCAGAGGCAGGAGGATCTCTGTGAGTTGGAAGCTAGCCTGGTCTAGAGAGTGAGTTCCAGGACAGCCAGAGCTACACTGTGAGACCACGTCTCAAAAACCAAACCAAAACAAAACAAAACAAAGGAGTTAAAAACCATCCTATAAACATCAAGCTTCATAAACATTGATTTTGTGGTATGCTACAAAAAAGAATCTTCATAATTTTATCAAGCATTCTTTATGTCGAGACATTTTTATAGAAATTATTTCCAACCCTCCCAATAAACTTTGTACATGGCTTACAATAAGGCCATAGTTTACAATATCTCCATTGGACAGACACGGAAACTGAGGCTCAGAAATCTCATGCAGTTCACTCAAGGTTTTGCAGCCACTGCTCAAGTTGGCTCGAGTCACTCTTCTGCACAGTAAGTCTTGCCACCCAAGTAATTGACTCCGCCCATCATGCAAATGGATATGCTGAGTTTGGCTCTCTGAGATAAGCGTTCTTTCCTGGGAAAGTGGTTAATAGGTCACCTGTCAAAGGACATTGTAAACGAGGTGCTAAGGATGTGGCTCACTCCTTAGAGTACTTGCCTCGCATCCTGGGGGTGGGGGGCTGGGTTCTATTCCCAGCACGTCATAAAACTAGATTAGATATGGTGGTGCAAGTAATCCTGAGTTTAGAAGGGTCCAGAAGGATCAGAAGTTCAAGGTCATCCTCAGCTAACATGAGATCTGGTTTTCATGAGATCTTATCTCAGGAAAAAAAGTCAAGAACAAACTGTCAAAAAAAAAAATGGAAAAAGTAAAGAATATTAAAGATGCTGGGTCATTAAACTTCCAAACCCTCTTCCATTTTCTGCAGAAAGAGACCACAGAATCATGAAGGGATTTGCTCATGCCCAGAACTTTAGAGACTCTCCTAATCACACAGCCACTAGCAGACCTGAGCTTCCAAATTTGCAGACACATATTTAACACGCACGTGTACAACCACACATATATTCGCACATAACTATGAAAAGCCAACTCCCTTCATTAATTGAGTGTGACTTTGGCTAACCGGTGCTCCACCCCTTTCTTCAGCTCTGGTCTCTTACAGAAACAAAGGTGCAAGGAAAGGTCTAGGCAAGACCATCAGTGTCTCCCTTTCTTTTCAATGCTCTGAATTCCTAGTCCATTACAACAGTAACAAAAATCCTGATAGACTTAAAGCTGCACTGTAGAAAAAAAGGAGAGCTGGAGTATTCCCAGAAAATGCAACAGCCAAACCCAACCCAGGTGTATCCTGTCGGAATTCTGGTGGTCTCGGAGTCAGTCCCACTGCCCCGGAAAAAGAGAGAAGACCAAAAAGGTTTTTAAGGAACCCTGACCCCTGGAGTGGGAAGTGAGGGGGGCTGAGGGGAGGGAGGGTGGAGGGGTAGTTTAGGCCTTTAATCTCAGCACTCAGAAGGCAGAGGTGGGCAGATCTCTCGGGTCTAGGCCAGCCTGATCTACATAGTGAGTTCCAGGACAGCCAGGACTACGGAGAGAGAACCTGTCTTAAAAAAAACCAACCAGCAAACAAAAACAAAAGATAGGCCAAAGAAACAAAAGGAAAGAAACCAGCACTGAGCTGCAGCGTGTTGTGCAGTGGGTAGACTTGAAGGCGGCTGGCTGAGACCCGTCCTGTGGCGGACGTGACCCTGTGTGTTAGAGAGGAGCTGCTCACTATCCGCCACTCACTTACTTCATCCCAGGTACTTGCCAGGCGAGAGGCCCAGCTGGACTCTGAGTTACCTCTCTGACAGAGAAATGAAACCACCTCTCGGGATAAAAAAGGAACCCACCTTTTAGAGAGAGAGAGAGGGAGAGAGAGAGAGAATGAACCTATTCCCCACCCCAAAATCTTTGTAACAAAAGACAAGCCAAATGTGAAAACTGAGGGCCTTGGCGTGTGTCTGGAGTCTGACTTAGATTAGATACTTAAATTCTTACTGTTGAATTTAATGTAAAACCTGGTGCGTACATGGTCGTAAAGGCTGCCGTTAAAGCTTTACCACTAAGTTAATGATTAACATCCAAGCCGCCTGAATCTCAGAAATTCTGTTTATTTTGACTACCTCCTTCAGGGAGAGTTGTGTGTGTGTGTGTGTGTGTGTGTGTGTGTGTGTGTGTGTGTGTGTGTGTGTGTTAATGTAGCTGTAAACAGAATGTGGAGCATGGGTAGATGGAAGGGCCAGGCAGGGTCTGACTCACCCAAGGGCCAAGCAGTGTTACAAGGTGGAAGGAAAGGAGTTGAATGAAAGATTCTGGAGCCACTGTGTTTCAGCAATTCAAAATCCAACATCTGCTATTCCCTGACTCTTTGATCTCAGGCGAATCACTCCATTGCACTGTTGCTAAGTGGGCATAGTAGGGTAATGCCTGATGGAGAGCTAAGGGTTAAATGAGTAATACAATAAAGAGATTGCAATAGTTCCCACCCTGGGTGAGTCCCCAGCAAAGGTTAGCAACATTACTCCTTGTTTCAATGGTAAGAATGACAACCTCCTACTGCATCTCAAACAAAACAACTGGACGTGCAGAATCCATCTAGTTTTGTATCTGGGTGTTGTTGTTATGTTTTGTTTTCACAAATAGCAACCGATCCTAAAAGTATAAAATAAAAAGTTCATTAGACTGGCTTTGACAGTTGATCTCTGTCAATGCTGTCTGCAATCTGCAAGTGATTAGCTTTCATTTTTATTACTCCTGTTAAACTATAACAGGCCTGTTATCTCTGCCTGGGTGTGGTTTACACTCAATGCTGCTGGCTGTGTTCAGCATCCTATTTCAGTTATCACAATGAGTGAGATGGAGAGAAACTTGCCTTGTTCTGTTGTTCATAGGACCTGAGTTACTAATTTCTTAGTGTCTTAGAGTTATAGGCCTTTAAAAATATGGGGAGGAGAAGGTCAGCAAAGGACTAGGCTTTAACCCAAATGATTAAAAGGACAGCATGTTCTTTTTTCTCTTGGGGGCCACAGAAGGAAATGAGAACTAAATTTGATGCTATGAGCTCTCATGTTCACAAATTGATGTCTTAGGTGTATGTGTCCTACTAATTATGCCCTGCTCTGGATAAGGTTCACCCTGAACGTTTAATCCAAAGGTAGAGATTCATTAGTTGAGACAGCTACATGAGTTGAGTTTCCAGGGAGGTACCTATCTTATGCATAAACACAGGGCGATTGTGAAATGGGATCCAAGGGTTACACCCTAGCCCTTCTCCTCCTCCCTTCTTTAGTGGTGGGACTGATGGCTGTCTCTAGAGCTGTCACTCTCTGCCTGATATCAGACATTTACACCTCAGTGAAACTTAACTCAAGGTGTCACAGTTCCCAGGAAGGACTTGTTAATTGTAGATTGCAAGATTTGTATCACCCAGGTCATAGTTTGTAGGACAGTGAGACTACTTTAACATGAGGCAGGCATTCCCTGCAGGAATAAGGCTAACAGCTTATCCTGGAGGAAAACTGAATAATCAGGCCTGGGAGAAGACAGGGAGCTCTTTGAAGTCTTATCTATTAAAACTCTCTGCAGGGGCCTCCCCTGAGCAGGGCTCTGGTGTTCTTGAGGCTTTGTGTCACTCTACTGTAGAGTCAGGAGCCAGGGAAGGAGAATCTGGTCGGTCCAGGTTAGGACCCATCCCTTTCACAGGAAAGGATGCCAGCACCATAGAGTAAAAAGGGGGTTCCTTGAAGGACCTTGGGGCATCCTTCCCAGAAAAGGAATGGATGCTGCACAAACAAAAATACATTTGCTGCCACCATCAAGAGAATTCCACAGACCCATATACACAAGGACATCTCGACTACTTCTAGCAGCTAGGCAGCCGATTTTCTTTATACCTTAGCCCCTTCTAAAAAAAACCCACTCTGGTCTCCCAGAGCCATCTATAAGTCAAATAAAACAGGAGAGATTTGGGGATTCCTTCATTGGTTTTCTCTCAAAAGCTTTTAATCAATATGTTATCATTTCACTGCAGTACAGAGTATCTTCGTGTATGTATGCATGTATGTATGTTACCCAGAGAGGCCTTGAACTCATGATTTTTCCTCCTCAGGGGCCTCCAGAGCTAGGGTAACAGGCATCAGATATTTTGGGATACCACTGAAATGTGATTTCTAATGTGAACATTTGTGTAAACAGTGACAGAGCTAAACCACTGCCTTAGCTTGCAATCCACAGTCAACTATCTGCAGTCCACAGTCTGCAGTCCACAGTCATCTGCAGTCCACAGTCGTCTGTCTGCAGTCCACAGTCATTTATCTGCAGTTCACAGTTGTCTGTCTGCAGTCCACAGTCGTCTGTCTGTGGTCCACAGTCATCTGTCTGTGGCCCACAGTCATCTGTCTGTGGCCCACGGTCATCTGTCTGTGGCCCACGGTCATCTATCTGCAGCCCAGAGTTGTCTATCTACAGTCCACAGACATCTGTCTGCAGTCCACAGTCATCTGTCTGCAGTCCACAGTCATCTGTCTGTAGCCCACAGTCATCTATCTGCAGCCCAGAGTCGTCTATCTACAGTCCACAGTCGTCTGTCTGCAATCCACAGCTGTCTGTCTGCAGTCCACAGCCGTCTATCTGCAGTCCACAGCCGTCTGTCTACAGTCCACAGCCGTCTGCGGTGCTGCTCCTCCAGTTTCCTGGGTGCAGCCCAGCCCACAGCAGCAGAGTTTGGTAGGGTTAGGTTAAGGTGAAGGCTGTTTTTATACATTAAGTAAGCTGGCCAGATTTCGACGTCACTTAGCTTTGAGAACTACTGAACCAGACTGAAAGGAATCCCCAAGTGTTTACTGGGTTCCTTTCAGGGATCTACAAAGAACACGACGGGGAACAAGATAAACTGGGCTCCTGCTCTGCTAAGACTTAAGGAGAGGAAACGACTTATGAGTAAATGTTACACAACAACAACATAATTATAGGATGGAGTCCGTTCATGGGTAGAGAGAAGATGGAATTCTCAAACCCAACAGAGTGTTCACTTTACTTGGCAAACTGTTGCTTCTCAAGTCTTCATTATCGCTGGTATTTGTATCACCATTTCCCCGGGGCTTTGGGCCGAAGGCCTGGGGGCTACATCTCGCCATCTTCTCCCTTCCTTTACTTACCCTGTAGACAGCGAGTCATGGGGACCTCTGCCCTCAGCAGCAATGCCAAAGCATCCTTAACCAAAGCTCTTAACCAAAGCTACCCCTACCAGACACCGGTGACGCTCCCAGTGTGATGTCTGTGGCTTCCTAACTGACTTCCCAGCCGCCTAGTCATATCTATGTAGGCTTTATTCTCTGTACGGCAGCAAGAATGAGATTTCAAGCAGAAACAAGACTCCTTGCTTGGCCTGAAGCCTTCTGAAAGTCAAACCAGCCCCTCCTGGGATCTTCCAAGCTTACATGATCCAGCCCCTGCCCAGCCCTCCAGCCTCCCTCCCCTCCCCTGCATCTCCAGCAAACCACGCTGATCCAGTTTTATGAACTTTGAACTTACCTGTCCATCCAGTTGCCTGACTCCCGACCACTGGGCCTGGTCTCATCCTAACAAAAGCAGCACCAGCCCCACCACACCCGCTATCCAGGAGTGAGGTTCATTTCCGCCACATCTTTATCTGTAGCCCTTCTCCCCACTGACTCCCACTCTGACGTCTTCTCTATGCAAGAAAAATGTTGCAAGCCAAGAGATAGATCTTTGTTTTGTTCACTGCTCTGTCCCTAGCACCAGAAGAGTAGCTGGCACGTTGCAGGAAGTCAACCAACACTGTTGCCTTGGGAAGTGAAGATAAGTGAGTAGATTCCTAGAAAGTATTAGAAGTGGGCAGCTCGGGCGGTCAGTTAAGGAAGACTCGGGATTATACGTTTAGTGCTGTGGGCATTTTGGCTGGATTAGGGCGGGGTTAAGGATTTATAAGCTCTAACTTGGTTTTTTACTAATTATACACTCCAGACAAACAGGTTCATTGCTGTCCTACTGACATGCCTCCTTTTCCCTCTTCTTCTGTCTCTCTCGAGGGAAGAGACCCGAGTCAAGCATTCCCCATGCATACATTCCTCAGCGTACTTCCGGAGAACCTGACCTGCAAAGTGTGCAGGCACCCCACGCCCTGCACCATCAAAAGGCCAGTGCCGAGTCAGCCATTTACATTTTAGTGAAAATTTAGGTCAAGACTCTCAGGCAAGACTTGTTCCAAAAGCAGTATCTCTTACTGCAGATTGCAGGGTTCGTATCCCCCCCCAAGTGTACTCTTCCCACTCAAAGACCTCCCCCTGTTTCCTCCAGCAGAATTACTCCCCTTTCCCTCCTCCCCCCCCCCCTCCACACACACTGGGGTTTGCCCTGAGCGCCTTGCACATGCAGGCCAAGTACTCTACCGATGAACTGCCTAGCCCTTTTCAGAAATTTTGTTTTCAGACGGGATCTCACCAAGTTGCCCAGGATAGCCTTGAAGTCACTCTGTACTTCAGGCTGGCCTTGAACTTGCCATCTTCTTGCCACAGCCTCTAGAGTAGCTGAGGTGACAGTCCTGAGCCACCACGCACAGCTCCTCACCCCTGGACTCCATTTATATATTCCATGACAGGTGTGTGTGTGTGTGTGTGTTGGGGGAGTCCTTGGCCTTCTCTGGGCCACAGTTTCTTCATGTGAATGAGAGGATTCATGATACAGGCTTAGCAGAATTGCCATCATGACTAAACATTCACCGAATTCCCATCACAGTGTTCAACACAGAATTATTTGTTACATGGTGGCCACAGCAGTTGTTATTTCTCATTAATAAGACTATGGCTGGATCATAATAACTATTAACATAGAAAATATTACCCATGACGTGACAGCACTGTATCACATGTTTATCATTTCCTAGAGGCTCTACATTTCTTATCTCATATGAGGTGATTTTGCAATCTAGTTACTTCATACATTTGTGTTTTATTTCCCAACTAGACAGGCTGTATATTTCAAAAAATATTCCTCTCGGTGCTAGATGAGTATATTGCTCATAATGAGGATTCAAGAACTATTTGTAATTATGTGTACTTCTGAGATTTAGAGACTTGGATTCAGGGCACAAGCTGATTTTGAAAACCAGATCCGTTTGTCTGCAAGTTTCGTTTCAAAGCATGAATTTGGTTATGGGGGATGCTGAGGAAGTGTGCTGCTACAAGCCCAGCCTTCCTCTCCTCCCAAACATGCACCCGGGCACCTACTATGTGTTAAGCAATGTTACAGGAGATTAGTATAATCTTCTGTAGCTAGGAAATTCAGGGGCCTGGACGTACAGCCGGGTGGGAAAGCATGTGCTCAGCATGTGTGAGGCCCTGGACACCATCCTCTGCACTCCCATCTCCAATACATAAACAAATGAAGAAGGAAATTATGGCATTAACTCATCAGTGTTTCTGGCATGTTTGTAAATGATACTTTTGTAGTTGCGTTCTCCCAAGAGAAGGGTGCATTTGTCAGAATCTAGAAGATACACAGAACACACAGTGTAATGAACAGTGAGGTTCTGGAGGCAGAAAATCTAGGTCTGGACCCCAGCTCTGCTAACTGTTTGCTTTGAGGCCCTGGGTGAGTTGCAGAAGTGACAAGGCCCTTACCTCAGTTTCTTCACCTGTAAATAAAAACACTAGTACCTACCCTTAATGCTTACTCGGAGCACGAAACTAAGCATACAAAGCATTCAGTACTGGCATGCTTTTATTTTGTTAGAGATGGAGAGTGAGCCTCAGGGCCTGATGCATGCTAAGTAGTTGCTCTATCAATATCCGCACCCTGGAATTGTCATGTTTTAAAAACTCAAAATATGGACTAGAGAGATGGCTCAGCCACTAAGAGCACTGGCTGCACTTCCAGAGAACCCAGGTTCAGTTCCCAGCTTCCACATGGCTGCTAACAACTGTCTTTAACTCCAGTTCCAAGAAGATCTGATACCCTCTTCTGGCTTCTGCAAGCACCAGGCATGCATATGTTTCACAGACATACATGCAGCCCAAACACCCATACACATAGCATAAACCTTAAGAAACTCAAAATATCAGTTCTCTTTCCATTACTAGCTTATGTTTACTCTACAGATCACAACAAGGACGGAGAACAAAGAGAATGCAAACCAAAACTCATTTTTGGACACAGGAGAAGGGAATGTATACAGACTCCAGTTAGTCAGACATCAGAATAGAATCTCTACATAAATACAGCCATTTAACCTCGCCAGTCAAGCACAGATTATCTTAAGGGTATCAGGAAGTTGGACAAGTTTACAGACTAGAAAAGGTGTGTCCAGGTTAGGCCCTACCTGAATCCCTTTCACCTAATGGAGAAAGAGCCGACCTGCCTTGTGAGTGTTTGACTTAGTCATGTCTCTGAGACACCGTCCACACAGCGCAGATGCTGAGACACCGTCCACACTGCGCAGATGCTGAGACACCGTCCACACGGCGCAGATGCTGAGACACCGTCCACGCTGCGCAGATGCTGAGACACCGTCCACACTGCGCAGATGCTGAGACACCGTCCACACTGCGCAGATGCTGAGACACCGTCCACACTGTGCAGATGCTGTAGGACCAACTGCAGTGCTCAAGTGATGTCCTATACATTTGAAACTCATCTGGAGTGATTCAGGGCTACATCCCCAGGGCTAAAAGCTCTAATTCAGTATATCTGAGGCAGAGCCTAGGAATCAGTATTTTAGGAAACACTAAGTGATTCCACTGCAGGTGGTGTCTGGTCATATCCTATCAATGCAGCATGGCTGGTGACAGCAGGGGAAGACACCATCCGATAAGCCCGAAGAGCCTAGTTCCGTCTCTGGGATGCACACAGTAGAAGGAGAGAGAATCAACTTCTGAACGCTTTCCTCTCACCTTCACGTGAACCATGGCGTGTGTGCACTCACACACACACAAACCAAACAAAACGCAATGGAAGGGATGGCAAGGTGGCTCATTTCCTCATGTATATTGAAGATTAACAGCTGGTGAGTTATGACTGTATGATGAAGAGATATCTGCTCAACTGATATATTTTAGCTTTTATGCTACTATTACATCATTTGCATCGAAGTGCCAACTTCTCCATACATAAACCCGTGACTTTTTCCATTTCCTTTCTTCTTTTTCTTAAAAGGAAGTAAGGTCTTTATATGTTTCCCAGTAAAGCTGGCAGAGGGGTTTGCTTTGAGGACTCGGGCAGACACCAAATCCAGATTCTACTTATATCCTCATCTCATTCCTCTGACTCTTCCTCGGCACCAACCTTAGCTGGGGCCTCGGCAGCAGCAGGGACAGCAGCAGCAGCAGCAGCAGCAGCCACAAATGTTGATGCACGCCTTTGAGATTTCGGCAAATGGGAAGGGTGAACTCAGTCTCTATAGACAAAGCCAGGACCCACCTGTACCCATTGACGACAGACTTCTTCCAACAAGGCCACTCCCACACCAACAAGGCCACGCCTCCTAATTGTGCCATTCCCTAGGGGCCACCCACTCAAACACATGAGTTTTGGGGGGCCATTTCTGTTCAAACCACCAGAGCCCAGTGCCCCTATGAAGGAAACGAGAATGCAGCTTCTTCTATGACGTCAAGCACTCTGTTGTCAAGCATCTGCTGGAAGGTCAGCCCAAAGAAGGCGGAGGAAGGCAGGCAGGCAGGCAGGCAGTACCTGCAGTGATGAGGCTGTGCTAACTCCCATTCTATCTGCGATCTGAATCAGCAGCACACCATCGGGATTGTAAATGTGCCTCTGGAGAGTTTAGTGGTGAGGCCTGGAGCCTGGAAGAAGGAGGATGTTGGGGGTCCAGACAAGTGTCCTGGGTTGACACAGAGACTTCGAACGAAGCAACAGCCTTAGCACCAGAGGCAGCCGGTACCTCACTGGCCAGCGGCATGTCCTTGATCTCAGTGAGGTCCTCCATGGCGAACACAGCCCACACGCCCTGCATATGACGCAACAGTTTCTCCAGAGTCAGCTTGCATTCCATTTGCCCTGGAATGGCCTTGAATATCACAGTGCTCTTGTGCATCAACACCACAGCCTTCCCTCCAAGGGACATGCAAGTCTGTTGCATTTGCTTGGAGCCCATAAAGAAACATGTTGGATAAATCTGAGAAGTTGGTTGATCTCAAGGAGGTCCTTGGATTTCCAAGTCACCCCATCTTCCCTGGGCCTCATAGTGGTGGGGTCCCAGGGATCGCTACACAGGAGTTAAAGATGATGTCACTACAATGAGGATGCCCAATGAGAGAAAATCAGAGGCTCTCTACCTTCCTAACCCTGCGACCCTTTGATACAGAACCTCATGTTGTGGTGACCCCAACCATAAAATTATTTCCAGTGCTACTTCATAACTATAATTTTGCTACCATTATGAATCATAATGTAAATATCTGGTACACAGGGGTTGTAACCCATAGGTTGAGAACCACTGTTTTAAGCTATGATGTCATTTATTTAAATTTTTTACTCCAAGAAACATATATGGAGAGAGAGGGAGAGAATTATCAGCACTAAAACAGGGATCTTCAACAGAATCATATCCTCATCTGTTCCCTTGGCACCACCCTCCCCTCGATGACCAGAGGACTTGAGCTCTTGGATGGCCAGAGTAGCCCACAGCCAAGGCTTCCCACCTTTCTCCTGGTCCATAGGCATTTTCCTGTGAGGGGATTTTCACCAAAAGGAGGGATTGTGCCAGGGACAGGGGCTAGGCCTGATGACTTAAATGGAGTTCGTATGAGTTTATATTCTGTCTATGGGTACGTCTCTCATTAGCTGATTCTTATTTAGTACCAGCTGTTTGCTTACTTGGTGATGATGATTTTTTAAGCCACCAAATAGAAAATAAAGGGCCCTGGGGATGATGGCTCACTAAATCCACAGGGATTGATCAAGCCTGCTTTAAACAGTTGTCCGTCAGGTATTAGCTAAGGTAATTCCTTTAAAACAAACCACATAGGTCACATAGTTCTAATAAAATATGCTGATGAATCCTTGAGTTTTTTTTGCCCTGATTATGTCTCCTTGGGGAATAGAAAGCTCATTAGCATGAACTCCTCGTCAGTCCTTCCTGCCTCGTTCCTCAATTGCTTCCAGACAGGTTTGGCCTAAACGGGTGATCAGAGTGTGTGCAGTATGGCCCAGTTGCAAGTGAATGGGTCTTCTTACTCCACCGATTGCACACGTGACATTGCATAGCATGCGATGGGCCCGTGCCATGCTCCACTAAGTCTACCCTTCTGTCTGAGAACTTTTAAAAAGTAAATCTGGATGACTGGGCTTTCGAGAGAGCTCTCTATACATATTTAACACTTCACATTCAACTGCAGATCGGATTTCCTGACACAGGGGGAAATCCTCAAAGCCCAGAAGTGGTTATAAATTGGAAACAGCAGGTGTATGTGTGTGTGTGTGTGTGTGTGTGTGCTTGAGAGAGAGACTGTGTGCTTGAGAGTTTGTGTGTTTGAGAGAGTTGTGTGTAATTGAGAGTGTGTGTGTGTTTAAGAAAGAGAGCTGTGTGTGATTGAGAGACTGTGTGTTTGAGTGAGGGTTGTGTGTAATTGAGAGTGTGTGTGTGATTGAGAGTTTGTGTGTGTGTGTTTAAGAGAGAGCTGTGTGTGTGTGATTGAGAGAGAGTATGTGTGTGTGATTGAGTGTGTGTGTGTGATTGAGAGTTTATGTGTGTTTGTGATTGAGGGTGTGTGTGTGTATATATGTGTGTGATAGAGAGAGCAGCAATTCTTTTTCTGAAGCAGTAAGTAGTAGAACAGGTTGTTTAGGGAAAGTCTCTTAACTAGATAATTGACTTAAAATGCATCTTCGTATAATAACACCTTATATGTTTATAGTGCTTTGAAAAGTTCAAAGTATTTTCACACACACACACACACACACACACTTCATTTGAACTACAAAACAAGCTTATAAAGCTGTTAGTGTGAGTATTTCAAGCCACCTCCACCACTTGGCTCACCTGAAGCCAGGATATCAAGAAACTCGTTTGAGGTCATATAACCAGTTGGTGTCACAAAACCAGAACACCAAGATTTGAAACTTAGATCTATGTTTTCTTGGCAGAAAGTGTCTCTGTCATAGCTTGATCTAGCCAGAGCTCATGTGGAGGTTTGTGGCTACAATTTAATTGAAGAATACAGATCAGGCATGCCTCAAGCACTCTGCAGAAAGAAGGCTGTGTGTCCCTTAGATCACAACTGAGGGAGGCAGAGAATAGACTCAGTTCTTTCAGACAATGCAAATTACAACACTAACAAAACCACTCTGTGACCATTGGAGAGGCAATGCATTCACTAAGTTGTGCATTCATTCTTTAAAAAGTGTCAATTAAGTACCTTTCTAGAAGATACTGTGCTCAGCATTTTGAAAAGATACAAAGAAAAGTATTTAATTTGGGGGATTTGGGGGTTGTGTATGCTTTCAGTCATACAGATAATCACTATTTTATCCATTGTTCACTACCACCTCATAGATGAAAAGACTTCCAAGCAGAAAAAAAGGTATAAACAAAAATAGATGACGAAAGAAACTGGGAAGCTAAGCTAATTTCCTTCAATTCTCTGCTGGTAAGAGGCTGTCTTTGCTTTTTTGGGGTTTTGTTTGTTTGTTTGTTTGTTTTTTTCTGGTATCAATGTGATGAAAACTCTCTTACTGGGTAAGGTACACACAGCACCAAAGTTGCTGTGTCATCAAAAGGAAAGTATATTACAACACTAATGCTTCCTTTAAACACAGGGGACTTGTCTTAGATCGGTGACAGGGTCTTCACCAGGAATGCTGGGTCAGGATTGGAATATTCTAGTCTTCTGTCCAAGGCCTGCAGTATCCCAAAATGTTGCTTTCCTTTCCATGGCTTAAACAAAGAAACAAAAACACTTTTTCTTGTGGCACGGATGTTTAAGAATACAGACAAAGGCAAGGGCACCAACGTGTGCAAAGAAACAACCCGATGACTAGGGAAAGGTCCTACAAGACTAACAAGAGTTGGGCTGGAGAGATGGCTCAGCGGTTACCAACACTGGCTGCTCTAACACAGGTCCCGCCGTCCATCCCTAGCACATTCATGGCAGCTCACAACTGTCTGTAACTCTAGCTCCAGGGGTTCTGACACCTTCACAGACATACATGCAGGCAGAACACCAATACCGATGCACACAAAATAAAAATAAACTCATTTAAAAGAAGATAAGCAAAAGTTTGCTAATGGGAGGCTGTGAGTTTCTTCCTTGCTGGCTTTTGTCTTAGTTTTACATTCCTCTTGACAAATTTCTTCACTTTGTGGGATAAAAGTGTTCAGGTACAATTTGTGATATTATATCATAAGTACTAGTACTAGTTAATAATCTCTCTCCCTCTCACTTTCTCTCTCTGGTTTTTTTTTTTGTTTGTTTGTTTGTTTGTTTTTTTGTTTTTTTTTTTTTTTTTTGTAGATCAGGCTGGTCTCAAACTCACAGAGATCTGCCTCCCGAGTGCTGGGATTAAAGGCATGCGCCACCACCGCCCAGCATTAATTCATTTCTTTAGCATGTCCTAGGCATACACAGATAGTGGCCTTGAGTGTAACTACTTTGTTTTTTGTTGACAAGTCTCGTTAAGCCCCCAAAGTGACGGTATGAAGCTGTGCATTTCCATGGATACTATTTATTCACCTTGTTTGTGTGTGAAGGATGGGCCTCAGCATTAACCCCAGCTCTGTCCCTAAATTGTCCCATTTTGCTTCTCTGGATTTCTGTGTTTCCTACGTCTGAAAAAGACAGGTGAGCTCTAGAATCGGTTCCAACTCACCAGATGATGCTCCAGCTTTTAAATACATGTCAGGTGCATTTAGCTGATGTCTGCAAGGTGAGGTCGTGGTAGTACCCTGCGAAAGGAGAATGGTCTATCGAGACTCAGTACTGCTTTCAGTGGGAGAACGCTCGCCCAGCACATGCAAGGCCCTAGAGCCAGTGCCCAGCACAGGAAAGACATTATTGATAACGATCCAGATCACACAGAAAACAAAGAACAAGCAGACATTAACCTATGTGGTAGTGCTCCGCTGGCCGGGAACTGTAAAATAAGGGCTGTGCTATAGGAAAAGTGGTCATGGGCTGGCAAACAATCCTGATTCATTTGAATTGGTTATTCACTTTCCAAAGTGGTTGTTTGACTTGAAAAATACTTTCGGGATAGCAAATAAACCCCTGTTACATTGATAATGAAAATTTACTACGCACCGGCCTTGGGGATCGAACCCGGATTTGTGCACACGAGGCAAGCTCTCTACCACCAATCTTACTCCCAGCTCCCAAGCTTTATTTCAATCACACTGTAAGGAAAAAGAATTTAAAGCCGACTCACTCGCATTAAACAACAAACATATTGGAATGACATAGTCATTGGGAATGGCTCTTTTAGCATTTGTGATTTACCTATAGATCAGACTAGCCTTGAACTCACAGAGACCTGCCTGCCTCTGTCTCCCACGTGCTGAGGGGAAAGGCATGCACCACCAACATCCTGCCTAGCGGTCTTTTAGTAGAAATTTCAACCCAATTTTCACATTTTATAAAATGGAGACCTAACAACCAAATTATAGTTACTTATTCTATACCACACAGGTTATTACCAAAAGCTGTGGAAAGAAATAACAATGACAGAATATTTTCTGCACTTGTATCTATTCTTACTTGGAGATCACACCTCCATTCCCAGTATGATGAAAAAGGTAATAAATGCTTGGTGCTGAAATGAAGGAATATTAAAAACAAAATTTGAGGCTAGACTCCTCATAGTCAGGAGCATATTTTAATTATCTAAATAGATTTACAATACAAGCACTTAAATAAAAACTCTTTTTTTTTTTTTTTTTTTTTTTTTTTTTTTGAGACAGGAGGGTTTCGCTGACCTCAAACTCCCAACCGCTGGAATCAAAGGCATGCACCATGTGCCACCACCACCTGGCTCCCTTGAGTTTCTTAATTCTGCTAACTTGTGAATTTTCACTCAATAACATAGTATACTCTGCTCTCATTTTCTAAAATTATTTTAGATATATTTTATTCCATATGTAGTACTATGATTTTATAACATGGAAGTATACATTGAAATCTGTCAATAATATATTTTCTGGTACTGAATGCCAGTACCAAAAAGATTAGCATTGGGTGTAGTGGTGCATGTTTGTAATCACAGAAGTTAGGAGGCAGAGGCAGGCAGATCTCTGTGAGTTCGAGGGCAGCCTGGTCTACATAGCAAGTTCCAGGCCAGCCAAGGCTACATGGTAAGGCACTGTCTCAAAAGCAAACAAAAACCCCACCTAAAAGTGTGTGTGTGTGTGTGTGTGTGTGTGTGTATTAGAAGTTTCAGGTATATTTATAGGTGCCAGCACTCACATGAAGTTTGCATTATTCCTTCATACTTGTAGACACTAAATACCGTCTCTATGGTTATTTAGTACAGTGATTGGAAATTAAATATTAGCACAAGTTGCTGATCCATTTCAAGGCCCACAGCTTTATTTTGACAATTAACCCTGGTATTGGAAGTAGAGAGGGCTCTTTAAAATTAGTGCTTCTAGCATTTCTCATTGACTCACTCTTGTCGCTCCATTCTCTCGGTTAATTTTAACCTTGACCTCCCACAGCTGTACTGCTTTGCTCAGTCTAAAAAAGAGAGAGAGAGAGAAAAAAAAAAAAAACCCTCCCTGACTCCACCCCTCACCCCCCCCCTTTTTTTTTTTCATCTGATGAAGCCACAGTGGGAGAGGAAAAACCAAACCCATTCCTTTAAGAAAGATTCCGCCTCCTCTGTTCTAAGCAAGCGCCTCACGGCCACGGCGGAGTCTCTAAGTCACACACTTTACTACTCAGCATTGAGAGAAGCAGCCGCCGCCGCTGCTCCGCGGCTGCAGTGGATTCCCGTGCACCACTGCAGAACCCACACCTAGCCAGGGAAGACAGACACGCGTCGGCTCCCCCGCATGCAAAGGAGCTTCGGATCGTCTGCAGGTAAGCACGGCTCTTTCCCGTGTTGCTCAGGAACCGTGGGAAAGGGAAGGGTCATGGAATGCGTTCTTCATCAGCCATGCTTAAAACGCTGTGTGAATCTGTCGTCCTTTGGAGGTGGGCTGGGGTCTACAGTTCTGTCTGGCACACGTCCTGTGTCGTGCAGACTATTGCATGATATGTGCTCCTACGGTACTTTCTTTCTTTCTTTCTTTTTTTTGGCTATGCATAAAAAGGCTAGCCTTGATGCATGCAAAGCGTTTTCTTTTTCTTTTTAAATGAAGAAAACACAGCCACTCCCAATCTCTCTCAAACACTGCAGATATTTTTAAATGGCAAATAAAATGACAGGCTGAGCGTTTCCTAAATATCGTTTTTTCCTTAAGCCTTAGCAAGACTCCCCCACGATTTTTGAGGAGTATTTAAAAATAATAAGGCATGGTCAGGATTTTTTTTTTTTTTAAGAAAATGGGGGATAGTGATAGTGGCAGACTAAAATTTCTATAGCTTTAGTCCAGTGGAGAGAGAAAAGGGGATAAATGAATTGCAGCGTGCCAGAATGCGATTCGTTTGCCACACTTCATGTGTGGGCAGAGGAAACTACATTTTAATTAGCACATTTTTAGAGGAAGAGGGGAATGAAGATGAGGGGGCTGACGTGAAGTATTTGAGGGGGAAGAGAGCCTGCAGACGAGGAAGGAAATGAAGTGGCCTGTCGCCAGAGCCTTGAAAAGGACGGGAGATAAGGGTGGAGAATGAAGTTTGCTGTGTGTTTTAGGGTGGGGTTAACCCTGGGGACCAGGAATCGCCAGAATGGCGCTGGCAGGAGTGTGCTTGAGGGTGAATTCGTGCAGTGGAGGGCATGTCGTGGGTGGCGGTGGAGAGCGTGTGCCTGGAGGGCTATTTCGAGAATAGGTTGGAGTGAGAAACACCTCTGGGAGGCAGGGGTGGGGTGTGGTGGTGGTGGTGGCAGACCAGTGTCACCTGTGGAGGGATCCCCAGCTCTGCAAAGGAGTGCTGCAAAGTTTGCCTGGCCTCAGACAAAATTTGAAGGATGCTGGCAGAGCCTAGACTTTTCATCTCCCAAGGGGTCAGCTCTCAGAAGGTTTGAGAGGCAAGAGGCCAGAGTAGGAAGGAGTGCAGACTTTGGGCAGGTCCGACTGAATCAAGGGCCCTGGCCCCGGCCCTCCGTGGAAGCGAGTGGAGGCAGGGAGCTCCCCCAAACGCAAATGTGCAGAGAGGAAAATCGAGGCCCCTCCTGTGAGGGACGCGCCGAGGTCCAGCCGTAGTGCCGCCCCGGCAAAGCCCAGCAGCAGCCTCTGTGGTCCGCAGAGGCTCAGTCTGAAAGCCGCGGCTCAGCCTTCTTGGGTGGGGGAAGCGTGGTCGAACCGGGGGAGGCAGATGTTTCCGAGGCGTACCCTTCCCGCTTCCAATCGGGCTTCTGTCGGGGTCGTTTCCCTCTCGGGCAGCGGATCGGGGCTGCACGGAGGGAGGAAGACCTTGCAGAGGCGCCAGGCGGCCGCCCCGCAGCAGGCCCTCGGCCCTGCAGAGCACGTAGGTGCCCCCACCGCTCACACACCGAGCTCCAAGCCTCCAGGGGGCCTCGCGGGGCGGGGCCAGAGATCGCAAGGGGCGCGGGGGCGTGGCCTGGCAGCGCGAGAGCGTGTTGTGGGCGTGGCCCATCGGAAGCGGCGCCGGGACGCTCGGGGGCGGAGGGGAAAGGAGGGCGGAGCCTGGGGCGCACTCCGGAGCAACGAGGGCCGAACCCGTGCGGGGCGGGGTAAAGGGGCCCTGGGGCGTGGCCTGTAGGAGGCGGGGCCAGGGGTTCTCGGGCCTCGTGGGGCCGGGCCTTGAAGTGGCGTGCCAGGAGGGTCAAAACTGTAGGGGGCGGAGTCAATGGTCCTGGGGCGTGACCTGAAGAGGCGGGGCCAGGGCGTTCGGACCTGTGGGGCGGGGCCTTCGGGCGAAGCGGGCCCAAGGCTGTAGGGGCGGAGCCCCAGGCCCTGTGGGGCGGGGCCCAGGGGGCGGGGCGGGGCGTTCTGGGGTAGCTGGGCTCGTCCCGCCAGAGCGCGAGGCGCCTGCCGGTAACGGTCGCCCGGGTGAGGGGCGGGAGGGAGAGGAAAGGCTTTAAATGATCTGCTTTGAAACAGCGAGAAGTAGACGCGTCGGCGACCCGGTGTCGCCGCTTCCTGCTGCCGGGGGTTCGGCGTCCAGGTCCCCGTGCTCGGGAGCTGCGCGACGCTTCGGAGGAGGCTGCGGCTGACCCGGCGGCCGCTGCAGCCCGGAGGTGGCGGAGGAGGAGAGGGTACAAAGCCGGCTGCGCCGCACTGCACTGCACTGCGCTGCACTGCGAGGTAACCCTGCGGGAGCTGGGCTCGGGACTCCCGCCGCGCTTGCCACGCCAGGGCACTTCTTACTGGCCGGCCGCGCGGCCTCAGGTGACCCGTGTCTGGGGCCGCCCGAGGGGCGCGGACCTGGGGGTCGAGGGGTCCGGGTGCAGCGGTGCAAGGTCGGCTCTCGGGGGCCGCAGTGGGGGTCGCGGTTCTCCTCGGTGTCCCCCGGATCCCTCCCCCCGTGGGGGCGTGGGGTTGCAAAATCCTGTGTTCACGAAGCCTTGCTGACCCGGAAAGGTACGCGCGGGGACGGTGAGAGGTTCCGCGCTTGGAGAAGGTGGAAGGTCTCTTGATTTGTTTGTTTGTTTTCTAAGAAACTAAAGTCACAAGTTGAAATTGTCCAACCACTTTAATCGTTGTGAGACTCCCCAGCACACTTAGTTGGCGCGTGCACACACACACACACACACACACACACACACACTCACTCACCCTATACCCCTTCAAGCATACATATTTCGTATTCTTCTCTGTGGGGTGACAGTCCAGCTGGCAGCAGATTTGGTTTCCTGCTGTTTGGGGCACTTCCAACCTCTTTGGAGGTATGCAATGGTTGAGGCAAGGCCACGACAGGTAGTATAAACCAGGCCTCTATTAAAATGGTAAGAATAGCCTCAGGTGAACTTTTTTGTTGCAGAGATTTAACTGCAAGTAGGTGCCCGTTTGAACTGGGAGTGTAAGGGAAACCACTAAATATCCTTGGCGCATGTGCTCTTGGAATTGACTTTGCTGCAGTGGTGTGGGATTTAACTCAGCCAAGAGGCTTTGGGTAAGGATTAGGAGCAAGGCTCGGGAAGGAATCCATAAGACCCGGCTTGGGATGAACTACATAAACATGTGTGAGTTCTTTACGACGAATTATGAAAATTTTAGAGTGAGCAATGTGAAATGGCTGCCTTTTCTTGGAATGGACTCCCATCTACTGAAAATGTACCGATTTGGGTCTTAGGAGAGTTCTAGTAAAAGTACAGTGTAATGTGCCTTTCTAAAATGTAGTGCTCTGACCTGTGTATCTAAGGTACAGGGCTGATTCACAGATAAGATTGTTTCTTTTTGAGCACTTCTGGAAAGATTTTTGTAGCTAAGCCTCCTTGGCGTTGTATTTGCTTGCACAGTAACTCACTTTTTCCTTAAATTGATCAGATTAACTTTAGTGAGGAGTAATGTTGGGGGGGCACTTTTCTACAACTCCAACCCATTAAAGATAGAATTCAATCTTTGCTAACTTAGAATTAGCCAAGAGTGTTGGAGTGTTGGTAATAGTTGCTTTAAAGGAAAAAGAAAAACTCAGCAACTTATTATCTATGTAGAATGCTAAATGTAATTTAAAGATTTAGATACTTGGCTATGAGACTTTAATACAGTGCAGATTTTTGCATGTATGGTATCAGGAAATGGTTGATAAAGTTTTGGCATATGACAGAGATGATCATATGACCCCTCAAAATATTTATTTTGCATGATAAGAGGGTGTTTTCTGAATGTAAAATGTAGTCAGTGATTAAAGATGAATGAGAAATTGTGTTGCACACTTTACTCTTTCTTACCGCTTTGTTTTTCTGGAATGAATGTGAGTTTTGCTCAATGATGTGCAATAGTTTTTATAACTTGCTTCACCATTGTGGTTGATATATCAAATTATAAATTAGGGGCTAATCAAGCTATGTTTAGAATTATTAAAGAGCTGATATGCCCCTTGATGATAACTTGGTGCAATGTAAAGTTAGGGGGAAATGCTAAAATAAATACTTTAAGTAAAGGACGTGTAGACTGACACACACTTTTTGCCGTAATTAATAGTTAGTGTTCTATTACATTCCTTTGGGAAACTTAACATGTCTAATCAGCAGTGCTGTCTTTCCTTTTAACTCTAAGCTTAACTGAAACTATTCAGGTCCAATTTGATAGTTGCTGAATAGTCACAGATGAGTCACATCCCTGAAATTCAAAGTGAATGCTTTAATACTTAATTTCATGTCTCTTACGTTAATGTGCTGGGTCTGAACTTAGGGCCCATGCCAGGTATTTATAGTTGCAATTGTTAGGAGGTCTTTGGGTTTTGTCATTGGTTTAATTCCCTTGGCTGGAAGCCAAGTTAGTTTCAGATTTACTGTAGTGGTTACATGTATTAAATCTTCTCCGAAGTGCACATGTTCAAATACTCACACTGACTATGATTTGAAAGGAAAAGGCTTGTTATCTGCTAGATACATATAGAATAGTTCCTGCTTATTTGCATTTTTGCTTTTTAGAATTTCAATGGCTGCTGGCCAAATATAGTTGAAAAATATTAAATGGAAAATTACAGAAATAAACAATCATAAGTGTTAAATAACTTTGTAACAGTATATTATGTTTTATTAATTATTGTTAGTCCTGTTGTACCTAATGTATAAATAAAACATTATCAAAAAATAACTATAGAATACATATATCAGTGATCTCAGACTTTTACTGGGGTTTTGGAATGTATTCCTCTAAAATGAGTAAGATGGTGCTGTAATTATTTCACTTAGAGACAGTAAATTATAGGGGACCTGTGTGTTTGTACGTATGTGTGTCTAATTGGGATTCTATTATTTTCAGGTAAAATTAATCTATTTGCCTGGGTTTTATTCAATAAATGTTTACTGAGTACCAACAATTAAAAAGTATTAAGCAAGAAAAAGAGATTTGCAGTTTATTTACTTCATGTGTTTTAATAATAATGTTGGTCTTCATAGCTAGACAAGTCTCAAAGTTCAAGATTTAATTAATTGCCCAGCTGAAAGCGTGCTTGAATATTATAAAAATACTGTTTAACTTACCCGAAGTCTTGGTGTAAGCAAGGATAATGAGACTCCGATTCTCCTTCAGCTAGTTTGGTGGAATGTGTCAGTGAGAATGACCCCTTTTGCCCTCCTAGGGCCGTTACTTACTACCTCAGTGAAGAGGGTCCTGGCGTTGTCTCTTATAATCCCAAATGGTCATGATCAACAAAAAGAATAAAATGGCCAAAACTTAGTCTCATGTAGGGCTGGCTGGTCTCAAATCCATTATGTATCTGAGGATAACATTCTTGAATGCCTAATCCTCCTGCCTCTACCTCTGGAGTGCTGGATTAAAGGTGCATACCACAACACACACTTTTATATGGTGCTGGGGTTCATAACCAAGGGCTTGTGCCTATTAGGCAAGCACTCCAGCAACCAAGTCAAGTCTCTAGCCCTAATCTTTGATGTTAAAAAGACAGTGTTTGAAAGTCTGCATCTTGAAAGGACAGCATAGATTAATCTTAACTGTGCTAAAATAAACGTATAGGCTCAGCATATAGCTGGGTCTAAATTGAGCCTTTCAAAAGGACCCACATCATTTCCTTACACTTCTACGCCCTTTTCAAAGACAGCTTTAGTTAAGGCTTAGCTGGAAGTGTGAAGACTTACTGATATAAGATGAACTTTGAAATCTGGGTTGCAGATTCCCTGAAACTGGTAGTGAAGATACTGGTATGTAGAAAGCACGTTGGCTAATACTTAGGAATGTTACTTCCTCAAACAAGACTGAAGCTTGGAGATCAGGGTATAAAGTTGACTTTTTTTTTTTTTTTTGAGGGGCAGTGGACACACCTGATATTTCCCATAACCAGCTGAAGGTAAAAATATATTTGAGAAATGTAAAGTGGTAACATAATGTTCTTAAAACCAGTGTCTCAAGTATGTGTGTGTACAAACTTTATTTTTACCTTTCTGTGTGTGTGCATGTGGAGATTAGAGATCAAATTTAGATATCATTTTTTAGAAGCCATTACCTTATTTCATTTGTTTTTACTATGTTTTGTTTGTATGTTTTGAGACAAATCTCACTGTGTAGCCCTGGCTAGAACTCCCTCTGTAGACCAGGCTAGCCTCAAAATCAGAGATTGCCTGCCTTTGTGTCTTAAGTGCTGTCATGAAAGGCATGCACTACTGTACCCGGCCTCATCATGTTTTGTAATGGTCTCTCACTGGGCCTTGAGGCATGTACGTTAGGCTAACTCACGTAGCGATCGTTTACTGCCTTCCCAGTGCAGGAATTATAGGCACATGCTACCATTCTTGGCTTTTTCTTTTTTAATTTATTTTTTAGTGTTTTTTAAAATTACATGTATTTATTTCTTTGTATGTACTTGTGTGGTCATGTTTGTACCATGGAGTACAGTGTGGAGGTCAGAGGACATCTGGGTTGCTAATTTTCTTCTCCTACCATGTGGGTTCCAGGGATCAATCTCAGGTGGTCAGGCTTGGAGGCAGGGGTCCAACACCTGGCTTTACATGGACCAAACTCAGGTTCTATTTATGTATTTTTATTTTATGTGCATCAGTGTTTTGCCACGGATGTCTGATCCCTGGAACTGGAATTACAGACAGTGTGAGCTGCCATGTGGGTTATGCAAATTGAATCTGGGTCCTCTTAACCACTGACCTATCTCTCCGGCCCCCCAACTCCGGTCCTTATACTTGATGGCAAACACTTTACTGAGTGATCTCCTTAGCCCCTGTATAATAATTTGCTTATATTACATATTAAAAGGCAAGCAGATATCAAGGGCAAGCATTGAATTACAAACAGAACTTAACTCTGAGTAATATACATGAGCTCATTATTGTTGTAGCCATCCCCTTTAAATTTATTATGTGATATTTTACTCCCCATCTTTAACAAAGAAACACTGCCCTTATATGAAAATGGAAATGGCTGCACAATTTAAGTTTATTCAACTCAACTCTTAGGGCTGTTGGCTGGTTACCTGCTATATTAAAGGTGGGATTCAACAGTGTAAAAAGCGGTCGGGTTGGAGGAGTTTCCTGGATCTTGGGCAATTAGTTTATGCCTTTAATTTATCATCATTGTCGTCATCATCAGTGTTAGTGTGGAGTTCTTCCATAGTGTCTCCACTCATTCTGTGCCCGGATAGCATTTCCTTCTTTTCCATACTGCATTCTCAAGTTTTATTCTAATGGGATGACTGAATGCTGCCGCTGAAAGGTGGGTTTACGCCATCTCTTGATGGAGGAGATAGTTAGGTTCACTTGGTGTGTCTAAAGAAATATATTTCGGGTTCCCCACTCCACAGAACTTTTAATCTTTAGAAAGGAGACCAGCAACTGTTAGCTGCATGACTTTTCTGTTTTCACTTTCTATTATTCATGGAAAAACGATTCTCTAGGGCAATCTGTAATAGCCAAGGAAGTGGTTGGGAAAGGGCAGTAGTTGGACCTTAAGTGGAGTTGTGAATGGGCATTAGAGTTTGATGAATGGGACTGTGTTGCTGCTTATGGGTCCAGGACAGATTGATGGTGGAAAGGGAAAAGAGATTGGCCATGACATGACATCAGTACATTCATTCCTCTTCTTTTTTCTTAAGCATTAGAATAGTGTGTTGCCCCATCTTGCCTTTTGCTTATGACTTTTGTCATCAGGGCAGTAGTATGTTTCCTAGGGAAGCTTGATTCCTATGTAATTGCTAAAAAATTAGCTTTCAGCTGGAAATTACACTAGGAGTTTCTTCCATTTCCACAATTGACTTGCTTTTAAATCTCAAAGAAATATCTCTGAAAACAGAAGTGTATTAACCTCACTCATCACCTAACAGTTGGGAACATTTTTTTTGCGTGTATACATACCTGCATGTATGTACACATGTCCATATGCACATATGTGTGTATGCATATGGAAGCCAGAGGTCAGCTTTGGGTGTCATTGCTTGGGAACTGTCTACTTCGATTTTTTGTGGTTTGAAGGCAAGGTCTCACACTGGGAACTGAATAGGCTTTGCCAAACATGCTAGGCTATCTGGCTAGCCTGTAAGCCCCATAGATCTTCCTGTTTCCATCTTCAGGGCTGGGATTACAAATATGCATCCCCCAACCCTCACACATGGACTTTTCCTGTGGGTACTGGGAATTGAACTTAGGCTCTCAGGCTTGTGGAATAGCTTCGCCTACTGAGCCCTCTTTCCTGCCACTCTTTATTAAACATCACCAATAAATAAGAAATTAATACTGCTTTAAACATATTTTGTTTTTACAAAATGGGATCTGTAATGGTTTTGTATCAAGCTGTTTGATCTTTTTAAGTGGATACCAAGGTTTATTTTGTTTTTTAAATGATTTGTTTCTTTTTATTTTATGTGCAGTGGTGTTTTGCCTGCAAATATGTCTACGTGAGGATATCAGATTCCTTGGCACTGGAGTAAGACACAGTTATGAGCTGCCATGTGGGCACTAGGAATTGAACCCAGCTCCTTGGGAAGAGCAGCTAGGGCTCTTAACCACTGTGCCATCTCTCCAGCCCCTAAAGTTTATTTTCAATCAGTGTTGATAATGATAGAATCATAGTTCCCTAAATACAAGGACCTAGTCACCAGCCAGCCACTGTCACTAAATGGAATAGGTCTGGAACGTTTTATGCCTGAATAAGAAACTCTGAGAAAGTACTTACTTAGTAGTCACCTAAGTTAGTATGTTGCATTTGATGTATGTAATAGTCATTTTTCCTGGGCTCTGTATTGGGCAGGGATTTGCACATGTTGGGAAAGCACCCTTGGCTTGAGCTTTCTGCTTTGACGAACACACTGCAGGAGGAATGTGACTGTCAGTTAAGAGCTTTGTATCTGTCACACCAGAATGTCATGCATGTGCCTCCCAGAGCCTGTTTAATCTGACCCCAGAGAGAAGAGTGCCATCTGCTGAATGGCCAGCATTAGGGTGAGAGCAACTAAGTTCTCCTTGCAGAACTCAGGCAGTTTCTGGAGAAACCAGGCCTCGCCTCATTTGGAGGATTTGAAAAACTCTCAGTACCAAGTGGAATTGTTGCCTGCTTAATTTTAATTATGTTTCCCAGCAGGAGGCCTGAACACACAATGAAGAACTAATTCAGCACTTGTTGGAATGCATGGGAAAGAAGAAACCTTAAGAAGTTGTTGGATTGATATTAAAAACAGTCTAGCCATGGTGAAATTAATAAACTCGGTGATAAACAAAATTATTTTTATTGGTAGATCTGGTTATTGGAGGCTCCAGAAAATGGTAGTGAAGTTTTCCCCTTGTGCTTTTTTTCTTTGTCTCTGTCGAGGGCAGTGAGTGATTCCTACTTGAGTGAACTTGCTGATTCCAAGACGGTTTTGTTTTTTATTATATCCTAGCTCTCTTGTAGGATTTTTGTTTTGTGTTCCTGTCTTCCTGAAACTGTAGTGTCAGGAATGGATAGAGCTGGAAGTAGTCAGGTCTGTTACAGGTCAGTAGAGGCTACCTGAACAAACTTGTCATAGCCAGATGAGGAGGAACTTTGACGGTAAGAACTGAAAAGCAGCTTTGAAATTGTTACACTAAGAATACCCTTGATTGTTCTATATTCATTATATAACTAATTGTTACTGTAAGAGCACTCTTGATTGTTCTATATTCATTATATAACTAATTAGGTAGCCATTTTTAACAGCCCTTAAAAACTGCCAGAATCATGTGAAAGTATTACATTTACCTGAAGTTTAGTAAGGCTTTCATAGGAGATTACAGTCAGGAGTTGTGTTAGGGTCTCAAAGCTGTCCCTAACCACCATGCTGTGATGTTCTTAGGTTTACACATGTCCTTGTGGTGACTGAACAGAAGGTTTGAACCAAGATTAGAATATTTTTGTCTTCATTGGAAAGTATTTTTTTAAAATGGGTGAACAGATGGGTAAACAGGATTGAATTTTCATTAGAATCAGGAAGTATTCATGAAATAGATTTTGAAGTGTTTTCTTTTTTTTTCTGTACTGTTTGTTCCTTTTTCTCTTTTAGTTTAAGCTAACATGAAGAGTTAATTTAGCCATAAGTAAGTTGATTTACATGCCTTGGCCTCTGTGCGTAAGATATATGACTTCCTGGGAAGGGAGAGTGAGTTACTTTACAGGGTTCTGCTGGGCTAATTTATGGTAAGAAATAGAAACTTAGGGGTTTGTTAGTTGTCATTTTTATGTACCATTTATTTTAATTTTTAGGTGTGTGTGTGCACGCACATGTGCGTGCATGCATCTATGAATATAGGTACTGATGAGGTCAGAAACATCATACCCCTGTCTCCTAGAACTGCAGTTAAAGGCAATCATGATGTGGGTAATTGCCTGATGTGGCCACTGAGAATTGAACTGAGGTCCTCTGCAAGAAGAGTATACTCTCTTAAATGCTGAGCTGTCTCTCCAGCCCTGTATTTTTCTTACAATTTTTTAAGGCAGTAGGGCCAAGCTAACCTATGTCTGAAGCACAATAAAATTCAACTATGTGCCAGTCTGAGATCCTGAGGGAAACCGCAACATCTTGTGCATACCAAGTATACTTTGCACAACCCTAAATGTGAGACACTGTATGTCATCAATACTCAATAATATTTTATTGAATTCATGGAGCCATTCACTTAAGAGGTCCATAATCATGTGTATGGTTGCTCACCAGTTTGAGAATACCCTCCACTACATCTAGAGTTCCTGGCTAGACAGGGCTACTATATAGGACCTGCCTCAAAAACAAATGACTTGCTTTCGCTTGTGTGCTGTTCTTGTCTACTTTGTATAACTATCCCTTAAAAGTCATCCTTATTAGTTTAGAAAGTTGGAGGTCATTGTTTTGATATAACTAAAAGCTTTCGGTGTCTGTGTGTGTAGATTTATGCATGTCCATGTGGTACCTACAGATGCCAGAAGGGGGTGTCAGAGTCAGATCCTCTGGGGCTGGAGTTACAGGCAGTTATGAGCTGACCTATGTAGGAACTGAACCCAGGTTCTCTGCAAGATTGGTTTTCTTAACCACCGAGCCATTTCTCCAGCCTCAGCGAACCCTTGTGACGTTGTAGTTCAGCATCAGTCATGTTGTAACAGCCACCACTTTAGAGCTGCTGGCTTTTCCCTTCCGATGTGGGGGATGACCCTGTAATACAGCGCCTAGAAAACTCCGTGGAGTGGGGGAGGCATGACTCCTTGGTTCGGACCTGCTGTCAAAAATAGGAAAAGTCGGGAGCAACTAAGGAAACGGTACAAAAGCTGTTACTCGCTAATATGTGTTGGGTGCCAAACGACAGGAACAGAAAAGTGTGTAGTATTTAAAATGGGGGCGGGGACTAAGAGTGGGCCTAAAGGGAAAACACAGCAAACACTGGGGGTGGTGGCACACTCCTTTTGTCCCAGCACTCGGGAGGTAGAGAAGCCGGTGTGTTTAAGGCCAGCCTGGTGTGCAGAGTGAGTTCCAGGACAGCCAGGACTGTTACATAGCAAAACCCTGTCTCAAACAAACGAACAAAAAGAGGGGGCCTAACGGGAAGTTAGGATTTTACTAGTTAAAAACACCAGAAAGGATTTGGGGGAGAGATTTCTGTCCGTGAGATTTTTCTAGAGCATGAGGGAAATTATTTTGACTTGTAGCTCACAGTGCCCTCTTCTGTAAGGGTTGGGGGGGGGGTCACAGCATACAGCAGTGCTGGGCACCGCTCTCCAGGCGGTATCAGAATGTGACACGTGCTGCCACTAATGAGGGTCACAGTGCTTTCACAGAGCCCACATGAAAACGACAGCTCACAGGAGCAGCACATGCGTGCGTGAAGTCAGTGCTTAGGAAGCTGGCGTCAGCAGGAGGCTTTAGGAACCTTCCTGTTCCCAGCTGAATAAGCAGCCTCCTTTATGGAAGAGGCATGTGTTTTTAAAAAGGAATCTCTACTCGTTATCTCTTCTGTCTGTGTCTTTCTATAACTTATGGAGTGAGATTGTGATACTATGAGATCCAGCTGTATAAAATTTTTGTAGAACAACATTCTGTTTTTAGAGGTGAAATTATTTGTTCCAGAATGTCTCACTTGGACATGGTCATGCTTATAATTTACTACCTGAAAACAGAGTGTAACTTTTGAAGGCATACCTGGTGTTCGTGTGTTAAAATATGTGGAGGGTTGTGGTACGTCCTCTTTAGGTTCTTGAAGGTGGTATGTTTGTCAATGCAAAGAACACAGATCTCACGGTTAGTGGTTTTGGTTGCAAGGTAGCTGACACACCTTTGATTGTACGGTGTGAATGAAGGTCGTGAAAACGGGTCTACCAGAAGGCAAAGACCATGCAAGTCCTTGGTGTTGTATCTCCATGTCAGCTAAGAGGACATCATCATTCTAGGAGTTTGAGTTCTTCAGAAGCTGAGGGCCTTTCACAGCATCACATCCTTTCCGATAACAAGGAGAGAGGGCAACTTTTCCTAAAGCAAACCGCACGGGCATCGTGGTGTGTTTCCAGAAGAGGGCTGAGGATTGTGAGTGAGTATATGAGGCAGAGCATTGTAGAGGGGGGGGGGGCAAGCCTCGAGCCCTCCAGGCCCACATAGCTGGCATGGATGAAACAGAACGGGAGAAGGGGGAGGGAGGCAGAGCAGGGCTGTGACAGTCTGACATGTGTTTGTTTGTTTGTTTTTGAGATAGGGTTTCTGTGCAACCTTGGCTGTCCTGGAACTCACCTTGTAGACCAGGCTGGCCTGAGACTCTCAGAGATCTTTTTGTTTTTTTTTTTTTTTTTTTTTTTTTTTTTTTGAGACAGAGTTTCACTGTAGCTTTGGAGCCTGCCCTAGAACTTGCTCTGTAGACCAGGCTGACCTCAAACTCATAGCTGTGCCTCCTGAGTGCATATGCCACCACTGCCCAGCCCTATTATACATTTTTATGCTTTCAAGGCCTTTCATTTATCCTACCCAAACTTCAAATTTATTTTAACTTCTAATGACAGTTAGTACCCAAGGATATCCTTTTTGTCTGTAGGTAAAATAATTTACTTTAAAATGTAAAAACAAAAATATCATTGTTACTGTCATTTAAGAATTCTGTGATTGTAAATGGAATAGCCTGGCTATTTCTCAGTTAATACAGTTAAAAATAGTAACAGAGTTATCATTATGACCCAGCAATCCTGGCAGATATGTACTCAAGAGAACACAAACATGCTTCCATTAAAAAAAAAAAATGTACAGCAGTGTTCATAGAAGCATTATTTATAATAGCCAAAAAGTGGCAGCCAAGCATGCCCCTAACAGCTGATAAGCCCGTAATGAGTAAGGACGGCATATCCACCAGGTAGGACGCGGATCGGTCATGGGATGGAGTGGTGTATGTGGAGGATGGAGTTCGATCCCAGCGTAAGGCAGAAGGAAGGAAGGAGTGCTGAGTCAGACAGACCTACGCAGTGAAGAGGCAGGCGCCACAGGACACACACCAAGCCCACTGAGAGGGTGGATCCCCGTGCAGAGGAGGTGAAGGTTCTCTTGTAGAGTGATACAAAGGTTTTGGAGCTGTACAGTGGTGACGGTTGTAGTGTTGTGAATATTTAAAGCCGCTGGTAGAGATAATTTGAAAGAAAGAACACTGCTACATGGATTATACCTCAGTTTATGAGAAAGTATTAGGAAAATGTATATTGTATGCATTCATATGTGCATAAAAAATAACTAGCAATTGATGTCACCCTTATTTCCCAAACGGCAGTTCTCTCCCAGGAGAATGTTGCATGAAGCAAAAATGGCCACACCCAACCAGGTTTAGCTTGCTTTGCTTACAGAGGCTAAGATGCTTTGTTCGTACAAATAGAAAGCCATGAGTCTCTTTAATGCCCATTTTCTAGGGGATGACCTAGCTAAGCATAAGTAGGTTCCATGATTATCAGTTCTGAGTGTTGGGGAGCAGAGCCAGCTTATAAATAAGTTTGTGAGGTCTTAACCCAACAAAGATGATCTATGTTTTCCATGCCTGTAATTAAAGAATATGGAGCACTCAATTTATAATATGTCTGGCAAGCCCAAGATGATATTTAACTACTGAAAAATATTACCATTGAGGATTTATCTGTTGAGAACGTACATAAAATGACTCTTTTAATTTGTCATATACTATTTGTCTTAATATTTTAATTTTTATTATGATATTGTCTCCACCACCACCACAACTACTATTACATTTTGGTTTCTTTTCAGGAGTCATGCAGTCCTGGTTGGCCTCCAGCTTACTCTGTAGTTGAGCATGACCTTGAATTTCTGATTCTTCTGCCTGTAGGTTACAGGTGTGTGTCACCACACAGATCTGTGTGGGGCTGGAGAGTGACTCTAGGGCTTCATCATGCTTGGCAAGAACTCTACTAATTGAGCTCCAATCTCAGCACTGTCAACCCCTTTGACACAGGGTCTCACTGTGTAGCCTAGGCTGGCCTCATTCTCAACCGCCCGGCCCTAATCTCCCATATATTAGGATCACAGATGTGTGCCACCATGCCGCCGTCTAACGTTCTCTCTCTCTGTGTGCCAACATATAACTCGTATAACATAAAATTAACTCCCTAAATTTATCTTAGAAAAAAAATCTTTCTTATTAGAATGAAATTTTCTACAACAGAGGACCATGTTATTTGATGGCTATGACTCCAATTATGCTACACCAGGTCTAACGGACGTGCATCCAGGCATCCACCCACTCCTGTCATCGAAGTACTTAGAAAGCGGAGGCAGAGAAACTGCCGTCAGTTACAGGTCATGTGGCTGCATAGTGGGTTCCAGGCGAGGCTGAGTTCCAGCGTCATACCCAGGCAAAGGAAAGAAAGAAAGGGAATGGCAGGCAGAGAAGGCTGTGTATTCTGTTGAGGAGAAACTCTTCAGGGAGGACGTGGCATTTGAGCCTGGTATTTCCAGTAGGATTTTTAGCTACTAGGGAGGAAGGTGAATTATCAGCCAAGGCAGTGGGACCCCAAAGCCACATGAAACTTTGGGGTGGGTGTGGTGGGAGAGAGGGAAAGTGGGGGCAGGAAGATTGAGGGCACCTCTGCATTGAGGCTGAGTGGTACTTTAGGATTTACATTTTATTCTAATAAAGCCATAATTGGATGTGTCAGAGATTTGGTGTTCCAGATGTGTGGCAGTGAAGGGAATGGGTGCCAGCAGAGTTGTGTTTGGAGGCTTTTAGAGGTGAGCAGGTGAACTGGAGCCACGGCTTTGAGAGTAGAAAGGAGCAGTGAGCTGCTTATTGTCACCCCAACTTATAATCTTTAATATGGTGCTGCTTTCAGGAGGAGCCTTTGGGTGTGGCCCCCAAGAATGGGACCTCGGGGAACTCCTTAGCCCTCCTGCATGGGATGTAGCGGTTAACTAGCCATGAACAAAAAGCTGCTCATCACCAAACACCACATCTCTCAACTTCTGGATCTTGATGTATCCAGAACTATGAGGAACGAAAATCTACAAACATCCTTTCTGTGGTGTTGCAGAGGCCCCCATGGATGGCAGGTGGAACAGGAGATTTTGAAGAAAAAAAAAAATGTATGCAACTTGCTGAAGATTTCTACAGATAGAAAGTTAATGGTTTTCCTCTATTTTCACTACTCTTGACTTGTGAGAGGGAAAAGACAGCAGCTAGGTCCTACTGGGAGTCAGGTAGGTGGAGCAAGTTTTGATGATCTCCGTTCCTTCCAATACCTACTTTAGCAATGTGACTTAATCTGCTTACCACTTTTCAGCTTTCTCATTGACAGTCTTTGAACTTGTTTTCATTTGCGCATTTAGAAATAGATGAATAGTCATTTGGCCAAGCAGTAATCGTTTTGTTTCCAAACGAGACTGCGCCCCTGTGTTATGCTTTTGTACTTCATTTTAACCTTTTGAGACGTGGAATAGTAAGAAGGAAGTCACTGAGGGCATTAGGTGGTGTGATGCTGCGTCTATCATGTCGTAACTGTAGGAAGTCATTGTGTCATTTAAATTTTTCTTTGATTGCAGTTAGTGGTTCCTCTTATGCAGTTTAAGAGTAAACAGATGGCGACACACATAAGAAGCTAAGGAGAAATGTAAAAAATCACGCACAGGCTCACTTTTTGTTTTGTAAATTGAACGGAGGCTCTAATCCAATAAAATGGCAGAGTTTGCATAGTGAAACAACTCGTGTCACATTTGGCTCCTCTAATGTTTCTGATAGCTTTGGTATAGATATGGTTGGGCGTTTTTTTATGTATCTCTTTATAATAAGAAATGTAAAAGGACATTGTGATTTTGCAACTATGAAAAAACTACTGAATGTCACAAAATTAACTTGTAAATTATTTTCAAAACTTGCTTTAGGTTTTAAAAGCTTTAAGTATTAAAAATGTTGGGGGGGGGGCTGGAGAGATAGCTCAGTGGTTAAGAGTGCTCACCAGAAGGACTGAATTCCATCCTTGGTACCCACACGGCTCTCAAACCATCAATCATTAGCTGTCTCAGTTGCTGTCCTCTGGACCCCGCAGGCAGTCTACACATGCGGTGCTTAGACTCACATACATGAAATTAATCTTAAAAAAATTGGAATAACATATGTCAAAAACATTCTTCATAACATTTAAAATATTTTATAAGCATAAAATATAATAAAAATAAACCAGAAGTATAAAAGATACCCTAGGTGTTTCAAAAACAAGGTTTATCTATATTTAAATTAAGCTAGTATTTTAATCATACTTTTGTAAAATCAATTTCATCTAAAAATATTTAAATTTATTTTTGAGTAAGAAATAGGGAACAAAGTCTGTGAGGCACAAGAGTTAAACAGTGAAACATTGTTATTCCATCACGAAATGACTCAAATATCCCTTGTATGTTTTACTAGAAATGTTTTCCTTTGTTTATTTTTAAGTTTCTGAATCAAGACTTTTCCTGCTTACACCTGTCCAATATATCACTTCATAAGAAGTAAATCTAGATTTCGTCTCAGATTAGCCCATGAAGGTCATCAAAACGATGCTCGATTTGTTACCTCTTCCTGTTGAAATTTCCTGTCCCACCTTCCCGTCCTCTCAAGGCAGAGAGGTATTGGCGGTGAGTTTCATTGCAGCTACTTTGCACTCACCCCCTATTTGGTGGATTAAAAAAAAAAAGTTTTAGCCAGCAGCCATGGTGCACACCTCTAATCCCAGCACTCAGGAGGCAGAGGCAGGAGGATCTCTGAGTTCTATGCCAGCCTGGTCTATGAAGTAAGTTCCAGGACAGCCAGGACTGTTATGTTGACAAACCCTATCTCAAAACAACAAACAAAAGTTTAAAACCTAAGGTCTATGTTTTGCAGCAATAATTATGTTTAATCCTTAAGCTTCTGGAGCTGAGACAGAGCCACAGAACCTCTTGACTGCCTCACAACTAGAGGGGCCTCCACCCAAGCTGGCAGATGCTCCCAAGCTGGCAGATGCTTTGGTAGAGGGAAGGGAATCTGGGAGTTAAGGGAGGGGAGGGATCTTCAGAGGGTGCTGGCCAGCTGATCTCTGCCTCCGCGTCTCACTTTCTGGACTTGCAAGTTTCTTTGGCTGCTAAAGGTTTGCTTTTTACTTGGGGTTTATAGTGACAGGAGCTAGAATTCTTTGAAACTTTGCAATCTGGAGAAAGAAGAAAAGAACAAGAGAGCCTAGAACCTGAAGGCTGTCTTCTGCGAGCAAAGGGGCGGACTGGGCGATCATGAAGTGGCATTTGGGGCACTGTGGCTCACTGCTGGATGCCCGCTGTGCAGAGGGGGCTTCCTCTACAGTTCCACTTGACTGTCCCCAGAGCAGGGTTTGCACAGGGCCAGACCTCAGTTGCTCGGGCTTAGAGCTTTCTTTTAGGAATAGTTCCTAGCTTTCTCTTCAGTTTTTAAACCTTTGTTTGAATTGGATAATTTTATATATATTATATCTGGAACTTGCCATGAACTTTCTTGTTTTCTTAACAAAAAGCCATGCTGATCTTCTCTGTATTGTTCCAATTTAGTATGCTCACCACCGAAGCAAGTCATGTATATGGTAAATGTTTCTGACATGTTTAGGAACGTTATATTGAAAATTCAAAGTAGATGAGGTTGGCTGCCTTGACTTTTTTTTTTTTTTTAAGGAACATATTTAAATGAGAAACAGTTGCACACACCCCCCCAAGCAAAGGAAACATTTTAGATCATTTGTTTGAGTGAAATAGATTACAGAACTTTTGACCCCAATTTTCCATTATTTTCTGCTAAGTGGGCTATTACATAAGGCCCAGTAAAGAAAGAAATCTGTCATGTTAGAGATGTTAGTGTTTTTAACTCTAGTTTTGTGATGAAGCTTACTTATCAAAGAGAATTTAGCTAGTAGAATGTACTTTGAGACTGGGAGACGGTTCAGTATGTGAGAGGCCTTCTCTATACAGACCTGGGCACCATTGTCTTCAGAGTGGGTCTCATTCTGCAGCTTAGAGGCTCTACAGCCTGCTTCATCTTCCTGAGTGCAGGCATTACAGATCTGAACCATCATGAGTGGCTAAAAGGACTGCTGTTGACATTTGACATCTGATGTCCAATGCTGCTGGCCTTTGGCAAGCTAGATAGATATCTGTGAGCCTTCCCAAGTCTTTAAATGGAGAACTGGGATCAAGAAAGGGTCTCAGGTTACTTTGAAGGTGATGTATGACACGCAAAAGTATGCCATAAATATAGTATCAGTACATAGTTGATCAACAAATGTGTTGACTAAATGTTTCCTGTTTGCTATGCATAACCCTGATTGAGAAAGGAAGGAGGAAGCAAGTGTGAAATGAAGTGTACTTATGTAAGAATATTGGCCCATTCCTGAGTTGACTGCTTGTCAGTATTTGACCTGAACAAAGTAGGCTGTAAGCATTGTGGTTGAGGTGGGTTTTTTGTTTGTTTTTATTTTTGTTTGTTTGTTTGCGAAAGAGTCTCACTGAGCAGTTTTGGCTAGCCTGGAACTTACTGTCTGAACCATAGAGCTTTGCCTGCCTCTATCCCCAGTGCTGGGATAAAGGTATACATGACCATACCTGGCAATATTGAGTTTTTGAGTCAGAATTACTAAGAGACAGGTTTAGAAAGTAGTGATGTGAAATTGATCATACTGTATTTTGCATATAGTAAGTAAGATACTGATTTTCATTTAATTTCAGTGCACTTATCCCATTAATTAATAGCATTTGCTTGCTCCTAAGTTTGTTTCAAGTACTTAAAGTGAAAATCATCAGTTTTCCAAACTTTCCATTATTATCTTAGATAAGATACAAGTACACTGTATTCTATTCCTTCTAAAGTTTTTGTCAAAAAGGGGCAACTGTGTTTAGAATTTCATTGTGTTTTACTTTAGAGGATCAATTTACAGAGTAGTAGATTGTTGTGATGATTATAAACTTGTGTAGTAGTTTGAATGGAGAAAAACTTTTTCCAAAAGGAAGAAAAACAGCCATTTGGTGACTTTGGATTAACATTAATTTAGTGTTTGTTTTCAATCAACTTTTAATGTCAGCTCACATTTTTTGGTGGAATGGTAAGTTTTTATGACATCAGCTGTATGATGAGTTCTGAGTCTGTTGAGGAGGAGGGTATTTTCAACCACTTATGACTTGCTTGCTTTGAGAAATTTATTTAAAGATCCAAAATATTGAAATGTGGGCAAGGGGGTTCCAAATGATTGTTGCATTAGATATGAACTCTTCAAAACTTTACCCTCACCAGTGTGTAGACCTCATCTCTGGCATTGTTCTTGGTGATCAGTTATGCTTGAAAATCTAGTTGTTTGCCAACAACATCTGGTTACACTTTACAAACTTTGAACACATTGTTGAAGAGAAGCCAGCCATGTGCACAGTTTTCTTTGCTGATGGAAAGCTGTTTATAGTTTGGTTGAACTTTAACAAACTTAGTATAACTAAAGGTAGAACATCCAAATGTGTGGGGTACCACTACACATTATAGATGAGTTTTCACAATTATTGGCCTTCATTTTTCAAAACATTATTTCAGTGAAGTCCCATGAGGAGGTTTTCTTTCTAAAAATGTTCTTGAGATTAAGGGTAAACCTGATTGGGATGTGTTCCACTAGTGAGCAGTCAAAAATGATGTTGATTGATGTGATCGATACCCCTTCATCAATTTCTACAGTTCCAGCAATCCTTGTCTTTGCTTGTATGTATGCTGTTATTGCTGACTGTACCAGCTTTCTATACACTGTCTTTTCATTACAGTACTCAACGTAATAGAGCCTTGTAGCAACATAAAGAGGCCTGTGAAATGGTAATAAATTGCTGGAGCTGGTCTAACTGAAACTTGCTGTATAGAAGAGATTCTTTAAGAGTGAGCTCAGGCTTGCTGCCAAATCATAGAGCTGCACTAGCCCATACATGTGACTGCTGTCACTTGAAATGTTGTAAAGTACAGTAGATTTGAAGGACTGATTACAGGAAAAGGATATAAAATACCTTAACTTTTAATATTGATTATATATTGAAGTGAACTTTTGGTGTTTCTTTAAACAAAGTACATTAAAATTAAATTGTGAACTTATAACCCCAGTTCTGAGGGAGGAAGTTCCCAGGGTCTCATCAGCCAGTGCATCTAGGCAAAGCAGTAAGCCCAGGTCCCATTAGAGACCTTGCCTCAAAAATAAATAAGGAGTGAAGGTGGAGAAACCTGCAGCTAGAAGCTTCTATGTGTCTTGCCTGGTCCCGAAGCCAATTATGAAATAATTACTTGAGGCTTAATATTAATTATGAATGTTTGGTCAGTTGCTCAGACATATTACTGCCTAGCTCTCACAATTAAATTAACCCATTTCTACTAATCATGTATCACCATGTGGTCATGGCTTATTCTGGCTTCTTATTCCTCCAGCGGCTACGTGCCATCTCCCTGACCTCACCTACTTTCTCTCTGTATCTCTGCTTGGATTTCCCATCTGGCTATATTCTGCCTGGATATTTGCCAAATCAGCTTCTTTTTTAAAAAGCCAATGATAGTAAAACATTCATAGCATACAGAGGGGCATCCCACAGCAGAAATCATTGAGTAAAAACACCCTGGCATTAACCTCTGCCCTCAGTATGTGCCTCAGTGGGCCGGCACACCTGCACATAGGTCTCATAGTAAGCCCCTAACCCCCATACAAAATAAGTGATTGCTTTTTTTTTTTTAATGGGACGCTAATAAATCAGTCTGAACTCATGATGATATGCCTACCTACCAAGTGCTGGAATTTTAAGCACACATCACCAAAGCTGGTCTTGCTGTTTACTTTTTAATGTACCTACTAGGAAGTTAGAAGCGTGTATGTGCCCCTGTGGTTCACATCATGTTTCTGTTGAACAATGTTGTCATAAAGGAAAAAGTTCAAGCTATGCTCCTTACAGTTGAGAAGCGCTAGGAATCTGGGAAATGCTTCTGCAGGATTTTCTAGCTTGTAGGAATTTCAGCCAACGTGTTTGGCTAGCTTGTATAACAAGTGCGGTTTTGGGGACAGTTAGCCACATGCACCTACTGTCTCTCTGCTCTGAAACCTTCCAGGGTACAGTTAAAAACAGGAAATGGTTGTTCCACTCAGAGGGGCTCTTGCTTACTCTTGACCAGTCTTCTTGAAGACAGGTGACAAAATAAACTTATAGCTACTACTTTTTGAGCACTTGTCATATAGGTACATTACAGAAAATCTTCAGTTCTAATGTTGTCTGAGCCAATATTATGCTCTATACATTACATTTTTAATTTTCTATGTGGTTTGGTATGAAGCATGGTGCAATAGGTAAAGGAGTAAAAATATGGTTGCCTAATGATACTGACTGATCACCTCTTAGCATCCTTGACTTATTTTCCTCCAGGTCACCCCATACCCCCACTTGGTACCTGGTGAGTGGCTCAAATGTTAATGAAGGTTTTTTTTTTTTAAATTGAGTTGAGGAAGCACCAGGCTGTGGTGGCACATGCCTGTAATCCCAGCACTTGGGAGGCAGAGGCAGGTGGATCTCTGAATTCGAAGCCAGCCTGATCTACAGAGTGAGTTTCAGGACAGCCAAGACTACACAAAGAAACTCTGTCTCAAAAAATTTTTTGAATTGAGGAAAATTGTATACGTTACCTTGTACAACATGTTTTGAAGTAGTATTTCACATCAGCTAAATTAACTATTTACATATACCTTACCTATTTTATATACTTTTTTTTTTTTTGGTGGCAAGAACACATGAGATGTTGAGAGAGACTTAAGGTTACTGACAGCCTTTTGAGTAGGGTAGAACATCAGAGGCTTGTGAAGGAATGTCCTTCTCACCTTGGAATCCACAGAAGCTGTCGAGAAAAGACGCAAGAAAAATCTCAGTTAAATACTAGGAATGTTACATCTTGGTCTTCAGAGACTAGCCACAGAAGGAAGGCTTTTTAATAGAGGGTTGAAGTAAAACAGTGTGGAAAATAAGTGTGTCGAGCTGGATAAGCCTTGTGTAGTCCTAGGCCATCTCTAAATGGTCATGTCCTTGACATTGTTGCATTGATGACAAGTGGAAATGTCAGGATGCTGGCATGCTAGCTGCAGAGGTACAATGCTGTGATTATGATCTGAGTGCTGTGGGGCTGAATGTTGTATTTGCTCAACCCCTGCTGCCTTCACTCAGTTCAAGTATGTGTTGCTGACTTTGGAAAGATAAAAGCAAGAACAGAAATACTTAAAAAGAAAAACAGGGGAAGAGATGACATGGGAGCAAGTTCTAAGAGCAGAGCACAGCCTGGCAGAGTGCTGTACATCCACAGTCCCGGCTTAAGCAGCCGAGGCAGCAGGGTTTGGAGTTCAAGGCTTGCATGGGTTTCAAAGTGAGTTTCAGGGAAGAGAGGAAGTTGGGGAGGCTCAAAAGTACAAGGCACAGTATCACACTGCACATGCAGTGACATTATAATATATAGAGCCATGTAAACTGCAGTTATTGTTATTTCAGAAAAGAAACTGATGCATTAGAAAGAAAATAGCATTTCTGACTGGGTACTGTGAACTCCATTCTCCTACGTCTCCCCGTATACTAATTGTAACTTTAGGAAACTGTAGAATCTGAGATGGTCAGATTCTTTAAATTTCTTCCCTACTCTGCCTTTCCTTCCTGACTGAGGTCATGGCAAGTTTAAACACACTTTGTTCATATTCATATGCTATACATGTTGGTATTGTTTTTATATCACTTATTATTTGTCTGATACTTGTTAGTATTATCTACCTGAAATTTTGTTAAGAGGAAAGGAATGTGTACCAAAGAATATCCACATTATGATTAAGAGAAGAGAGAGTTAAATTGAGTGACCAACTTAAATAGGGCTAATTTGGCTTTCATCCCTAGGCTTTATAAAAGAGACAGTGGCCGCCTTGTGGGTGAGGGGAATGTGAACCTAATGACTTACTTAATTCAATCATTCATCCCCATAACCCCTTTAAAACTTGATTTTTTGGTAGGCCAATTACATAATGTTTGTATGCATGATGTTGCTCTGAGTGAAAAGTCCTGTTGAATGGCTATTTTTGAAGAAAAGATTTCGATATATTCATAGTAATAATAAGCTTGGTTTTCATTTCTGGATGACTCATGATCTGGGGCTTCTAACCAAGTTAGTGAAGGGTTGCTATAACTACCAGATGGCAGGCTTCCCCAGTCCAGTGTCACATGCCAGCAGACTAATAACAGAATAGATGTATGCAGAGTTAAAGCACAATATTTGAGTATTGCTGAAACTGCTCATCTAGTTTAAACTGCAAATTTAAAGAAGATACATTTAATATATTTGTGTTTTAGGACAGTTTTAGAATACATCTTTAATGTGTACTCTGTGTAAAGTGCTGTGTGTAAAGGGTATTTGCCAAGTGCTGATCGAAATGTACTGGGATCCATCCAGCTGGCAGATCAGATGGGCTCATTTCTGGAGAATGGGAATCATAGTGGAAGCAATGCTCCTGCAGTATAATTACTTTAAAATTAGTTGGTTTATAATTAAAAATTCTCAATGCTATATTAAAAGATACACAGTACAAACATTAAATATCTAGCAGAAATACTTCATCTCATGTTGTATTCTTACTGCTAGAAGTTGACAGGGAAATAAATCCATGTACTACCCTCTGTTGCTTTTAATTTCTACTGTGAGTTCCTAGGGTGATAGCTGGCTTCTACAAACAGGAAAGATGCTGAAGTGCAGATGGCACAGGCTGCTGTCTTTCTGTGTGGAGGTAGTTGTGGTCATGTTAAGGTGAGAGGCTGGCTACCTGAGTACCACTTGTGCAAGTGAAAAAGGTCACAGGTGAGGACCGCAGCCTAAATACCGTGGACCTTTTACAGTCTGGGGTGGTGAGCTTTGCATAAGTATGGTATGCACTGCCTTTTCACACTCTGTCATTTCCCACTGTATGTCCCCATTAGCTTTAGGGTTTCCCAGACATGTTGGGCAGACTGCTTTGTTGCCTCTTCCCTGAAAGGTTCATGGTGCACTGCAGCATAAGCGCTGGGTATGCCTCTTTGTTGAAGTCTAGTCTTTTCTCCAGGTGACTAGAGCACAAAACCATCACCTCAATGAAATCAGGCTCTTGGTCTTGGGACATGTGTTGGAGAAACAGTGCTGGTTTGCACAGTTAGGGTTTGTCGTGATTACTTCTTCCTTGAAAATTCACACAGAAGATATAGTTGTTATATTAGTATTACTAAAGCCATTTACATACAAATATTTATTTTCTATGAAATATTACTTTCTATAGGAAATGCTTTTGAATTACTGTTTACATATGTGTGTCTATATAAGTATATATATACACACACACACATAATGTATGTATCCTCATTTGGAGGTATTTCAGTGCTTTTTATAAATGTAGTTTTACTTTTTCTTAAAAAATAACATTTACTTCTGATCAATCATGTAGTTTTCTTAAGCTATTTTACAAAATGATGTATATCAAAGGATAAATTAAAATATAGCTATTTTAAGTTTGATAATTACATTAAGAAATGTTAATGGTATTTAAATTAGACTGTTTTATTTTTGAATTGAAAGGAAAATTAAAGATTTCAATGTTGCAAAATACTGCTTTACAATCAATTGTATTAAGTGAGGTTTTGAGGATCATCCTAGACAATGAACTCTAAAAGATGTTCAAATTATGGATACATATAAGTACACACACACACAAATACACATCAAAGCTTATTATTTAGGGTCTATATGGGTTTTTTTTTAAGCAACATTTTGCTTTCTATGAGTTCCTTAGAAATGATATATGCAGGGTTTTTTTTGTTGGTGGTGATGGTGGTTGGTTGGTCTTAATTTAACAGCTAAATATGGGTCCTGAATCATTCCAGGACTGAAACTTGTGTCATTTTGTGAGTAATAGAAAATCCTAAGTATAGGTTAGCTAAGTGTAAACGAGTGTATAAATTAAACAAAGAAGCTTAACTCACCATGTGTCATGTTTTGAGACATGTGGTTTATAACCGACTTCCTACCTCAAAGAAAGATTTTCTTTTCATTACCTACCACACTAAATACTGAGATGGTGTCTTAATTTCTTTGTATTTTGGAAATTGTGTGTGTGGCTTTGACTTATGTTGTGGAATATTTTAACTGTAAAGATATATTTGTTTATGCTGTGGAATATTACTTTAACTGTGTAAGGTGTGTTACATTTGTTCATGCTGCATTTGTTTAACAATATAGAGATGTGTTGCATTTGTTTCCTCTTGCCTCCTTTAGGTACCCGATTGGTCTAGTAAAAAGCTGAATGGTCAGTAGGTAGGCAGTAAAAAGATAGGCGGGGCTGGCTGGAAGAGAGAATAAATAGGAGGAGAAATCTAGGCTCAAGAGGAAGGAGAGGAGGAGGAGGAGAGGAAGGAGGAGGAGGAGACAATGAGGGGCCAGAAGGCAGGCAGCTACCAGCCAGACAGACACAGAACAGTGACAGTTAGATATACAGAAAGAAAGAAAAGTCAAAAGCTCTGAGGCAAAAAGTAGATAAAGAGAAAAGATTAAGATAAAAGAGCTTGCCAAAAAACGAGCCTAAGCTGGGCTGAGCATTCAAAATTAGAAAGTCTCCGTGTCATGATTTGGGAGGTGGTTCGTAGCCTAAAAGGAAAGGCCTCGCCCAGGCTACATTTGCTGAATAACTGGAAATGGCATGTAATGTAAGGCCGTACTTAGGACTGAGCCTCAGGTGTTAGTGGGGCGTTGAGGACAAACCCTTTCTTACTGAAACATAAGGTGTTCTGAATTATTATGGTGGAGCTTTCCTTATGGTTTCCCCTAGTTTTCTTTCTGCATGCCTGAACCCGAACTAAGACAGCGGGTGATACCCACACTGCTTGCTTTGTTCAGTCCACCCATCTTTCCGCTCAGCAGCCCAGGCTGCAGTATGCTCACTAACACTGCCTGCAGCCTGTGTCCCCACCCCACCCACCGGCAGTCCGTGTGCTAAGGGAGTTGTAGGGTGTAAGGGAGATGGCGCTTGCTTGTTGGCCGTCTGTATATATCTTGAGAACTGTCTGTTTAGGTCTGGTCGTTGACCCCCCCCCCCTTTTAGCCAAACTCTCTCTCTCTCTCAAAGTTTTTTCTTATAGTAGTCTCATAGTTTCCAGTTTTGGAGTCCGTTTTTAGCCAATTGTGGTTTTTTGCTTTTTGTTTTTGTTGTTGTTGTTGTTGTTGTTGTTTTTTTTGAAGTGGCGAAAGCAGGGTCAGAGTTTCATTCCTTTTGCAGGTGTAAGAGTCCCTAAGATGTGACCTCTGTCTTCCCGTGGAGTAATTGTAGGGCTGCAAAGAGGGCGACCCGGGGTTGGGTTTGAATAACTTGACCTTGCACTACACCATCTCTATAGTCTTATGCTGTCCTTGATGATAAAGCGTGAAAAAGGACTACACGGAATGTGAGTAAGAGAGAGTGGAGTCCCCAGGCCCTTCTTAGAACTTTCTAACCTCAAATATTGATGCTGTCAGTGATGGCCAGTCTTCATTGTCAACCTGCTTGGACTTAGAATCACCATGGAAACATACGCCTGAGTATGTCTAGGAGGGTGTTTCTAGAAAAGTTTAGCTGAGGAGGGAATGCCTACCCTGGTCAGCATCATCCTTGGGGCTGGGGTCTCAAACTCACTTAGTCTGAGCAGCGTTTTGTCTTTCTCTGCTCATGACTGGGCACAGTGTGACCGGTTACCTCGTTCTGTTACCATGCCTCTCCCACAGGACACACCTCCAACTGAGCCCAGATAACCGCTCTCCCTAAAGTTGCTTTTGTTAAGTATTAGTTACTAAAATAAGGAATGTAATCAAAACACTGCTTTAAGCAAATCATTACGGAAAGTAATTTTTTTCTACAGATTTCCAAATTCTGTCCTATTAAAACAAAACAAAAACATGTTACCCTGAGGGAGGTGGGTGAGAATACGTGTTTAGTAAGATTATATAAAACTTTTTACTTTTTATTTTTTTTTCTCCAGCATCTTAGTGTGAAGCTCTGGCTGGCTTGGAGCTTGCTATGTAGACCAGGCTATCCTGGAAGTCATGTAAACTTGTCTGCTTCTGCTTTCTGAGTATTGGGATTAAAGGGTTTCATCTCCACTTCTGGCTTGATAGTGTAAAACTTTTATCATAATGAAAAGGTAATTTAATGGGCTAGTTTACCTGAAACACAAGTGAACAAATGGGCAATGTCAGGATCACATAGTGTACATATAGTAGAACCTATTAATTTGTGTAATTGTACAGTAATTTTTTATGATTATCATGTATTCTAAAGACTACTTAATTCCATCTGTAACTATGCACCATCCTGCTATAATATAAAGCAGATAATAGATTTATAACAAAGATTTTGCCACAGACATTTATATGCCATGTTCTTTGGACAGTGTTCTGTGTGAAATGGAAAGACATTGAAAGATTTATAGGATGTGGAATGATGTGGTCAGGTTTGTGTTTTTAATATCTTATTTTGGCAGTGGTATAGGGAGCGGTATGGAGAGGTGAAAAGATCACTGTAGTATCCAGAGAGAAGAATTAAGTCATGAAATAAGTCAGTAGTGTCTGAGAATGGAGAAGGAAAACTGGCTTAAGAGGAAAATGAGTAAAGCCAGAAGAGTATGGCAGGTGAAGGTCAAGTTAAACAAGTCCTGGTTCAGGCATGGAGGAAGAGAACTGGGTAAAGGGTCATACTTCCCCTCTCACTGTGCCCCCTCCTCCCGCCTCCCCTCCTCCCTGCCCCCTCCTCCCGCCTCCCCTCCTCCCACCCCCTCCTCGTCCCCCCCCCCCCGATCTTCCCACCTAGCCTGGATAGTAAGTGTTAGCACATGAAGGTCAAGACCCTGGACAGGAGTAGAAGCTACAGATCTGACACGATGGCGGAGGAATGGCGGCTGACCTTGCAGGCAGATCAGATGAGGCTCTCCAAGGTGAGTGTGCAGGACGGCAAGGATGGATCCCGACACGTACCAAGCATAAAGTCATTCTTTTTTCAAAGCTACAGCCCAGACTAAAACGACTCTTTGTGATGGCCCATCGCATCTACAGCTCTGACTGCATGGCAGAAATGACATCTGTGTTTGTCTATGGAATGGGAGTAGGGAGTTCAAGCCTGTGGCTCTGAAGCATTTCTGCTGGACTAATTTAACATCGGTTATTCATGTGCATGGCACATTAACACAGACCGCGCATAACTGTGCTCAGTTTCTACTGTTCTGGCACATTGTCATAAGAAAAGCAGCAAGCGAGAGTTATTCTACTAAAGGTAACCTTGCACCTGTTCTATTATGTATTTTCAAAAGCGGTCACCTCACAAGTTACCACCAATACTGCCCATCAGAAAAGCATATGCCAGTGAAATCATCAGGCAAACTTTTAAAAATTCTTTGACAGTTTTATGCATGTGTGTAATAAATTAGTAATTTTCATTCCATATTACTCTCATCCATCCCTACCCAGATGAAACCGTTCTTCCCAAGTCTCCAGTTTATGTCTTCTTTGTATATGTGACCTGCTGAGTCCTTTAGAATTGTTTATACACAGGTGGTGGTGGCACAAATGTCTAATTCCAACACTTGGGAGACAGAGGCAGGCGAATTTCTGTGAGTTCAAGGCCACTCTGGTCTACAGAGTGAGTTCCAGGCCAGCCAGAGAGCTACACGCACGCACGCACACACAAAGTTGGGCGGTATTACTAGAACATGGGCAACTTACCAGTGGCTGCACCAGGAAGAAAATGATACCTCCTTAGCAACCATTAACTGCAAATAGTCCTTTAGGGTAAAGTGAAGCACCGGGCCCTCCCTCCTCCAGTCGTGGTGATATTATCACACCTGCAGTGACTTCATGAGGGTAACAGCTATCTCATGTCTTCTGGAAGACTCTTTGCTACACATTTCTCATTCTGTGGTTTTTACAGTCTTACTGCCCCCTCTCCTAATTCTCTGGGGTGATATAGATGTCCCCCTTAGGAGTAGTAATGCATCGTCGAGTACTCACAGTGTACCATGTGAATGTGTCTTCTCCCAACCCTTTGAGAACAGATGAAAGCAATGGACGCCCCTCAGAAAAGCTCATGGTGATTTCCCCCTCTCTCTGAGAGAACTCAAATGTAATTTTCTGGTTTATCCAAAGGATCCTGTATAAAGGAATGCCTTATTCTCACCAGTAGTTGCAGAAGTCTATAATTCCAACCGTGGGAGGATAAGGCAGAAAGGCTAGGAGTTCAAAGATGCTCTGGCCTGTACAACAAAACATTGACTCAAAACAATAGAAAACACATGGCTGGAGAGATGGTCAGAGCTCTGGCTACTATTGCGGAGCACTAGGCTCACTTCCCAGCTCAGTTCCCATATGGTGGCTCACAGCCCCCTGTGGCTCTGTGGCAGGCGATCCAATGCCTGCTTCTGGCCTTTCAGAGCACCAGATACCCACGTAGAACATATTCATATATGCAGGTGGAATGCTCACATACATAAAACAAATCTTTGTAAAAATGGAAAACAAAACCTTATATATGGGTAAATCCACTTCTCTTAAAACTTTGACTTTATTTGTTGCAAAAGTTTTTGGAATACACTGACTTGATCATGATAAGTGAGGAATTCTAACTAGAAGGTAGTTGTCTTCTCTGTAGGTGAATAGAGTCATATAAACACTAAGAAAAATGACGTGATTTAATATACAGTTATATTGAAATGTACAAAAAATGGTCATTAATTTTATAGTGTATTTGGAGGAGGAAGAGCAACAAGGACTCTTACAGCCAGAAGGCAGTAACGTGCCCTGGAAGCTTAACCAGAACAAAAAATGGCTTGCTGTCCATGTGATCAGAACTAGTACTGATGTGGCTTTGGTGTGTGTTAGGTGAGAAGTGTCCTGTAATTTGATTGATTGAGATAGTGTGTGACTGTGTAGCCCAAGCTGGCCAATCCCAAATTCTGAGATTACAGGAGTACTGCCCCAGAGCCAGACTTATAAATCTTTCGATAAAGAAAAAAAAAAAAATTTTTGAAAAGAAAAAGAGTAATTTGTTTCAATTAAAACAATGCCATTCTTAGTAAAAATACCTGTTATATGAAATGTAGATTTTTGTGTTTATGAAGATTTTGGTGGTGATAGAAAAAATGTTTAGAATTAGCACATTACTGCTGGTAATCTTACTGACCAGTGAGCTTTGTCTGATACTTCTTTTTGTTAGTGTTTTTGCTTTTTAGAATGGGAAGCAAACCTAATTCTCTTGATAATTACAAGCAAGTATTTTTTATCCATTTCTAGCAATTATTTCAAGAGAGAAACTTCCCACTATTGGCAAAGCAATTTGTCTGCTCATTGTCTAAAAGTGTGCACACTTCAGGGCAAGTTTTTATTCATTCTCATCTAAGTTTGAGAAAAGACAAATGCATTTATTTTCCACTTTAGAGCTTTGACAGATTTTCTGTCACATTTCTGTGGCTGTGCACATGTGCTGTGAAGAAGGTAGAGAAAACTCAGCCGTCTGTCTACCCCCCACTATCTGAGTAACAGGAGCTGAACTCTGGTTGCCGGTGTACTGGCAAGTGTCTTTAGATGGCTGAGTCATCTTGCTGTCCCTACTTGAGTTTTAATGGATTACTTTATAATTTGCCTCTCTTGAACTCTTACTTGTTTCTGCTACTCAGCAAATTGTATACACTAGGCCAGTAATGATTAATCTGGATTCACTGGGCAATATCATTGACTTTGAAAAACTCATCTTCAGAGTATAAAATAGTATATAGAGCAAACAGCAATTTTGTTTTTTGAGATAGGGTTTCATTGTGTGTAGCCCTGGTTGGCCTGGTACTTACTGTATAGAGTAGTCTGTCCTCAAACTTAGACATCCACCTGCCTGTGCCTCCCAGATGCTAGTAGTAAAGGCATTACTACTAAATAAACTAAATAAACAAACATTACAAACAAGTAGTAGCTTCCAATGAAACATAGTGTTTTGAAAATCGTTTGGTTTGGAATTGAGAAAAAGTAATACTTAAGTACTGTCAGGGTCTAGTGTATTTTAGCTTATTTGTTTGTTTTGGGTGTTTGTGTTCCAGCATTACTGAGATCAATGTGATTCTGAAATGATCTCTCCAGTGAACCATTAGGTGTCCAGTAGATCACAGATGCTCATCCTAAATACAGTGGAATTTTCTAGTATGCGCTACATATTTTTACACATAGCTTATAGCAAAAACATGAAAAACGAATTAATTAATTAATTATTTTATCAATCCTAAAAACATTCCAAAGGGGACACAGACACATCAGATAGTAAAGACAATGACCTGACAGGGATGGAAAGGTCTTGGGCGCCTGTAGAAACGGGGTTGCTAGAAAAATTTGAGTAGAAAAGGAGAAACTTCCTTAGAGCTTTAAGAAGTCGTTGTTGGAATGAGTGTGGGAACAATTATATCGTAAGTAGCACTCTGATGGCTCAAGGTGTTAATAATGAGACCTGTAAAGATCTGCTCTGAGATGGGCAGAACGGAGCACATGGACTAACTGAAGAGGAAAAACAGTGCTTTAGTTCGTTAGTGACCACAACCAGCTTCCTAGTGATATAATACATACAAACCAGATGGCTGAGAGCACTGAGATCATAGCAGAAGAAGGGAAGATAGCCCTGGCAATTTACCATAGCGATCTCTCTACATTTTTCTTTTTAACATTTAGTTCAATAATAGAAAGAATGACTTTGATTCATTTTCTGGTCTCTGCCAGGTTACAGTGTAGACACATTCCTTTTTGTGGCAGATGGTAATGAAGTAGCATTTCAGTTTTCAGTGAGATTTTTGTGTAGCATATGTTTGGTTGTTACTATGAGAATTGTCTATCTGGGTTCTAAAAGGTCATTTAGGTGTTAAGTTAAATTTTATGTCTGCATTTCTAGAAACACTCCATTGGAATATAGTACATACACTCTCATACCCAACTGTTTTTATGTATAAAGTTAAAATAGTAAAATTCGTATTATACCATTGTCCTAGTCAGTGTTCTATTGCTGTGAAAAGACCCCATGACCGCGGCAGCTCTGATAAAAGAAAGCATGTAATTGGGCTTGCTTACAGTTTCAGAGGGTGAGTCCATTCTCATGGCATGGAGCACGGCAGCTCACAGGCAGACATGGTGTTGAAAAAGGCCGCAGGAAGAGAGAGGCACTGGGCCTGGCTTGGGCTTTTGAACCCTCAAAGCCCACCTCCAGTGACACCCTTTCTCCAACAAGGCCACACCTACCGCAAGGAGGGCACACCTCTTAATCCTTCTCATGTAGGGCCACTCCCTGATAAGTGTCCACACATATGAGCCTCTCGGGGCCATTCTTATTCAAACCACCACAGCTTTGTACTAAGATTATTGTTCTAATCAACAGGCCAAAAATAGGAATGAGCGGAATAACCCCAAACAGAGATTTAAACAAAGCCTTAATTCTGATGGATGTTTTTAGAAGTTTGGCTGTCAATATAAGGCAGTTTGCCAGTATTTATCACTTATTTAAAATGTTCCTAGCACTTGCTTCATCACTTATATTTATTGGAATTTGCTTTGCGTTCTATATCCAAAAAATAGCTAGTGTTGTATGTACAAAGATATGCATTATAACAGTTGATAATGGTACTGTTACTCAGCTGGCTTTGAGGGAAAGGCAGCTTTCTAGTGAAATCCATTAGAAGTACTTTGCACAGCATTTATCATCTAGTAGGTGCCTAATGGCATTAGCCATTATTATAATGCTGCTAAAATCTTCTCTTGACTGACATAAAAATATTCCAGCATGAAAAATAGGAAAAAGCTATGCTGATAAAACACCCAGGCAAGTGTGTTCACAACATTTGATTGAACTGTTGAACTTTTCGCTCAGGTATTGTGAATTATGTTTCATAGAATTGGAGTATGGTAGTAAATTAAGACCTCCCATGAACTGTGCTGCTGCTTATCACTATAATGCTTAATTTCAAAAGTACTGAATGCTATATTTCCCAAATATTACTTGGCTTCAAAATGTACATATTTTGGGCTAAGGACATTAAGGACAAATCTCTGTATTTGACAGAGTTGATGTAGAGATGAGTTGTCAGATTTCAGACTAGGTTGTTAGAGGGGAAGGTATTTCCTAAGGTTGAAAACTATTCATGGACTTCACAGTGTTAGTAATGGATTTTTCTTTGACTCTTCATATTATATGACTTCGAAACACCCAGATTTTAAAAAAAAAAAGAAAAAAAAAAAAAAAGATTAAAGCTAGATTTACCAAAGAAGCAGGCCTCAGAAGACTTGGGTTCTATTGCTACTTACTAATTTGATGCCTCCAACCCATAGATGACCTTAGTCCATGAAAATGGTGCTATAAATACAAAGCTGACTTGAACGTAAGATGAAATAATGGATATGAAAGTCATTGTAAACTGGAGGGCTCCGTGCAGATAAAAAGAGCCATGCGACCCTTTGTTAATGTAGACTTTCTTTGCACAGCGTGCTGTATTTGTTAGATGACATAAAAACCCGTCACACCAGTTCTTTACTTAAAGGAAGGAGACAGTGATGCTCAAAATGGATTTTACTGTAAATCCATGCTAACCACTGTAATAGCTAAGCATGCAAACTGATATGTAATACTTACAGTAGCATATATATATATATATATATATATATATATATATATATATTTATATGTCACTTTGCTTCTCTGATTTTAACCTCAATGTCTGTTTCTGGGTTTTTATTATTTGTGCTGCACAGAAGCCATGGTTGATACTTTCTACTGTATCGGCGTCTGTACTAGGACCAGGGGAGGCCTTACTATTTCCATGGGTTTGAGGCATTGAGGTCCTTGGCATGGCTGTACTCATGTCCGCAATACACATTTACTTGGGATTTCATACACTCCCACAGAGTGGTCTGTTTTCTAAGAAATTGGTTCCTTAATTGAACAATTTTGAAAGTGACTAATAATACTTACAAAAAGTAATAAAGTCCAAGTGAGAACCAGCAAAGATGGAAAACTCACAACATTGAAGTATAATATTAGACATTAATGCTGCAATATTGAGGAGTAATATACATTACTGATACGAGCTGGAGTTGACAGCCATGTTACGATGAGCACGTCCTGCAGGGCAGTGGTAGTGCACGCCTTTAGTTCCGGCACTCAGGAGGTGCAGGCAGGGGGAATCTCTGAGTTTGAGGCCTGGTCTATAATGCAAGTTCCAAGACAGCTGAGGTTACACAGAGAGACCCCGTAACCATATACCCTAGACAGCAGTGGACACACGTTCTAGAAGTGCGTGTCTTTCCTTATGCTTAAGGCGAAAATAGTTTTTAGAACGGAACACGAAAAGTTAGTTTCATTAATTCACTCTGATCAGGAGTTAAAAGATAGACACAGGAAACACATAAATCAGGTATTTTGGGTCAACAAAAGCATTTTGAGAATGGGGATTTTAAAACCATTGGAACAATTGGAGATTCCAGGATCTCAAACCCCAGCCTCTGTCAAATACAAGATGATGATCTGTGATTTCTCTCTTCCTCGGAATCTTCACCATGTGCCCAGAGCTGAAAGACAGCTTTGTCTTTTGTCATTGATTTCAGACTTTTCATGGAGTGATTATCTAGTGCAGAGATGCAGCTCTGATCATCTTTGATTCTTTCCAGACTTGTATCTTTATTACACAGTTATTGGATTCCTGTGGTGAGGGCTGTAAGGAAACACTAAGCTGCTATGAACAATTTCCAATATTCTCCTCAAGATTCCTTTGCTTGTTTAAATCTTTTGGTACCTTTGTTGATAGAGGTGGAGTGTGGGGTAGCTATTGTATTTACACAGTTTATGATACACAGGCTTTCTTCTTAGTCTGAGTTTTCCCGTTAGTCACTCCCGTAGCCCACTCCATACTTTTCTAGCTAGCTATTCTGTAGCAGCTAACCTGTCTGTACATGGAAAAGTTGCCAGTAATTTTCCTTAATAGCTCCTCTAGAAAATTCTTTTTCAGAAGATGGAAGAAAGCATTTTTACTACTGAAGAGGTGTTTTTGGTTTTGCTACCAGATCTTTAATCATTGGGTTTATAGATTAGATAAATATATTCAGCAAACTTAGAAGGAATGACTTTGTAACATGAATATATAAAACATGTTTTAAAATGTGAAATATGTTGTTTGATTACCAGTATACTATAATGAAGACTCTTAACTATCTTAGAATTGGGGATTTTGTAGTTTTGTTTGTTTGTACATAATGTTAGCCTTTCTATTAGGTTGGTTTTTCTTAAATTAAAAAACATTCATCTGAGTGATGCTGGTGAAAAATTTTAATCCCAACACTTGGGAGGCAGAAACAGGTGGATCTCTGTGAGGCTGCCTGGTCTACAGAGTGAGTTTCAGGACAGGCTCCAAAACTACAGAGAGAAACCCTGTCTTGAAAAAGCAAACAACAAAATTAATATATGTACCCCTTATTTACATTGTCCCCCCGACTCTTGTGTCCTCCCCCCCACAAATTTTCAGTTTCCTTTTCTTTCTTTTTGAGACAGCTTTCTCTCTGTGTAGCTCTTGGCTGTCCTGGAACTCTCTCTGCAGGCCAGACTGGCCTAGGACTCACAGAGACCCTCCTGCCTCTGCCTTAGCTTCTCTTTTCTTTATTTTATTACATACAGATGAATAAACATATAAATACAGCTCACTAAGTCTAGTTAATGTTAATTGTCATTAGGCTGTTTTCTAAAATCAGGACATGTGCTATTATTACCAGTTACATTGTTTGTTTTGTTTTTGAGGCAGGCTTTTTCTATGTAGCCCTGGCTGTCCTGGAGCTCTCTCTGTAGACATTTTCAGGGTTGAGCAGTAGCATTTGACAGGTAGACAGTTAAATATAGTGAGCTGGATAAGGGTCTGCACACCAGGGGTGACCTGTTGTCTAGGTAACACATAGGTAGACATCTGTACATGTTTAACACAGGAACTCTTTAGAATTATGGGAATTAGAGCAAACTCTTTTATGGGGAAAGGTATGTTCTATTGCCTGTTTATTTAAATTGCTTTTTAGGGGCTGGAGAGATGCTCAGTTGTTAAGAGCACTGGCTGCTTCTGCAGAGGACCTGGATTTGTTTCCAGCAGCCATGTGGTGGCTCACAGCTGTTGGTAAGCCTGGTTCTGGGGCATCTGACCATCTCGTGAACCAGGCACATGTGGTGCTCAGCCATACATGTGGGCAAAACTCCCACACTTAAAATAATAATAATAATAACAACAACAACAATAACAACAACATCAGATTGCTTTCAAGCATGTCTATGGATATATAGGATTTAAAAGAATAATTTTGCTTTATAAAAGACTTATTTTTTTGTTTTTGTACCTTTTAATATTATTAATACTGGCTACTTTGGGGTTGAAAGCCTCCTAATAATTTAAAAAGAAGAAATTGTAAATTACAGTTGTGTTTGCATACATGTGCCCATGGGCATGTGTGGGCACCCATATGCCTCAGTGCATGTGTGGAGGACAGAACAAAACTTGAAGTCTTCCTCTGCCATGTGGGCCCTGGGGAATAGACTGAGGTTTTCTAGTTTGGTAGTAAGCACCTTTTACCCACTGAACCCTTTTGCCAGCCCCCATGACAACAAAACATCTTGGTTGGGGATTGATTTTTTTTTTTTTTTTTTTTTGGCCCGAGGCTAAAAAAGTAATTTTAAAAAGCAGAAACTTAAGAACTTTTTATGTCCTAATTTCTATATTATGGAGGGACCCTGTATACGTCCTGTGTGTCAATGTATCCCACAATGAGTGCTCTGTCATCCTTCTGAATACCGGGATGTTCCAAGCAAGTGCCAGAGGCAGGCTTGCTCACCTTCCACAGACACTGGTCTTCAGCTGAGCAGAGTAGGTGCTGCTGTGAATAGCAAGTGACTCACTAGTGCAGAGAACGCTGTTCTGCATCAGTGGGCCTCCTCTCTCTCCGCCCTTGTGTTTGAGGTCAGAGGAATGCGGAGGATGTTTTAATTACTTGTTTCCTAAAGTTGGGCACTGTGCTCTGGGACTCAGCATGATTTTTCTGTGGTATAACCTGAGGCTTAAAAACTGGCACATGCCTTTAATTCCAGAACTTGGGAGGCAGAGGCAGGCAGACCTATGAATTAGAGGTCAGCCTAGTGTACAGGGTGAGTTCCAGGACAGCCAGGACCACACAGAGAAACCCTGTCTTGCAAAACAAAAAAAATTAAATAATAACAAAACTACAGTTAGTGGCCATCCCTAAGGTTCTCATTTAAAAGGGGGCTACAGCCAGGGAAGTTTTTTAAACGTTTGTTATCTACATTTTCACTAAAGTTTGGAAGCTGCTCTGATGAGTAAGAACACACGAAAGAGAAGAGGCCCATTCCTGAGCTCTGGGAAGGCAGAGCTTGTTCCCCATTGTCCCTCCAACACTAACGGTGTTAGAGCCCTCCAAAGAAAACTGGTGAGTAAAGAAACACACTTACTAAAATTTGTTTTTTAAAATAATCTGAACCAAAGTTAAAGTAGTGATGAAGTTTTATGTACACGTGTAAACAATTTGAATCTATATAATCATTTTTAAAAGTTATAGATTGGATTAATGCACAAATTGACTTAGTGGAGCCCATTCTATATGCCTTGCCCGGCCTAGACAACAGAGGTTTGGGGGGTGGGGTGGAGAGGTTGCCTTGGTCCTGCCTCAACTACAAACTTAGTAGACAGACTTCCTATGGGAAGCCTTACCCTCTCCATTGAGCAGATGGGAGGGAGTGAGTGGGAGAAAGAGACAGAGGGGGAACTGGGATTGGAATGTAAAAAAATAAATAAAGTAAATAAAATGTGAAGAAAGTTTAAACAGACAAAAAGTTATAGATTGGGGTTGGAAAGATGGCTCATCTAAGAGCACAGGCCTTTCCTCCAGATGGTCTGGGCTCAGTTCTGGGCACCCACAGGGCAGCTCACAACTGTTTGTAACTCCAGTCCCAGAGGGTTCAAGTCCTCTTTTGCCCTGTACAGGCTACCAGGCACATTATAGGCACATATGCAAACACCCATATTAAGTAAACTTAAGCTATATAATGTTTCACATGTTTAAAAAAATATAGATAAAGGAAGTAGACAGGAAATAAGAGGACAATCGGGGTTGTCTGTTACTAAAAATATAGTTTGTGACTGTATGAAATTATCAAAGACTTTAAAATACAGATAAAAACCCTTACATAATATAGAGTAGTATAAAGTGGTATTCCTTTTAGGAGTATTTGTACTTGAGAGAGGCAGCCCACTGAGATGAAACTGATTCTGCCACTGAGGCTAACACTGCATTTCCTTGAGTTAGTTCTTTCTCTGTCATGTCCTGAAGAGAATTTTCCTGAGTGTGAGTGTGAGTGTGTGTGTGTGTGTGTGTGTGTGTGTTTTGCGTAAAGACAGTGAGGTCTTTTCCTTCAGGAAACACTTTTTTATGTCATTTCCACTTTAATTGGAATTAAGAAGTTGCCGTTTCCCTGGGAAAGGGAAATGTCCCAGTGTTGATAAACTGGTATTTGTGACAGGGTAGACTCTTGGAGCAGAGTGCCTTCTCCAGGCCATGCGTGCTGTCCGTCAGTCAGCCGCTTCCTGTTTGAGACCTAGCTGTTTTGTGTCTCAGACCCCTGGTGGTGGTGCTTCCTGTGGGACAGGGCCATGCTGTTCTGTTGCCCCCTGAGGTAAAAAGTAAACTGGGAAATTAAGATGTTGAAAGAAGAATGAAGTATTAGTTTAGAAGTAATTCTATAGCATTTTCTTTAAATGCTCACCACTTCCTGTCTTCTAAGCACCCCATGGATCACAGAACTATTTCCTTTGTATGCATAATCATTCTTGGAGTCTACACTCCTTCCCATGCACCAGGGGTCTCTAATGAGCATTTACAAGTCCAAGTAGATTGTTTTTAGTATTTTAAATTTATTCTAAAGTGGGAGCTGGGGGAGCATGCCTCCATATCACTGTTAGTTATCAGTGGTCCCCAAGTGGACCACTGACTCATGTTTCTTTGCTTTTTAATTTACAATTTGGAGGACACGACGTGATTTACAAATCACATTTTTAATTCCATATACTTCTCAGCCTCTGCTGCCTGGGATCTGGATTAAGTGCCTTGTATGTGAGTCACATCTTACTCTGTGAAAAGAGCAAAAAAGAAACTCCTGATTTCTAAGTTATACATGTTGCCACGGAAACAACTTTCAGAAGGGATAGACTACATTCTGTGTGTTCAAGTATGGATTCAAGAGCTAACGCTAATGTGTCATGCTTGCTACAACATGTTCATTCAAATAGTACAGCAAACACATTAGTCCCTTGGGGTTCCGTATTTGGGAACATGGAAACTAAAGGCTCCTTGTGGACTCCCCCAATGCTAGTCATTTGTAGAATTGCTGATACTGAATTCATCAGAGGCTCGAGTGAGCGGATTCCACAGGCCTAGGTCAGAGGTGAGTGTACGGGAAGCAGGAAGTGAGGGGAGGGCTGGAGCTTGGGAACATTTGTATTTTCAGAGTGATGCTTCCTGTTCAGCTGAGGACATATAGTCATGGAACCTTGCCGTTAGCTAAAGCAAGTCCTGTAAGCTTGACACATCACAGCTGTACCCTGTACTCGACCTGAAGGTGTATTTGCTCCCTCCCCATTTATTTAGTTTTTCTGTTTTCCTAGTGCATTAAATTTTATTCATGTATTGCATGGAGCAACAGGTTGGATATATGCCCAGATGAGACCATGAACAACAGCTAAATACTTTGTCATAGACACACAGTGAATCAAACACGGAAGTTGTGTGTTGTTGATGACAAGGGGAAAGCCCCCAGGATAATTTGTTGTTTGCTTAGGTTTGTGTGTTTGGTTGGTGTAAGGAGTATGGTTTTTCTGCCTGCCGCCACTGGTCTTGTCCCGCCGCCGCGCCAGCCCCAAATAACACACTGAGACTCTGTGTTAGATATAATTCTGTTGGCCCGGTTACTTGTTTCTTATTGGTAGCTCTGTCTTAAGTATTAACCCATTTCTATGTATTTCCACGTGGTCTTACCAGCGAGAGGCGGCTGGCAGTTCTGCCTTCTCCAGACTCTCCATATTGACTCTTCCTCCCTACTTCCTCTTTCCTCCTTGTCTCCTAGTCCCTCCTCTCTTCCTTTCCTATTGGCCAACAGTGCTTTATTCATTAACCAGTATGAGAAACATATACAGAATGAAATCTCCCATCAGGTTGGTTTTAGTTTTCTCTGTAGCTCCAGCTTTCCTAGAACTCACTCTGTAGCCCAGGCTGGCCTGGATCTCAGAGACCCCCCTGCCCCTGCCTCCCGAGTGCTGGGACTAAAGGCGTGGGCCACCATTCTAACCCACTCCTAGCATAGCACAAAGTCTGAGAGTCTGAGGGTGCTTTCGGCTGGTGCTACTGCGTGGACACACCGCCATACCCGCACTATTTCTTTGTTTTATGAGGGCTCTTTACGTAGTATTTTTAATAGTATGTACTTACCAATTCCTTTGCCCTTCCTCACAGTTCTTCCCTCTTCATTCACCTAGTTTTGTTGATAGAGTTCTAAGCCAACACTTATTTCTGCTAGCAGTTGAAGATTTTTGTTTTGTCTTTAGTTTTCTTTTGAAGTCTGCTGCAAGTGTGTCCGTCTCTTGTAGGTAAGACCTGTCTCTGGGCTATTGATCTGTTTCCAGCCATGCTGACTTTGACTCTGACTTCTCCTTCATCCCCTCTGTTAGTTCCTTAGGAGCTACACTCCCTATTTTATGTTGTTTAATCACCCCATTGTTTACAGTTCTTGGAGAAGAGGGTGGGGATCTTTTCCCTGTTTTTTCTCCTGGGTTTTGTTTATGGAAGTATGTGTACTTATGTGCTTTGTTATTCTGAGTTCTGAAGTTGACAAGGTTCTATCTATCAATTGTCTTTAAGCCATCCATTTCTTTGTTACTAATTAATTATTATATATACAGAAGGCCGAACCTGAGGCCTCCTATCTGCTGTGCATGTGTTCTGTCCCTGAGCCCCAGTTGGGACAAGATGTCTGTTTTTGGTTCTCTTTCCCCAGGTGGGTCAGGTTGCCCATGACAATGTAGTGTGCTTCTCTTGGCTTAGATTTTTCTAGACCACGCGGTATGTAAATTCCAGATTTTTATAAAGTTGAAGACATCCTTACAGGAGAAGGCCTGTTACAGGTTCTCAGGAAAGACCATGTTTTCCCATCCCCGTTCTGGGGAAGAACAGAACAGAAGAAGGCTTTTTCATTTGGGGTTTGAGTGTTTAAAGTGTTTTGTTTTAACAAGAGTTTGCTATTATAACCCAAGGTGGTCTCAAACTAACTTCCTGCCTCAGCCACGCCCTGTTCCTGCCTCAGCCACGCCCTGTTCCTGCCTCAGCCACGCCCTGTTCCTGCCTCAGCCACGCCCTGTTCCTGCCTCAGCCACGCCCTGTTCCTGCCTCAGCCACGCCCTGTTCCTGCCTCAGCCACGCCCTCCTCACCTTCTCTTTGTCTTCACGTGTCCTTAGCTGCGTTAGTGGAGAGGTGACATTTGTCTCCCTTTGTACGCAGACCTACCTGGGACTTGTGATCCTCCTGCCTCAGCTTTCTCGGGGCTTTGTTCATTGTTTCGTGATGTGACCCTTCATCACACAGACTTCTGTTATCTTTTTCAACACTTTTATTAGTGAAATTTAAAAATCCTTTTTAGTTAACACACATAAAAAGTAGGAAGAATTTCTGCCTTCCCTCCTCCACTTGTTGGTTGGAGAGCTAAGGCTTCTAGCCCCTCATTGGGGCTGTCTTAACCCTTTTGTAGGTTTTAGGCGGTTTATTTTGAGATGCAATTAAATGTCTGGGATTTTTGGAAATGACTGCAGTAAGATTATTTTCAGAGCCGGGGCGAAGCTTAGGTTCCATGTGCAGCCCTACCCACCCCCCAGACCAAGCACTACTGTAGGGCTTCACCTCAGAAGGGGTTAGGGTCCTCTTTTGGTCACTAGCTACAATTTGTTTTTAATCTGAGCCAGAATGTAAAAGCTGCTTGTTTTCTGTGGTAAAAATGTTAGTGTACGTGTACCAGCGTTTTTCTACTTTGTCAGGTACATCTTGACTTTTATGTCATAGGAAAAGAAAACGCTGTTGAATGGATGGTGTCCTTTTTTCCAGTTCTGTAGACGAATGGTAATTAACGCTAGGACGAACAGAGTAGATTAATGTAGTAAATCATCAACAAGACATGCCTCGCCAAAAGCATGAAGTGCCTCCTCATGGGAGCGATCGTTAGCACAGAGCCCTGGGTGTCACTTTCATTGACCGCCCCTCCCCCCTTCCGAGAGTGTACAAAGATAATATAGATGCTGAGACTTAAAAAGTAACTGTGTCCTCACAGAAGGCTTTTAAAATCCATCCCGGGCTTCTAGACACACAGTTGAAGTTAAGTGTGGTAATAATTGCTTCCCATTCACAAACTGACTGCTTGCTTGGTTTGGAATAGGAGGAATGGTGTGTGTGTGTGTGTGTGTGTGTGTGGGTTGTGGTGTGTGTGTGTGTGTGTGGTGTGGTGTGTGTGTGTGTTGTGGTGTGTGTGTGTGTGTGTGTGTATGTGTGTGGTGTGTGTGTGTGTGTGTATGTGTGTGGTGTGTGTGTGTGTGTATGTGTGTGGTGTGTGTGTGTGGTGTGGTGTGTGTGTGTGTGGGTTGTGGTGTGTGTGTGGGTTGTGGTGTGTGTGTGTGTGTGTGTGTGGTGTGTGTGTGTGTGTGTGTGTGTGTGGGTTGTGGTGTGTGTGTGTTGTGGTGTGTGTGTGTGTGTGTGTTGTGGTGTGTGTGTGTGTTGTGGTGTGTGTGTGTGTGTTGTGGTGTGTGTGTGTTGTGTGTGTGTGTGTGTTGTGGTGTGTGTGTGTGTGTTGTGGTGTGTGTGTGTGTTGTGGTGTGTGTGTGTGTTGTGGTGTGTGTGTGTGTGTGTGTGGTGTGTGTGGGGGGGGTTGTGTGTGTGTGTGTGTGTGTTGTGGTGTGTGTGTGTGTTGTGGTGTGTGTGTGTGGTGTGTGTGTGTGTGTGTGTGTGTGTGGTGTGTGTGTGTGTGTTGTGGTGTGTGTGTGTGTGTATGTGTGTGTGTGTGTGTTGTGGTGTGTGTGTGTGTGTATGTGTGTGTGTGGTGTGTGTGTGTTGTGGTGTGTGTGTGTGTGTTGTGGTGTGTGTGTGTGTGTGTGTGTGTGTGTGTGTGTGTGTGTGTGTTCCTGTGGCCTCAGGCATACCATACTTAATAAAACTCTTTACCATTGAGCTTCTAATGTGTTCGGCCTTCTTCATGCACCTCCTTTTTTTAGTTAAAGCATCATATCGCAGGCTATATTGGAGCTACAAGTATTAGTTTAAAGGAGTCTAGAGCTGTTGCAGATTAACAGCTTGGCAGCTTGGAAAGAACCCAGCCACTGAGAGTTGTTTCTTACACTGCCAGATTTTGAATCAGAACAACAAAAGGCTGTGCTTATCCAGACACCCCAAATTTCTGTCATTGTAACTTTTGGGGGCCTTGTTATTTCCTGATAGCCTAGTCCATGGAAGTAAAAGGGTTATTACCCTGAAATAATAGATAATTCCCTGAGTTACATGAAGCTTTGTCTCTAAGTTCTCAGTTTTCCTTTTTCCTCTATAAGATGTACATAACTGCCTCTCTTGAAATGCTGAATTTTAGCTTTGACTCCCTCTATCCTATTTCTGTGATTAGTCATTCATTTTTTAAAAAAATATTTTTAAGAGGTATCTACTTACACATGTTAACTTGTTATGCTAGACACACCCCTTCACTTTCCTACTTCTCTTAGTAGGGTTATGCAAACTTTTAGCTAAACAAAACCAAAGCTGTGGAGTTGCTCGGTGTGCCACCCAGTCAGCCACAGAGCTGTGTGGGTGTGGCCCGCCACACTTGGGCTTCTTATCTCCTGTCTCCACCCTGGTGCTTTAGACCCTTCTGTGGTTCCCTCACCCCACCCAGCTTCGGAGTGTCTCAGAGCAGTTGTTTTTGTGACCTTTTTTCATCATGTATTCTGAGGAAGTTACTTATTCGCTGTCTTAAAGATAAATTCCTGCTCCAGGATTAAACTGTGAACATCTGAAAAGGCAACATAGTTTTTCCCCATTGTCAGAGCTTAAATATTACAGATGTGAGCTCATAAATGTAAATCACAGGTGGCTTTTCTTATGTAAACTATTTGTTCCCCAAAGTTGGCCGCACCCCAGTAACTGTGATTAAATGCAGAAGGTTACCATGTAAAAGAACCTGGCAAAGACTCTGAAGAATTCCCATAATATAAATAACTCCCCCTAATTTCTCTTTGTCGGTAGTTTTTCTCTCTTGATGATGTGTGCTGTAAAGGATCATCGTGTTCTTTGAATTTTTAAGTTGGGGGACTCGTGTATACTTTGATGTGTGAACATAAATATTATGAAATTTTCATATCAAAAATAGCTTGATCAAAATATCTCATTGTCAGTAATTTGACATAATTCCTTTTTCCTTTAAGGGTCCTTGTCACATTTTGGCACCCCTGCCCCCTTATTGCCAGAGTTCAGAGCTTACTAGGGCCGTGGCTCTCAGTCACTCAGCTACATTCTCAGCCTACCCCAGATTTTCTTTGTTTGTCTACAGACGCTCGCTCGCTCGTGTTAGGTGCCTTGGTAAACAGCGCTCCTCCCTCTTCCCAGCCCTTCCTGTTAAACCCAGCATGCTTATGCTTGATGCCTTCAAAGTATCTAGCCCATTGACATTGAGTGTGCCTTGGTCTCCTGACCTTGATGTCAGCCCAGAACATTTGCCTAGAACATGCTTGTGCCTCTTCCTGTGGTGATGGCTGCGTGGTGGTGTAGAGTGTGACCAGCTTTCATGCTCTTTGGCCTGAGTTATTTCTAAGATTGGGTAGCTCAGGGTAAAAATAAGTACCGGTCACAGACAGCATGTAAAGGCTCTTGGATTTCTTTTCTTAGCATGTGGGTCAAAGATCAAAGTAGAAGTAAAAGCACATGACACACAGTTGTATAGTTTGCTAATAGATTATAATTTTCTTGTACGTAAACTCATATAACTCACTGTAAACTCTCAACCAGTGACAATTTCTTTTATAAATTGCAGTTTCTCATATTTTAGTGTTAAGTAATGCTGTACATAAAATACAAGTTTAAGAAGTATATTGTTGGCTGGGCGCCTCTAATACCATCGCTCAGGAGGTAAAGCAGGCTAATCTCTGAGTTCGAGGCCAGCCTGGTCTACAGAGCTTATTTCAGGACAGCCAGGGCTCCACAGAGAAACCCTGTCTCAACCAGCAAACAAACAAAAGCATATATTGCCTTTGCATGTCTTTCCCTCCCCCACATAGCATTTAAGCTTTTTAAATCAAGCTCTAAGGTAGCATCCTTAGAGCCTTCCCCAATGCTTTTTTCCCTCTGAATGGTACTACTCATACACTATACTATCATTGTTCAAGAAGTTTCCTCCTCGTCGTATACATTAAATTGCTAACATTTTAGGGTTGGATCTTTTCATTTTGTTTCTTGCTGTCTCTTCCATGCTACCTGCTCTACTCCGGTACATAATAGGTGTGAAATAAGTTCTTGTTAATAGAATAAATGAATTTAAGCAGAATGAAGCAAGAAATATTTTATGGGTGAATTGATTCGCCAATTTAGACTTTAAACATGTTTTAAACATCTAAATTCAGAATGACCATTTGATAAGTACAGCATAGATTTACCATAGAGCAACTTGAAACTTTAGTAATCCTTGGGGGCAAATTCAAATCGAAGATACTTATAAACCATTTTTGCTTTGTTTGGTTTTGAGTAAATCCCGTGTCATGCAGTGGCTGACAAATCTACCAGCTGCAGAATGGGAAACTCCTCATGAAGACAGAGTTGCACAGGGGCTGAAGAATGGGGGTGGAATTGGGAGGAAAGGCATATGGTGGCTTCTGAGGGGCAGTGTGATGTCAGTGTCAGGGATGAGGTGAGGCCTTGTGAGGAGCAGTGCATTCTCTGCAGCTCAAGCTCCAGCTCAGTTGGCTACTAACTTAGGTTGTCATTTGTCAACCTCGCTTTCACTGACAGCCGTGTGGGGTCTGCTTTCAAGGAGGACCTTACAGCCACCATTTGTAAGAATACGTTCTCCGAGATTAAAGACAGAAAGTGGAGCATTTACAAGGGCTAGTTATTGAAAGTGTAAAGCAGCCTTCCAGGTGATTTGTTTCCTAGAA